>NW_028274820.1:85211728-85514758 GCF_037043125.1 Eumetopias jubatus
CCTGAAACATTCTTAGCCCTTAGAAGACTCTCTTGGAGTAACCTCACTTCCTGGCACATCTACCAAGAGGAGCAATTTAGGGAATGTGTGCTGAGGTAATGGAATGACATGTTGAGCGCGCTATTATTTATAAGCCAGTTTAGAGCTGGGTAACAGCTACCCAAAAAAGTCTCTTTGGTTTTAGAATAGATGAGCTGTCGCCTTTCTCCCTGGCCATGATTAGTTAGTGGAAGCAGTTGTCTGGTCCGGCCCTCCTGGATGGAGACCATGAAACTCCCCTGGATACAAACGAATGCTGGCCAACCCTCTCTCTGAAGTGAGGGGGCATTCTTCCTGCCTATCCAAGAGAAGACTGGGTTCATGAGGAAGCCTGCTTAAAAGGATGGAAGGCAGGAGGTTTTCTTCAGGCTTATGGTTTCTACTTGGTGCCAAAAGATGAGGATTGACCTGAATGTCTGTTGCCACTAGTGATTTTTTGTGTCCTCCCCTGAGATTTTCTTTCATGTACTCACTCACTCATTCATTCCCAGGCATTTGCTAAGTGATGTCTACAATAACAGTTGTACTGTGAAGATGAGATTAATTTGGTAAAGTGATTACACAGAGCCCAGCGCAGAGAAATGCTTGGGAGTCACTTGTCAGCAGGATTGCCAAGTGTCAGACACGAGGCTGGACCCAAAGACCAACAAGACAGCGCTCTGCCTTCTGCAAGCAAGCAGGGCCCGGTGGTGGTGGGTGGGGAGGAGGGATGGCGGATATGGTACAATGGAAGCCCAAAAGAGAGAGCCTGGCAGGGCCCCACTGGGTTCTCCCACAAGACCCCAGTTTCTGAGCCTCCCCCTCACTCTCACTGGGGAAACTCCCAGCCAGAAGGAACCCACCCAGGCCACACTTAGCCTGTGAGCAGGTTTCTTCCTGCAGCCTCTCTGGGCAGGATGAGGAGGGCAGGCTGGGGTGTGGGAGGGAGTGTGAGTATTTACAGGATGTATTCCCATCTTTAGTTTTCTAGAAAGTCTGGGTAGCAGTGTCTACTGTGTTTAAAACAGGCTTTAGATTTAGATAAATGTGCCTCTTGTACGCTGAATGCAGATCAGTTTCCTTTTCTTACAATGGGGATGACACCTATCTCACAAGGTTGTTATAAGGCTGAATAAGATCTGCAAAGCACAGAACACACTACCCGGCCCATATTAAGCATCAAAGGGCAACTTTCCTAGTGAGTATTTTCCCCCCACCCTCATGTTGCCGTCACAATAACCCCTCTCCTTTGTACAGCATCTTGCAGTTTGCAGACTGCCTTCACAGACATCGTCTTGCCTGATCCTCAAATTACCCTGCAAAGCACACAGGGCAAGTGTTACTTCCCCAACTAACAGATGAAGACACTGAGTAAGTCTGCAAATGTCTTCTAGTCAAGGTGATCTGGGCCAGTCTTCTGCTTCCTCATCTAGGAGGCTGATGATGTGGAGGATTTTTTCTGGTGGTCTGATCATGAGGAAAGAAAGAAGCGTTCTTCATGGGGTGCAGGCTCCCTCAGACCTGGGGCTCCCCTGGAAAGTGGAGGTTGCTGCACCCTGGCTTGTTCTCTGCCTTTTCTCACCAGCACCCGCACAAAGTCCACGTGGTAGCCCCAGGGAAGAACCGGCTGGTCCTGGGGAAGGGGCTCTGCCCGTAGCATCTGCGTGGCTCCACAGTGGGCCAGGGAGGGGCGGAGAGAGCCAAGAGAGAGGCAAAGCCCGCTGGAGTGCAGCCAGCCTGGGCTGGTTGCCAGCCTGGGAAAAGATTCCACCTCTAGGAACCATAAACTGCGCCTGCTGCTGATGTGGCAGGGAAGGCACATCTGGCCAAACATAACCGTCAATGGCTCGTTGGTCTAGGGGTATGATTCTCGCTTAGGGTGCGAGAGGTCCCGGGTTCAAATCCCGGACGAGCCCTTGTTTTCCTGATTTTTTTTTCCTGTACCCCAACATACACTGCCTGCCCCTTGTAGGGTTGAGGCAGAAAGATGGCCTAGTGGTGAGTGAATTAAGGACCCTAAAGACAAGCTGCCGGTCATTCTCCCCATTAGCAATGGCCTGTATATGCCCCATTTGGACTCATTGGAAAAAATAGCAATGACCTGTATATGCCCCATTTGGACTCAGTGGAAAAAAAAAAAACCATTTTTTCCACTCAGTCCAAATGGGGCAGAGGGGGACTGGCATCAGGAGCTGGGCTACAGAAGGTTAAAGTCAAAGGGTTGCATTGTGTTAGGCAAAAAGAGCCTCTCGGAGGGCCTCATATGAAGAGTAAATGATCAGGACAATTTGGGGGGGAGGGTCTGAGCCGGAAGTCAAGAAAAGACAAGCTCCTTGTATAAAACCCAAGATGTGAAATGCACTGGATTCGAAGTCCAAAAGGTAGGGTTAAAGTTACAATTTTGAGTCTCAGTTTTCCCATTGGTAAAATGGGAACAGTAATGCTTATTTCTTAGAGTTCTTGGGAGGATTAAAGCAGAAATTGTATGTGAAAGCCCTTTGCGAACTATAATTCACCTTAAAAACAGAGGAATTATTTGGAATGATGCTAAAGATAAAGTAAGTCTAGAGAGGAATGTCTGGCAACACAACAGACTAAATTAATGTAGCCATCTCCTCACCCACTGCCCTCTAAAACACACACAGAAAGGTTGCATAAAATAGAATTTAAAAATTAGTATCAGAGTGCCTGCCTGGTTCAGTCGGTAGAGCATGTAACTCTTGATCTTGGGGTTGTGAGTTCAAGCCCCACATTGGGTGTAGAGATTACTTTAAAAATTAAAAAAAAAAAACATTAAAACAAAATTAATATTTGGATAATGCAAAAATTTATTTAAAAAAAAAGAAATTCCCTGGGGCTCCTGGGTGGCACCGTTGATTAAGCAACCAACTCTTGATAGCTCAGGTCTTGATCTCAGGGTCATGAGTTCAAGCCGTTCATTGGGCTCCGTGCTGGGCGTGGAGCCTATTTGAAAAAAAAAAAAAAAAAAAGGAAGGAAATCCCCAGATGTCAGAATTAAAGAAGGAATACAAAGCCAAAGAAAAGAAAAGCAGGGGACACTCGGTTGAGTGACTGACTCTTTATTTCAGCTCAGGTCATGATCTCACGGTTGTGGGATCAAGCCTGTGGGACTCCGTGCTGAGGGTAGCGTCTGCTCGAGATTCTCTCTCTCCCTCTCCTCTGACCCTCCCTCCACTTATGCTCTCTCTCTCTCTCTAAAAATAAATAAATAAAATCTTTTTAAAAAAATAAAAGAAAAGAGAAGAGGAGAGGAAGCTGTCACAGTGGCCCATGGTGGGTTTCAGACACAGATACACAAAGATAAGTACCCAGGGACCTGGAGTTGTGTTTTAGTGCTTCTAGTTATAGGATATGTCACTTCAGCCCACCAGAGATGAGAAGCTGGGCCTAAACACTCTGCACAAAGCTCAGAACATCAAAGACCGACTTTCTCCATGGAAAAAAGATGAAAAACGATGCACACTAATCCAAGGAACCAACGAAAAGGAATAGAAACACAAGTCAACTCAGAAATTAAAGTCGCAAGCCTGAACAAATGCTTGTATTCCATCTGGATTTATGCTATTTACATGATGCTGAATCCTGAAGCAGAGAAATTAAATCTGAACTTGGTTTAGGACACTTGGAATGCCATATAGCCCCACAGAAGCAAGAAAGAGCTCTGTCAGTGAGGCACCTGGGTGGCTGGGTCGGTTAAGTGGCCGACTCTTGATTTCAGCTCAAGTCATGATCTCAGGGTCCTGGGATTGAGCCCTGCGTTGGGCTCCATGCTCAGTGGGGAGCCTGCTTGAGGAGTCTCTCTCTCCCTCTGCTCCTCCCCCTGCTCATGCTCTCTCTCTCTAAAATAAATGAATAAATCTTTTCTTAAAATTAAAAAGAAAAGAAAAGAAAAGAAAGAGCTCTGTTGCAATGTTTCATAACCCAGGGCATATGGGACTCTCACTAAACAAACACCTACTGAAGAAGAGTTTACAATTTCAAACTAGACAAGGAAGCAATCCACCATAAGGAAGAGTCAGCCTGACACAACAACTAGGAGAATCAACATTCCAAGAACTGTGCATAAGAAAACAACATGAAAAACACTATATATTGGGCGCCTGGGTGGCTCAGTTGGTTAAGCGACTGCCTTCGGCTCAGGTCATGATCCTGGAGTCCCGGGATCGAGTCCTGCATCGGGCTCCCTGCTCATCCGGGAGTCTGCTTCTCCCTCTGACCCTCTTCCCTCTCGTGCTCTCTCTCATTCTCTCTCTCTCTCAAATAAATGGATGAAATCTTTAAAAAAAAAACACTATATATTAAGTATACTTAAAACTATTAAAGACAGTGGGGCGCCTGGGTGACTCAGATGGTTAAGCATCTGCCTTCGGCTCAGGTCATGATCCCAGGGTCCTGGGATCGAGCCCCACATCCCATGCTGAGCAAAGAGCCTGCTTCTCCTTCTCCCTCTGCCTGCTGCTTCCCCTGATTGTACAATCTCTCTCTGTCGAAAATAAATAAAATTAAAAAAAACTATTAAAGACAAGAAAATAAACCATTATGAAAATATTGCACTATAAAAAAAAAAAAACCCTTACTGAGGGAATAAAATAAAACAGGGAAAGACACACCATTGAAATTAGACTCAATGACCCATTAAGCAGTAGACTAGACCCAGCTGATAAGAGAATTAGTGACTTGGAAGATAGAGCTGGTGAAATCATTCAAAATGTGGAGAGGGGAAAGTGATGAGATATGAAATATGAAAGAATAGTTTAAAGACACTAGTGAAAGCATAAGACAGCATTAGCAACAAAAGATTACAGAAAAAAAAATAGGATATCTTCCAGAGGCCAAGAGAAAACTGTCAACCTAAAATTCTATGCCCATTAAATTTCTATTTAAATTATATGAAATAAAGACATTTGAGAATGTTCACCAAAGACTTTCACTGAAATGCTGCTAAAAGATATACTTCATAAAAAGGGAACAAATAAGAAGCAAGGAGTGAAATGCAGGCAGGAATGGTGAGCAGAGAAATTTAGAAATATGTTAGTGAATCTAAATGAGCACTGAAAGCCACTGTTAGTGCAACATAAATTGGTCCAACTGCTTTGTAGAGCAATTTGGCAATAATCAGTAAAGTTTAAGATGCACATATACTATGACCCAGAAATTCTACTTCTCGGTATCTACCTTAGAGAAGTGCTTACATATATACCCAAGACACATGCGCAGCACTAACCACTAAAGCATTGTTTTCTTTTTATTTATTTATTTATTTAGTTAGTTAGTTAGTTAGTTAGTTAGTTGTTTATTTGAGAGAGAGAACGCACCGACAAGTGGGGCGAGGGGAGGGGCAGAGGGAGAAGGAGAGAAGCAGACTCCCCACTGAGCACCAAGTGGGAGCCCATACAGGCCAATCTCCAGAAACTCTGAGATCAAGACCTGAGCTGAAATCAAGAGTCAGACGCTTAACCAACTGAGCCACCCAGGCACCTCTAAGACATTGTTTTCTAACACGGAAAACTGGAAACAGCCTAAATGCCTATTAGCAGAAGAATGGATAAGTAAATTGTGGTGTATTCAAATACTGAAATAATATTCAGCAGTTAAAATTCATTAATTGGAGCTAAATGAGACATGGATAAATGTTAAAAAAATATTGAGAGAAGAAGAAAGTTTGCAGAATTTTTATTTATTTTTAAGTTATCTCTACGCCCAGTGTGGGGTTCAAACTCAGGACCCAGAGATCGAGGGTCATATGCTCTACCAACTGAGACAAACAGGAGCCCCCAGATAGATTTCTTTAAAATACACAAGTCAATATTTTGTTGTTTGTGGATACAAACGTATTAAGTAAAACTGCGAAACCATAAATAGAAGGGCTATCTCTGAATCAAATGTGGCAAAAATGAACTGTTGTTGGATTTCAGTGGTGAGTACATGGATATTTGTTGTTATATTCTGTACTGTGCTTTTCTGCATATTTGAAATATTCACTTTTTCTTTTCTTTTTAATGGGCCTTTAGAAATAAAGGTAAAGGGGGATAGATGGGCTGCATCAGTCCTCAGAGAGGATGATCTGTTGGGATGGGATTAAGGGGAGGCTGAGTCCAGAGTTCAGGGATTACAAGGATTAACTCAGATCATCCCCCTAAGCTGATTACCTGGCTGGCATCCCCACCACTCCTGGCCCTTCAGATATGCATCCCTGGACCACAGTTCACGTCCCCCTATGCCTGCTAAGCCCTTACCTCCTGCCTCCTAACTTCACCTCCACCCTCAACCCAGTACTGATCTGGCCAGGATTTGCCCAAATTTGAGTCCTGAAAATAGACTGGTTCAGGTCTCTCCTGAATGCTCCCCAAATCAAGGGTGAGTGGTGACCTGCACCCTAGGAGCCAAGGAGAGATTAGTCCTAATACTCAGGATCAGAACTCCCTGAGGAGAGCCTGGATCACTGGAGGTCACAGTTGACAACTTCCTCTCCTGCCCCTCCCTCCATAACCAAAAAGTCAGCAGTCAAGGTCAACTGTTAACAACGGAACTTGCTGGCTGAGCCAGGACTAGCAGGAGCTGTGGTTGGGCAGAGCAAACAGCCATTGGGCTTCCAACCTTCCAGCATGTCAGTCTCCAGAGCTCTACGCCCCCATCTTGACACCTTGCCACCCCCATGCCAGCCATGTCTGGACAGGCCTGATATCTGCAGCAGACTCTCTGAATGGGGTCTTCGTGGGCTTGTTCAACGGCCTTTCCCCACAACTGGATCACCTTGACCACAGGATCCGAAGTGTAATCCTGTTCTCTGGGGAGCAAATGAAACCTCCTTGATCTGTGCTCCTGATCTCTCAGAGCACCAGGCTCAGGGTTTGAGAGGGAGAAAAAAAAAAAAGGAGGGAGGGGGGAGGGAAAGACTCATAGGGCAACATTATACTTAATAGGCAACATTTAACTCTATGTGAAATCATATATTGAATGATAAGACAGCATTAACTGTGTAGTTGAGAGATTTACCTTTCTCATTTACTGTGTCAGACACTTTGTCAGATGCTGGAGATACAAAAATGACTAAGGTACTTCCCAGTCTTCTGGAAGTTGGGCAGACACAAGAGTAAAAACCTGACCTTGACACCTGAAAGTGACAGGCGCTGCCCTAGAGGGAAGGAGGAAGGGTGGAGCACAGGAGGCTTCTACTGGTCTAGGGGTGGGCATCAGGGAAGGCTGCTGGAGGTGACTCCCGACTGAGGGTTGAAGAATAAGTAGGGATGTCCAGGCAAAGAAGGGCCTCTTTCCTGAAGAATATGAAGGGCTTGTGAACCTGGAAGCCTGTGGGGGTGAACACAGACAATGTATGTCCACAACCTGGTGAGTGAATATGCAAGAAAAGGGATTGGTGTGTGTCCCTGGCTCAAGAATCTCCTAACACTTTTCTGGGTGTGTTGGGACTGCCTGGTTCCCAAGTGTACCCACTTCTTTCCTGGCTGAGACCTGGAGAGATGTGAGAACAATTGCCTCCTCAAGATCCGGCACCCGGTGGTAGATGTTCCTTCAATGAATAAGTGAAATAAGCCCTCTGGGTTTCCACATCTCCCTCGTGTGAGAGTGAAAATCAGTAGTGCCCACTCCGAACAGGCTACCGAGGCACGGTGGGCAGTGGTCGTGGCTCGAAGCTCAGAGGGTGTGGGGCCAGGCGGGAAGGCAGAGTGGTGGAGAGAAGCGGTCTTCAGGCAGTGAGGGCTGCGTGGGGCCAAGGAGCGGCCCTCCTGAGAGGGTCTCAGTTTCTGGCTTGGTGGGGGCGCGAGGAAAGCAGAGAGATCAGGGCCCTGCAGTTCACATATCTCCGCCTTGGCTTTCCTCTTCCTGCCTTCACGCAGTCCTGGGACGCAAGAGGCCACCGCGCAGGAATGGGGCCGGCGGCCGGGGGTCCGCGCTGCCTGCGGAGGTGGGGGACTCGGGCCCTGCTCGGTGGGCGTGTGTCTGCGCGTTTGGAGGAAACAGGACCGGAGGATTCGTCCAGCTTTGTCCCCTTTCTCCCCCATCGCTGCGCGGGACAGGACGCTAACACATGGCCCCGGGGGTCCCCCCGCTCAGCCCACTCTGGGCAGGACCCTTCGCCAGAACCAGCGGATCTTGTGGCCACTCCTGGGGCAACCTCAAGCCCCGAGTGGCTCCCGTCCTCTCCCCCTCTCCCACGCCCGGGTCGTGGGGTGTGTCGGGGGACACGCTCCCTCGGCCTCTCCGCGCTGGCTCGCCGCCCCCAGGTCCGGGAGCCGGGTGGAGGGAGGGCTTCCGGGCGGGGGCGGGGGCGGGGGCGGCGTCAGGTGGCCGGGCCAGGCCCCGCCCCCTCGGCCCGCCCTCCTTCCCCCTGCGCACCCGGCTCCGGGTCCCCGGCCTGGCGGCTGCGGCGTCTCCTCCAAGCGGCGGCGACGGTGGCGGCGCGAGCGGCCATGGAGGCGGGCGCCGGGGCCGGCGCGGGCGCCGCGGGCTGGAGCTGCCCGGGCCCAGGTCAGAGCCGCCCCTCCCTCACCTCTCCGCCGCCACTCCTTCCTCTTCTCCATCTCTCCTCCCTCCAGACCCCCTCGTTCTCCCTCCCTCCCTCCCTCCGCCGTTCCCACCTTTCCGTCCCGTCTTCTTCCCTCCATCCTGCCCCCCACCCCGGGCCCGGACTCCATCTTTCCGGGCTGGGTCTTCCCCACACCGGTCGCATCCTCCCCTGGCCGTCCCTCGCCCCGAGCCCTCTCCACCCCGTCTGTCCCTCCCTGGGGGCCCCAGACCCTGCGCCCACTCCGCCTCGAAGGCTTTGAGCGCAGGGCGAGGGTGGGGTGGACGAGGTCGAGGGAGAGAATGGAGGGGAGGGGAGCGGCTCCGGCCCAGAAACCCTTGCCACACGCCCCCTCCCCCTCGAATCACCCCTTTCCCCTTCCACGCACCTCACCCTTTCAGCCTCATCTTCCCTGGCTCCTGCTCTCGCTTCCATCCTTGCCCGTCTCCTCCCTGTCCCCTCCCGGCTAAAGAGACACACACCCTTTCTGTCTGTGCCGGGAGAGGAGCCTGGAGCTGGGGATGCCGAGGGGGTTGGGCAGCACAGGGCGGGGTCCCCGTAGGCCCAGCTCGAGGGGCGGCTGAAGGAGGAGAGTCGCACCCTGGGCAGAGTGAGCCAAGCACTTCCACCGGGATTAAAAACTCCAGGGCTCCAGAGGGCTGGAAGGCACGTCCCTTTCTCTCTCCCGTGCACCCCAGCCCCAGCCCCCAGCCCCCCTAGCAGCCCACCGTGCCTCCTCTCTCCCTGCTCACAGGACCCACAGTGACCACTTTAGGCTCCTATGAGGCATCTGAGGGTTGTGAAAGGAAGAAAGGCCAACGCTGGGGGTCCCTGGAGCGGCGGGGAATGCAAGCTATGGAGGGTGAGTTTTCCAAAAAACCTTGCTTTCTCTCCCCTCAGCCAATTTCCCTCCCCTCCTCCTTACCCCCCATCTGGTCCCCAGAACTCCCAGCCAGCACAGAGCCCTTCCTCTAGCTCACCTGAGCCCCCTCTACCCTTCACGTCTGAGTTCTACCCCTCCTCAGGGCTCCGGCTTTGAGGGAGGTTCTGGGTGCATCCCTTTGGGGCCCTGATCACCAGCTAACCAGGTTGTGTGTCCCAGGGGGAGCTGCCAGGCAGAGAAAGAGGCCTCGTTGGACAGAGCTTTGAAGCAGCCTTTCAGCAGGGGGTTTGTTCTCACTGCCACCCGACCCAGATCCCAAGCTGTCTCATATTTTTGAAAAGCAGGGAAGTGAGCATTCTCTTTCTGGTGCCACCACCACTAACTTTGAATGTAAGCCTTGTGGCTTTGGTTCTCCAGGGTCTCTTATGGCCTGAAAGAATTGCCTGGGAGGGGGCAGGCGAGGCCAACCTTCCAAAACCCACGTATCCCCAGCGCACCATGTGACCTGGCAGTTGCTGCCAACACCAGGCCCCTGGGAGGATGCCTGTCCGCTTCCCAGGACTTCCTGTGAAGTGTCCCCAGGTCCCAATGCACACTGTGTGGGCAACCCTGCTCCCCTAAGGGGGACAGAGGACACAAGGGGTCCCAGATGAACCTTAGGCTGCTGTTGTGAGACCAGGGATTCAGAATTGTAAAACAAAGCAAATAATCAGTATCCTGACAAAATGTCACTATTTCAAGGAACTGCACTGCAGCAAAGGAGGGGGTACTCACCAACCAGAGGCTGGGGACCAGTACACCCCAGTTTCTTAATGCATTAAAATGGTAGGCTTTCTTTTACACACAAGTACAACCTGGGACTTGAAACCTGAAAACTGCCCTGCGGTCAGCATGGGAGGAGGGGCCTTAAAACACTTGGGGGAGGGGAGAGGCCTCCTGACACTCCGCAGAGAAAAGGAAGGTGGACCTTGCAGAAAATTTCAAAAAGGCTATGTGATAGAATACATTTGAAAGGGCCCCAGTGTTTGTCCGGTAAAACATTTTAGAATCATTTCATTCTGATGTTTTCTTTCTCTAACTGTTGATGAGCAACCCTTTTCATTATGGAACAGCTAATTTCTCCCAAGCCACCTGGATAACTTTTTAACTTTGGACAAACCCCAAACTGTAACTCTTGCCCCATTCAGCCTAAAGACACGCCCAGTGTCTAAGTCCTTTCTTGGGTACTTGTCCCCAACGCAGGGACCACCAGGACTGGAAGAAGCAGGTATCTTTGTGCAAGCTCACATGGCTGACCAGCACCCAGCTGCTCAGTTTGCCCAAAGGCAGTAATAGGAGGCCACCTGGTACAATCCTGGTCCAGAAAGGGCCTGGGAGGGGGATGGGAGACCTTACCCCTGAGGATGCATCATGAGTGCAGGTCCTGCCCAGGGGCTCCTTGGGGGACACCAGGTGGCACTATTATACCATCCCTGCCCTGGGACCATGAGCTTGAGGGCCCTTGAAGGACTCTGGAAAGGAAGTTGACTCTGAGCCCCTGGGGGGAATGGGTTTCTCTTCTAGGGGAAGTGTTACTCCCAGCTCTCTATGAGGAGGAAGAGGAAGAGGAGGAAGAAGAGGTGGAAGAAGAGGAAGAGCAAGTGCAGAAAGGTGGCAGCGTGAGCTCCCTGTCTGTCAGCAAGCACCGGGGCCTGAGCCTCACCGAGACAGAGCTGGAAGAGCTGAGGGCTCAGGTGCTCCAGCTGGTGGCAGAGCTGGAGGAGACCCGGGAGCTGGCAGGGCAGCATGAGGATGACTCCCTGGAGCTGCAGGGTGAGTGCCCGGGAGGGGGCCAGAGGGCCTGGGCTCCCTGGATCCCAGGCTCACGCCTGCCCCCCCTCACTGCAGGGCTCCTGGAGGATGAACGGCTGGCCAGTGCCCAGCAGGCAGAGGTGTTCACCAAGCAGATCCAGCAGCTCCAAGGTAATTCCCAACACTGGGACTGGAGGGAAGGTGGCCATCCAAGTACTTTCGTCCTGAGGGTTTGGCTGAAGCATAGCAGACAAATATAAACTAATTCAATACTTCCTCCTCATTTCCCCCTTCCTATTCTCACCCTTTTCTCCTTCTCTCTCCATTCTCTTCTTTACCCAATATCTGTTCTTTGCATCCCTCCCTGGCTCTTCTGCCCTCCCCTGCCCTTTCTTGCCCTCCCATTTCACGGCTTCTCTCTCTGGCTGACAGTCTCCCTTTTCTCTCCTCCAGCTTCCTCCCTTCACACCTGTATCTTTTTCCCTTTCTTCTCCAGGTCAGGGGGCAGGTAATCAGGGCTGAATACCTATAACCAGACTGCTTTTCCCTGTCCCTACAAGGGCACCAGGGGAAGAGCAATGAGCCAACGAGAAGTGACCGGAGGGGACTCTGCATCTTTAAGGGAAGCAGATGAGAACGCTTCTCTTGCTTCCTAGGACCGCTTCTCTTGCTTCCTAGGACCGAGCTTGTGGCCCCAAATCCCTTTGTGGCCCCAAATCCCTTTGTGGCCCCAAATCCCTTTCTTCTAACGCCCACATCCCTTTGTCTCTGGAAAGCAGCAAGGCAGGTGTCCCACATTCCACCGCACCACCAAAAAAAGAGGCAGCTTTTGTTACTTCCATGGACTTCCAGAAGGTTTAGGGGAGCTGCCCTAGAAAACAGCAGGGGCTCTCCAGGGAGAACTGAGATCAAACCAAATGGAAAATATAAATGGAGAAAAAAGGAAGGCTGGGAAGCAGGCCTGGAGAGGAAGAAGCAAAGATGCAGGAAGGGGAGGAAAAGAGAAGGGAAGCCTAGGTAGATGCAGGAGAAGTAGACAATGAATGGGAAGAGGGTGAAGGAGAGAAATGGCTGGAGATGTGTTGTATCTGGGAAAACAGTGTGAGCCCTGGTCTCGGATCACCTAGGTTCTTGGGCCCAACTCTGTCACATAACAAGCTTTAGGATCTTCGGCAAGTCACTTTTATCTTTCTGAGACTCAGTTCCTTATCTGTAAAATGGTGCTAATTTATTTGTTTATCATTCATTTATTGAGTGCCCTATATACTCGGACGACAAGCTATGAACAAGACAGACCAGATCCCTGCCCTAATGAAGAGTACATTCTAATGGGGAGAGGCAGAAAATAAACAACATAAGTCCAGTTGGCAATAAATGCTATGAAGACAATGTAACAATATGATATAGAGAGATGGGGTGAGATGAGAACTTTTTTTGATGGGGCAGTTAGAAAAGTCCTCTTTGAGAAGATGACATTTGAGCTAAGACTTGAATAATGAGAAGGATCTGAGGCAAGAGCATACCAGGCAGAAGGAATAGCAACTGCAAAAGCTCAGAGGCAGGAATGAGCTTCATGTGTTTGCAGAACAAAAGCCATTGCAGCTGGAGCAGAGTGCACGTGGAGGCCCCTGGTAAGAGTGAGTTTTTTATTTTTTTTGAGATTTTATTTATTTATTTGACAGAGAGAGACACAGCGAAAGAGGGAACACAAGCAGAGGGAGTGAGAGAGGGAGAAGCAGGCTTACCGCGGAGCAGGGAGCCCAATGTGGGGCTCGATCCCAGGAAGCTGGGATCTGAGCTGAAGGCAGATGCTTAACAACTGAGCTGCTCAGGCCCCCGAGAGAGAGTTCTGAGGGGCAGGCTGAGGCCAGATTACAAAGGGCCTTATAGGCCAGCTGGGAGGTTTGGTTTTTATTCTTAGTAAAAAGAAATGGGAGGGTCTTATAGTGAAGGTGGAGCCCTCAGGACTTCTGATGAATTGGGTAGGGTGGAGGGTGGGGGAGGGGTGCGAATAGGAGAGACATGGAAGATAACTTTGCCTTGAGAAACTGGTTGGACAGTGCTGTCATTTATTGGGATGGGGAAGACTTGGCAAAGAACAAGTTTGAGGGCTAAGGGAACCATTGGAGACATGTTTTTACATGTTGAGTTTGAAATGACTAATGACATCTAAATAAATTAGTATGTTATAAGGGGGCAGTTGGATGTATGAATCTAGAACAAGGGGAGAAATCAAGGCTGGAGATATATAAATTTGGGAGTCGTTAGCATATAGATGGCATGTGAATCCCTGAGAGATCACCATGAAATCACAGGGAGAGACAGGAAGAAGAGGAAAAGGCTCAGTCCCAGGGATACTCCAGTATTTAAAGGTCCAGTGGAAGAGATATGAACAAAAGAGACTGAGGTAGGAGGAACAGCAGAAGCCTTTCATGCCCTGGCCGCCAAGAGCAGAAAGTGTTTCAAAGAGATTCAAAAGTTGCTAAATCAAATAAGATGGCCATTGGATTTGGCAAGATGGGGCTCTAAGATATTTCGGTGAAGACAGAAGCCTGATTAGACTGGGATTAAAGAGGAAAGGGGAGGTGAAATAGAGAAGGTGAGTACAGATAATTGCAGTAGTCATGTTTTGAAGAGAAGCAGAGAAATAAGGGGAAAGGGAATGAAGTCAAGGGAGAGTTGGGGGGGCGGGTTTGAGATAGGACTCACTATACTAGATCACGTTTGTATGATGAAGGAAACAATCCAGTAGAGCAGAAAAAGACCTTTGCTTGGAGAACAGACATACTCCCTTACAAGGAGGAGGGAAGTCAGTAGAGAGGTAGGTAGGCAACTACGTGGGAAAACAAGTTCTGGAGTGACTCCTTAACCTACTAGGGTTGTTTCTACTGAGCATGAGCTCTCAAGCAAGCTAGGGACTGCGGTCCGGTGAAGGCGCCCAAGCCCCACCCCGCGAGAGGAACTAGAGACGGTCTTTGCGCACGCGCGTTGCCCGTTTCCGCCAAGAGGGGGCGCGCGCGACCTCAGAGGTAGCTGGTGTTGAGAGGCCGTTCCAGCCGCCACAGCCCCGCGGGGGGCCGGGACCGGCCGGCGGCGGGGGTGGGGGTGGCCCCCAGGGAGACCGCTTGCAGGGGGGCCGACGAGATGGAGGCCATAACCAGTGAGTAAGAACCTACCCCTCTGTCCCACGGCTCAACTGCCGGGCCCTGCGCTTCTCCCCGACCGACCCACACCCTTTGTCAGCCGCGTTAGGTCTTCGGAATCCGGGTGCAGTCTTCCCAACTCCCGGCCAGGGTCCGCCCCGCCCAGTTTTCGGATAAGCCCCTCCCCCTCGGGGCCTGCAAGCCCCGCTTCTCCATCCTGGGCGTGCCCTGCCCCTTTGTGCTCCAAATCATAAGCTTGCTTGGCTGAGGAAGACCTTCCTCCATTCTCCAGCGGATCTGAGAAAGCCATACTTTTAGGGCCAGACCTTAGAGGGGAACCTAAGGGAAATTTGAACCCTGACATCAAGGACATAACCATGTTTGGTTACCATGTGATGAGCCTACATTTGAATTTCAGCAGTGAACTCTAAATACACATTAGGGGCCAGTACCTACCTGTGAGGCTCTGTAATTCTAAGCTTCCAGACTGAATAGATGAGAATAGTGTGTGTGAATTTTTTTAGCCGGGGAATTTTTGGGAAAACTCAGTGCATCAGTAAAATACTGTAAATTAGTTTTGGTCTTCAACGTAGAAGCACTTAATACTTTTTGTTTGCAGTAGCCGAAGGTGTTGATTTGGTGCCAGAATCTACTTTCTACTGCACCTTACTACATGGAGTCACTCCCTTCCCTTCTTAGGTACTCCTTTTATTCCATAGCTGATGAAGCTATACTTCACTGATGGGGTAGAGACTAGATTGCCAGTAGTTTCCAGATAAGAAATAAGTCTGCCTTTAACTTTCTGCCTCTAGAACATAGTAGATGAGTTCACTTATCCTCTTGACCATCCCAACCTCTGGGCTTTGCAGGTGAGCTGCGGTCTCTACGAGAGGAGATGTCCCTGTTAGAGCGAGAGAAAGAAAGTGAACTTAAGGAAATAGAACAGGAGTTGCACTTGGCCCAGACTGAGATCCAGAATCTGCGGCAAGCAGCAGAGGATTCCGCGACTGAACATGAGAGTGACATAGCATCCCTGCAGGAGGATCTCTGCCGGATGCAGAATGAACTCGATGACATGGAGCGCATCCGGGGAGAGTATGAAATGGAGATCACTTCCCTCCGTGCAGAAATGGAAATGAAGAGCTCTGATCCATCCAATAGTTTAAATCCTTCAGATTACTCTGAGATGCAAGGTATGAGAGGGCAAGCCTTTTTCCTGGTCTGTCAGTAAAGCCAAGCAGAGGGAGTTAGTATCCAAAAAGATGGTGGAAGGTGGTCTTAGATCATGAATTGGGAACCTCCAGAAAAAACCTCCAGGTTGAGTTCAAGACTCTAAGGGAGAAAAACTTATACAGATGTCACATAACCGGTCAGTGGTGGTATAAGAAATAGCACTGTGGAGATGTACCCTGAGAATTCTTCCTCAGAGAGCCATTGATTTGTTGATTTGACTATGGGAAAGCCCTTCCTAAGAAAGTCTCCAGTGCCGGGATGGGAGGATAAGGGGCTGGTCACCTTGGGAAGCTACCTGCTGCTCTGGCATGGCAGTTTGCCTGGCCTGCATTATGGGGGGGCCTCCAGTCCTGTTCCCAGGTCCCAGGATGCTAATGCTTAGGCTCCTTGAGTCCTCTCCAACATAGAAGCTTTAGGGGGCAACAAATCAGAGCACAAGACAGCTGGAGAGGAAGAGAGGTTATTTCCAGGAATACATGAGGTACTAAAAAGCTTAGAGCTCCGCTTTCAGACAATGAGTCTCCCAGCTAGTTGCTAGGATTCATGACATCAGAGAGTATGCCTTTATTTTGAGGCTAGATTTATGATCTGGGTATAGTGGGAGGCCCTGTATTAGGCCAGGCCAAGCAGAGGCAATCAACAAGGAATCAAAGAACTGCAAGTTTTCCCAGCTGTAACAAGCTTCTCAGAAGAGCCTCTGGACTGGTTGGTGTCAGGAGAGTGAGGCCAGCACAGTGGGAAAGCTTGGGTCGAAGTTAAACCTGAGTTCAGAATCTCAGTTCTGCTAATTAGTGGGATGAACTTGGCCTGGTTATTATCTCTCTGAACCTTAGTTTCTGTATCTGTAAAAATTGGTTAATAAAACTTTACAGCCAAGGGTGCCCGGCTGGTTCAGTCGTTGGGCGTCTGCCTTCCGCTCAGGTCATGATCCCAGGGTCCTGGGATCGAGCCCCGCATCGGGCTCCCTGCTCCGCGGGAAGCCTGCTTCTCCCTCTCCCACTCCCCCTGCTTGTGTTCCCTCTCTCACTGTCTCTCTCTCTCTGTCAAATAAATAAAATCTTAAAAAACAAAAACAAAAACAAAACTTTACAGCCAGAGGGGATCCTGGAACAGAAAAGGACCTTAGGGAAAATGGAGAGAAATCTGAATAAAATGTTCAGTTTAGTTAACAGTAATTTATGAATGTTGATTCCTGAGTTGTGACAGATGTACCCATGGTAAGATGTTAACAATAGGGGAAACTAGGTGAAAGCTCTCCCGGGAATTTTGTACCATCTTTGCAACTTTTCTGTGAATCTAAAACTATTGTAAAATTAAAAGTTTATTTAAAAAAAAAAGAGAAAGAAAACCTTACAAGGCTATTTTTGGGATTAAATGAAATGCCTAGTATGTTGAAATACTCACAGACTAACTGAATGTGAGGCTGAAACCATCAAGTCTAATGCTTAGCACATGGTTGGCTTGTTTTTTTTTTTTTTAAAGATTTTATTTATTTATTTGAGAGAGAGAGAATGAGAGATAGGGAGCAGGAGAGGGAAGAGGGTCAGAGGGAGAAGCAGACTCCCCGCTGAGCAGGGAGCCCGATGTGGGACTCGATCCCGGGACTCCAGGATCATGACCTGAGCCGAAGGCAGTCGCTTAACCGACTGAGCCACCCAGGCGCCCTCATGGTTGGCTTGTATTAAAGATTAGTTTCTTTCCTTCCTTCCATGATAATCTGCAGTATTCCAAGGACTTTTGATTGGAATAAAGAAGGAACATTAGACGTGAATTTCAGGGTGTTGAATCTTACAGCAGATAAGATAGGCCTTGTGTTCTAATTGGAGTAAATTAACATTCTTTAAATATCAGAATTGGTATTCTAGGAGAAATAATTCTTTTTTTTTTCTTTTAAAGATTTTATTTATTTGAGAGAGAGAGCACAAGCAGAGGGAGGGGCAGAGGGAGAGGGAGAAGCAGACTCCCTGCTGAGCAAGGAGCCCGATGCGGGACTTGATCCCAGGATGCCGGGATCATGACCTGAGCCAAAGGCAGGCACTTAACTGACTGAGCCACAGGCACCCCTAAGAGAAATAATTCTTAATCAGGAAGAAACAAGTTAGATAGGGGTGTTTATATGATTGCAGCTTTATTTTTTTA
Organism: Eumetopias jubatus; assembly: GCF_037043125.1. Classification (NCBI taxonomy): domain Eukaryota; kingdom Metazoa; phylum Chordata; class Mammalia; order Carnivora; family Otariidae; genus Eumetopias; species Eumetopias jubatus. The sequence continues at coordinate 85,229,481 of NW_028274820.1, forward strand.
GAAAAAAGTTTATTTATTTATTAGAGAACAAGCAAAGGGAGGGGCAGAGGGAGAGGGACAAGCAGACTCCATGCTGAGCAGGGAGCCCGATTCGGGACTTGATCCCAGGAGCCCGGGATCATGACCTGAGCCAAAGGCAGATGCTTAACTGACTGAACCACCCAGGCGCCCATGATCGCAGCTTTAAAACGTATTGGTACCTGGTACTTAGGAACATGTGCTGGGGCATTTCAGTTGGTACCTTGTACTTAGGAACATGTGCTGGGTCAAAAAAGAATTCTTGACCACATGCTGGCCAGTGTATTTGGTGTGGTGATGAAGTAAGTAAAAGGACGTTTAGGATGCCGGAGTTGTCTCTGAAAGGCCAGGACTAGCGGTGTGACATCTGGCAGTTCACATCTCTCAGCTCTTGTACTTAAAGAGTAATAGGAAGGTAATCATAAACAGTTCAATGGAAACTTGAAATACAATAACCCAGAAACTCAATTAAAACCTTCATGAGCTCCTAAAATCTCAAGACTCTGCCTTGGTTGGGTTTTTGAAGATGGGCACACAGGGCAGAGCTTCTGGGCAGATGACAAGAAGGGCAGCTACCTGAAAGAGGACAAAGACACGTAGCAGTGTGGAATTTGGGGGACCTTGTCTTCTAAGCCGCGGCATGTGGTGTCTCTTCTGTCTTTAGAAAAAAAGAAGCTATTCGGCCTTCTGCTATCTGATTTCTAGGCAGGAAAATTAGGGCTGATTACCAGTGCTTCTCCCCTAGGATCTCACATGTCTCCATTTGCCCTCTGCAGAAGAGTTGCAGCAACTGCGGGAACGCTGCCGCTTCCTGAACGAGGAGTACCAGGCCCTGCGGGAGAGTAACAGCAGCCTCACAGGGCAGCTTGCGGATCTGGAGAGTGAGAGGTACAGCTAGCAGGCTAGGGGGCTCTGCGGGGCTCTGCTTTGGGCTTTTCTCTTGAGTAGAATCAGTGAAGGCAGATGCAGGCTAATGAATGTCCCTCTGCTCTTAGACAGCTGGTCCTTCAAAGAGTATGGATGCCGCCTAGATGCAGGCATGGAGATCCAGTGTCTCAGGACTGGATTCTAAAAATTTAGTTTTCGAGGCGCCTGGGTGGCTCAGTCGGTTAAGCGACTGCCTTCGGCTCAGGTCATGATCCCAGGGTCCTGGGATCGAGCCCCGCATCGGGCTCCCTGCTCCGTGGGGAGCCTGCTTCTCCCTCGCCCACTCCCTGTACTTGTGTTCCTGCTGTCGCTATCTCTCTCTCTGTCAAATAAATAAATAAAATCTTAAAAATAAATAAATAAATAAATAAAATAAAAAAATAAAAATTTAGTTTTCTTCCATTCTAGGGACTGGGGTCTGGTTCGCTCTGCCCTAGAGTTGATCAGAAGTGATTCCTTTGTTGTCTACACAGAATGGATTCAGTCTAATGGTGTAGGGCCTCCAGATTAGAGCTGGCTTGACATAAGGCCCAGCCTTGAGCCCAACTAGAGTAGCACGCTTCCGGTCTCCCAGAGCCAAACATGCCTTGATTGAGGTGCTGGGACTTTTTCTTCACCTTCTCAGCATGTTTATTTAGGAGATAAACTACAATAGAAGGCTCTTTACCATCTTGGCCTAAAATAAAGACATCAGGACCAAGCACACTTAGCAGGTGATGCCAGGCAGAGCACCTACCCAAACATGGCTCTGGGGTTCTGGATCACAGGACACGAAGAGCAACAGAAAAGTGGCTGGAGTCCCAAATGCTGAAGGATATGATGTCATCAGAGTCTCAGACTTCAGAAATGGATTTTCTAGAACCTGATCCTGAAACCCAGTTGTTGCGACAACAGCTTCTAGGGGCTGAAGAGCAGATGCATGACATGCAGAACAAGGTAGGGGAAGGCAGGCACCTTCGTTGTCTCTCTTTTACCCTCTCCTGGCCTGTGGTAGAAACATCTCCTTAGACACAGGGCCGACAAAGAGGGCATGCACTATGGCAGGAGGTAGTACTCTGGGGTCTCACTTGCTTGCCTGGTGTAAATATTCCAATAAAAGGAATGTCATCTTCTTTCCAAGCCTATCCCCACCCCCCGCCCCCACCAAGCCTATTCTCGAAGTGCGTGTGGCACCTATCTTCAATCGGCCTTTCTGTTCCATCTCTTGCACAGTGTAAGGAGTTGTGTTGTGAGTTGCAAGAACTACAGCATCATCGTCAGACCAGTGAGGAGGAGCAGAGGCGGCTGCAGAGGGAGCTCAAGTGTGCACAGAATGAGGTGCTTCGGTTTCAGACTTCCCACAATGTCACCCAGGTAAACACTGCCAGGGGAAGGGCATTTGGGGAGGGCAGACGGGCCTCCATGGAGTTGCTGCATCGGGGAAGGATGAACGCAGAGCAAGGTTGTGCTCTGCTGACTCTTGCCCTGCGACCAAGGGTACAGTCTACTGGAGACCAGTTGGAGAAGTCACGTAGCATTGCATTCTAGAGATGGTAGTCATTACTGAGTGTCTGCCTCAGAGAAGAAACCCAACCGTAGACCTGTGGGAGCTCCTCAAGATGTCTACGTCTGGAAAGGACCCAAACTGGTCTGTAGAGGGGTCTGCTGTTTCTTGAGAGTAACCGTTCTACCCACATCCTCCCACCACAGAACGAGGAGCTGAAGACCAGACTCTGTGCCCTGCAGCAAAAGTATGATGCTAGCCAGGATGAGCAGAATGAGCTCTTGAAGGTGCAACTACAACTTCAGTCTGAGCTCCGGCAGCTCAAAGTCTTGAAATCCACAGTCGTAGAAAGCCCAAATGAGAAGGTAACAACAAAAGGAGGTGAGGGGCAACTGAGGTGCTAAGAGGTTTTGGGGAAGGTGGCCTGGAGCGGAGTTAAACTAAGGGCGGCTGCCAGCCATGCAGCACCTCTGGTAGGGGCCTCCGGCCACCCCCGGGCACCGTGCCGGACGAGACGACAGCCGGTCAGTGAGGGGCAGGGAGAAGGCAGGCCTTAGACTGTCCGTGCCCAAGAGTGACTCAGGCAGAAGAGCGAGCGGGTTGATGCCCCCAGAGGTACTGCCCACAGCCCCCTCCACCGCAGGAGTTACTGTGCCGGCTACAGAAGCTGCAGCTCCAGTACCAGCACATCACGTGCGAGAAGGATAAGCTGCTGGAAGTGCAGCAACAGCTGTGCGGGGACCTGCGGTACCATGAGGCGGAGGTGCAGCGCCTCAAGGACATCGTGGCCTCCTTCCAGGAGAGCAGTGAGAAGGTAAAAGAAGCTCCAGGTGAGGGAGATGTAGCCAGATGGAATCTTCTGTGAGAGCAATAGTACCAAGGAGGAGGGAGCATCGTAGGAGTTCTATGGTACAGTCCTTGGTGTGGGGTATAAAGAGGTGCCTAGTAGAAAGGTGATCTCAGAGAGTCATGACGCTCTCAGCTTCCTTTGATTTTTAATAAAAAAATCAGCCTATAAAAAGGTAGCTCTCTTTCTTCCCCACCTACCCAAAAAGGAAGCCCCAGAAGGTCCCTGTGTAGAGCCTTTTTAGGGTCCATCTCAGGTCACCCCCAGTGGGATGAAATTGGGACTGGAAAGGACTGAGTAGGATCCCTTAGTCCCTGTCTGAGAGGAGAGAGTGCAGCTGCAGGGGCTTCTGGGATGATGGCGGGGCCTGCCTCCCCTACCCCAGAACGCAGAGATGCACGCCCAGCTTCAGGAGATGAAGCGGCTGTACCAGACCAGCAAGGAAGAGCTGGAGCGGCGGAAGTACATGTATGATCAGCTCGAGCAGGACCTCCTGCTTTGCCAGCAGGAGCTGAAGGAGCTCAAGACAACCAAGCCCATCCCAGAGGAAAAGGGGAAGTGTGCTAATAAGGTAATTGTACTTAAGAGAGGTGAGATCTCCTGGGTGCTTCCTCTGGAGAGAGGAGTTGTAAGGGCAAAAGGTGAAGTCATCCAACTGAGGGGCTTGATGAGCTTCCTTTACGGTCACAGCTGAGTGTGCGAATCAGGAAACAGAAGCAGAGTCCCACGCTGTTAACTTTTAAACAGTTTGCCTTGATCTTGACTTTGAGCCCAAGCCACAGCCTAGTAGGATCAGTACAGCTGGATCCTGTCTGAACATCAGAGAGTTTTGCACTTGATCCATGTGTGTAGACATTTATACTTTGTTATTAGAACTGTAGTGATACCTTGTCATTTGTGGAGAAGAACATACACAAAAGTCCACATATACAGCTTTTCTCATTAGACCTAAAAAGAGAAGGTCCAGTTTTCTCACGCAGATTGCAGATGCTCTTGTCAGATGACGTGGTCTTGTGCCTAGAGTGCTGATTGGCTATTAGAAGGACCTAGGTTCTTCCAGGGTTTACTCTGTGACTTCAGAAGAGTGACATTCTCTAAGCTCGAGTTTTACCCTCTTTAAATTGAACAGAATATTATTCTTTTCTCACTTGCTTGTAGTAATAAATCCTAGTAGTGATAAGTAAGGCCTTCCTTATTCATTTTCTTTTTTTCCATAGTGTGTAAAAAGTCATTATCAGTTACCCTGTGTTGAGCACTTTCAGCTCCTGATCACTGATAGGAAATGGAAGGTGTTGAAACATGGTGGAGAAAAGGCACGGGATTCTCAAAAGATGGTGGAGCCAGTCACCTTTTGCCCAAATCCTCAGTGACTCCTACCACAGCCAGCAGCAGGCTGTGTCCCTGGGAAAAGGCCTTCTGAAGACCCAGAATGGGGAGGTTATTTGGACCACTCCCAATAGTCCACCTGCCTTTCTATACCCAGGCTCACATTTCCTTCTTCTGTTCCTGCTCAGTTTAGAGGCCAGAGTGTCCATGACTTGCTCATCCGCTCCTCTCCTAGTAGAAGAGACTGTGGGGAGGGAGAAGCATGCTGACACAGAGCCAGCTTTTCCTCTTGTCCTAAAAACAGCATGGAGATGAGTTTGATATTAGAAGGTTTGGGTTCTTGGAATCATGGGATAATTTAGTCTTCTCAACCCAAATTCAGCAATAGCCCATATTTTTCTAGAGATTTAAAAAGATGGTTATGAAAACAAAAATGGGGGCAAATCGGGTGACGTTTTTATTGGTAAGGAGTATAATTAGGTATAAAACCAACTGGGGATGATGACAGTAACAGGAACTAGAACTCCCAGCAGGGCCTGAGAACGGTGTGTACCACAGGGAATGGCCAAAGGAAAGAAAGGTGGGGTCATGAGAAGGGAGGGGTGTTGCTAACACTCCCCTCACAGGGCTCTCAGAAGGGACCAGTAGATGAAATGTGCAGCATAGCCAAACAGTCCTTAGCGGCCTGCCAGGGTTTCCCATTCGGTGTCTAAACCTGTATGGGTGCAGTGTGGCTTGGGATGGTCAGTCCAAGGGGGCTGTAGAGGGTGGGAGCCCCTGCTGAACCACAAAGGGCAGGAGAGCACAGAAGGGCTCTGCCAGCTGGACGGTGCAGAGCAGCGCCTCACAGAGTAACCGCCCCTCCGCACCCCCTCCTCCCCCGTCCACAGTGTGACACACTGCTGTCCAGACTGACAGAGTTGCAGGAAAAGTACAAGGCCAGCCAGAAGGAGATGGGGCAGCTGCAGATGGAGCAGTGCGAGCTCCTGGAGGATCAGAGGAGGATGCAGGAGGAGCAGGGGCAGCTGCAAGAAGAGCTGCACAGACTCACGTTCCCGCTACCCAAAGCTGGTCTCCTCCCTAAGGTAACCCCAGCCAGGGAACGGCTGCTAACTAGGGAGAAGCTGCTTTGAGAAGTTTCCGAGGTATGACTATACTTGGGAAAAAGAACAGGGGGGGGATCGAACCTTTTCTTTTCTGCATCAGCCCCTCCTTACTTTGTCACCGATCTCTTCAAACCAAAAAGTTCAATATAGCTGATTAGGGTTTTTAAATTTTAAAACACATAGTATACTCTGGAATCTGTCCAGCATCTTCTCTAGATTTTTAGTCCCTCTGGAGAAAATATACTCTGAGAGAACTTTGTAAACTACAAAATACCTGCAAACTTATGAGATCATGGCTACTTACCTAGTGGGTCTCCATAGAAAGACCATTCCCCCGCCACACCGACCCTGTCCCAGATGGCTGTTCAGAGCCAACCCAGAGACTCCTAGGGGAAGGGTCCCCAGCAGGAAGGAGGCATGGGTCTTCCCACATAGCTACCACAGTTCCTGCCCGCTTCCTTCCCACTCCACCTCGCAGAGTCAGGAGCTACTTACAAAGTTACAAGACCTGTGTGAACTACAGCTGCTCTACCAAGGTATGCAGGATGAGCAGAAAAAACTGGTACAGAATCAAGAAAGTGTGCTCAAAGAACAGTCAGATCTGCATGAAGAGCTGCATCTTTTCAAAATGTCTCGTTTCCGGGACGTGTTGGAGAATCCCAGTGATTCCAAATCACCTAAGTCCTCCAAGTGTGGTCACAACAAGGTAACAGAACAAGAGGCAGGGAGACAGTTCTGGGGACAACAGCATGGTAGGGAAGAGGGCTCCATGGAAGGGTCAGAGTTAGGAAGGCCTGTCTGGCCAAGAGTAAGGATGAGACTAAGGCCCCCTTCTTCAGCCATGACCACCCACGGGCTCGTGAAAATGTGGCTTTAGCTATGGGCTGAGGATCTCAACCAGATACGTGCCCTGTTGAAGTGCTGTGAACACCGAGGACGGATCAGGGTGACCCCGGAATCTAATCACCTGATAATTTGATGCAGCCCCTTCAATATCATTTTTCCAGATTTGTAATAGCAACTTAGGGTTTGTCTGGATTCCTTGGGACTGACTCTGAGCATGTCATCCTTTTCTCATCAGCTGGTTGATAATTAAGCAGTACACTTTCAGTGATCAAAATCTATAACCTTTCGGTGTTCTACCTGAGACAAATCTGGGGCCATTCATTTCCAAGGGAAGAATTCCTAGCATGTGGCATTAATGGTACTGGCCACACTGTCTTCATTGGAACTTTGGTGGCAATAACAGCCAGGTCAAGAGGGTTAGACTAGAGAATCCATGCATCGCAAGCACCAGGAAGGGGTTATGCCTCTGAGGTCACACTGGTGGAGATTTCCTGATAAGTCTATTTGGGGTTGGGGAATGCATTTGGTCTGAGGTCTCAGGGTGGGCAAGGAAGAGCAGGTAGACAGTTTCAATTTAAGGCTAGCCCTATTCATTCAAATATTAGCCTGGATAGGGAGAACCAGGGAATTGCAGAAATCCAGACTGAGATTTGGTCAGATTCCAGAGGCATCAGATTTCAGCCTGGATTACACAGAGGCCAGGAACCAGGTAGAACTCTTTCCTTAACCGATCAGATCTCATCCTGGGCATTAGCAGCCAAGAAGCCAGGCCCAGAGGGCCTGGGAAACATGCCTAGAGGCCAGATTCAGAGTTGGGACAGGAGGTACAGGGACTTGTAGTGAGACCTTAATTCCAGGTCCACATCTTCTGAGGGAGGCATTCTTGTAGGCTCACATTAAGGGCCAGGGCTGATTTTAGAGTTGGGGGCGGGGGAGGGGACTGAGCGCCAAGGTCAGGGTAATGGGTATGTCCTGACCGAGAAGACGGTAGGGTAGGGAGCCAGAGTGTTCTCGATTATCACTCAGCTCTGCTGCAAGGAGAGAGGGATGTGCCAGAGTTTAGAAACCAGCCGAAATGGGAGCCTGGAAACCGCAGAATATCTGCCCTGGGTAGATTTTCCCCAACGAGCAAGTAACTGACATGCCAGTAGCTGCAGGCGGTTAAAGACCTAGGCTGTGGTGAGACTGGAGTGTAGGTGTGCAGGTCTCTGAAGTGTGCGCGCAGACATCTGCCCCGGGGGGTGCAGCGAGAAGGACGGCGGTGTCTAGAGTAATGGTAGTGTCTCCCCACCCACTCTCGGCAGTCCAAGTTGATCACCGCCCAGATGCAGGCTCTGCAGGTGCTCTACGAGGGCACGCAGACCGAGCAGGAGCTACTGCAGCAGGAGCAGGGCAGGCTCCTCGAGGAGCGGAAGAGGCTGCGGGCTGACCTGCAGCTCTGCCTGGAAGAAATGCAGCTGCTCCAGGTCCGGTCCCCTTCCAGCAGAATGAGCTTGGAGAAGAACTATGGCAGCATGGCCACTGGCAGCGAGAACTACCGCCGGAGTTACAGGAGCAGCCTCGATGACGGCGAGAGCTATCACAAGAGTTATGGTAGCACCCAGGCCAGCACCGAGAGCTTTCTCAAGAGCTATGACAGCAGCAGCAGTGCCCAGGAGAGCAGCGAGAGGAGCTACTGTGCCGGCAGCAGCGGCAGCAGCATCTATAAGAAGAGCTACGGCAGCAGCTCCAGCTCTGACACCTGTTACAAGAGTTACGGCAGCAGCACTAACGACGGACCTGCCGAGCCTGAAGAACTAGAGGTACAAGAGCCAGAGGAGAGGTCGGACAGGGAGGAAAGCCTCTTGTCTTACTAAGAGATAAGTCAGGGAAGGGTGCAAGAAGTGAGGTGGGCGGCAGAGTCAGAGCTGAGCTGGGTCACTGGAAATGAATGAGGCGCTCCGCCTGTCTAGTATGGAGATGCTCCCATCACAGTGATGGTGCTTTATGAGAAGAAACACAGAATTAGCCCCAGCGCAGCTCCAGAACCTTGCCGCCGTTGTTCTATACCCAGGATGGGGCCTAGCAAAGAGAGTGGGGTGGAGGGCAGGTCCTTCTCAGGGTGCGGTCATTACTCCTCCGCCCTCCGCAGCACTGTGAGGACGTGGTCGCCAAGGTGGTGATCAAGCTGCAGGGGGTGCAGGCTATGTACCAGCTCAGCCAGGAGGAACATGACTGGCTGCAAGACCGAATGAAAAAGCTGTTGGACAGGCAGAAAGAGCTGAAGGAAGAGCTGGTCGCCTGTGAAAAGGAATTCAAGGAGTGCATGGAAAGCCTTGAGAAGCCTGCTGCCTCCCCAAACGACAAGGACAAGAACGAGGTAACTGCTCTCTGGGCGGCAAGGTTTCTTCTAGGAGTCCCTAGAGCCAGAACAGGTCATAGGTCCCAGCCATTTCGGAGAGGCTGAGGAAGGAGGTCCGGGAGCTCACTGCTTGCTCTGCATAGTTGCCCCCTTCCTGGTCAGAGGAACAGAGCAGGGGCTGAACCCCAGGAAGCTGGGCACTCGGCCACAGCACTAGTGGACGGTCCTCAGGTGCTCACTGTGCTGAGATGTACTCATCATCAAGACTCTGAATAATTTTTCTTTTTTTCCTTTTACCACTTCCCTCTTTTGCTGTGTCCCAGAGCACTTCTATAGAGTTGTATTTTTTCACCTTTCGTTATTTTTGGTGTACTTGTCTCTTCAACTAGATTGTAAGTACCTCGAGGGCAGAGCCTTGCGTCCTTTCGGATCCCTTATAATGCCAAGAAGGGTGCTCTGCATCCATGAGGGATGGGACAGAAGGCATTCTTCCTGCCCAAGAGTAGTCCACAGTCCAGCGGGACTCACTGTGAATGCGTGGGAGAGTTCAGACAACAGTCAGCCCGGGGACCTTGATTGCTTAGTATTGTTACCTACCAGGGAGACTGTGATGCCAGAAGTCAGGGAAGACAAAACCAGAAATTAGGGAGCAGGGTTGGAATTTGTCTCTGTTTCCAGGGTGAGGTTTGCAGGAGCCCAGGCACACTTTCAGGAGTGGACCACATGGTTCCTTAGGTAGTTGTGCCTCTTAGAGAAATAGCTTGGGCGAAGTAGGAGTTTCCATCAAAAAGACGTCCATAATAAAGCCCTGAGCTTCAGAAGGGGCAGCTCTATAGTTATTCCCCAGACGGGTCCCAGTAAAAACATAATTTAAATCATCCTTTTTTGATCCCATTAGGTGTAAATCATCAGGTACCTCATTTAGAAGCTATTTCTGAAACTGCTTTAGAGGCTCGTATCCTGCAGTTTAACGTTTCCTCTCTTGTCTACTCCCCCATGGGCCTTAGCAGGGCAAACTCTGAGGCAGTGACCCCTAGGCCGGGCTGTGGGTGACTGGCCGTTCAAACCCCCTGCCCCCCCCTGCAGATCAAAGAGCTGCAGGCCAAGCTGCGGGAGCTGCAGCTGCAGTACCAGGCGAGCATGGATGAGCAGGGGCGGCTTCTGGCCGTGCAGGAGCAGCTGGAGGGCCAGCTGCAGTGCTGCCAGGAAGAGCTCCGCCAGCTCAAGGAGAAGAAGTCCTCTGTTCCCAGAGAGACCAAGGGGAAAAGTGACAATGAGAATAGGAACAAAAATGCCAACGGGGTTAAAAACAAAAAGGTGACCAAACCAAGCCTGGACGGTTCTGAGGGCTGCTATGAGAACGAAAAGGTGAGTAATAACCTTAGTAGCCTGATAAGCAGAAAGGCAGAGGAGATCTTGGGAAGAAAAATCACCACCACCACCACTCCGGCCAGGTGAGGTATTTGTAGAGAAGCTTCTGGTCTCTCTCGTGTATTAGTTCCCTCTTGGTAGCAATTCCGTACTCCCTTTTCCTCTGGAGGTAAGGGGAGTGGAACACAGACCACTTATATCTGGGGACACAGCCCCAAAGGACCATAGCCCCTAGGATGGACGAGGGCTCCAATTAGCTCAGCCCAATCTCCTGGGGCCCCTTTTCTTCCTGGCTTATGTGCCCAAGAGAGGGACCAAATGGATGAAAAGAAAGAATTTATTCGAAGCGGTGGCGGACTCCTACGTGAGAAGGAGGAGGGGAAAATAGGAGTCGTAGCCGCCCTGCAGGGGTCGGAGGTGGCAGCTGAGGGGCAGAGCCCAAGATTCTAGCTCTGGTAGCTGTCCGAGATGGCCAACGGCCGGATGGCCGTGTGGGTCCAGAGAGGCTGCGTGTGACTGCCCTCCACACGACGCTCAGGGAGAGCCTCGGTGCCCAAGCGTGGTGCTGCCTGCGCACCGTGCCAGGCTGGGAAGCAGAGTGCGCTTGAGGGAGTCCGGCTTCGTTGTGAAGGTAGGCCTCTTCGCGGTAACCGGAGCCCCCGTCCTGCCCTGCCTCCGCCCACAGAGTCTGGAGGTGGTGCTGTACTACAAGGCCAGCCACATGGATTTAGGTGGTCTAATACAAGAGGAAGTGGAGGAGGAAGAGGAGGAAATCAAAAAGGACTGGAAGCAGGACTCCTGCAATGAACTGGTTTCTGTGCCATCAGAGCCTGCAGAGATTAAGTCTGCAGAAGCTGAGCAGGGGTGTTACGAAGAGTCCCAAGAGCAGGAGGGCAAGGAAGACGACGACAAAGATGAGAGCGCCAAGGACACTTGCCCTGAAGCTTCAGACGGAAGCAACCCCCTCAAGCTTTCTGAGAGCAAAAAGGTAACCGCAGTCGAAGGCTGGACCGAGTGGGAAGTGGGCTCTGGGGCTCAGGTGCCCTGGCGTGGCGGGGTGACCCAGCCCGAGGATGGACTTCTGCAGGAGTGTATAGGCCAGCCAGCCCTGAGGCCTAGCGTTCGGGGAGAGTGGAGATGGAGCCGGTAGTGGTGGAAGTGGGCTCTCCGCGGGAAATGGCGGGCTGGAACCACTTTGCTGTGGACCTACCTGTGTCTCAAAGATCACCTTTTCTGGGAACCAGGGTGGGGCCGTTGCAGTCCTGCCTGCTTTCACCTCTGTGGCAGCCCTTGCTCCTTACATCAGGAGGTCTTCCCCCTTCACCTAGCACTGCACTGAGGACGTGGATGGTGTGAGGCCCGCTTCAGGCTATTTGCCAGCCTGTGTTAGTCTCTCAGTCCTGCCTCCTCGAGGTGCCCTGTTAGGTTGACCTTTGTTGTTGCTGTTAGGGGTGTTCGGGGGGCAGGTGTGGCTTTCGGGTTCTGCGTGTTACAGGGCATGAGGGGAGGGGCTGGGGGTGGTCAGAAGTAATAGAATATTTTAGTCCGCACACAGCAGGGGCGTGGGCCAGTCTGGGGAGAGCAACCAGAGTCCTAACCCTTTAGTTGCTAGATCTTGAGAGGTTGGGATGGGAGTATCCTGGGTAACGTACCAACCATACAAAAGTATTTCTGTATTTTAACTAACTGGTACATCTGCACAGGTATGTACCAGCTGAATTCCTGCGCTAGTTGAGGTTAACTGGGGGCTCTGATTTCCTGAAGAGTGAGTACTTCCTGAATAAGTCCTCGGTTTATGGTACAGGCTCTTTCCGTCTTTCTAAACACCAGGGAAGAAAATAAGTCTCTTGTGGTGGGATGTCCCAGTCAGCTCTAAGGCTCTCTGGACTTTTCCGGCAGCTCGGTCTGCAGCAGTGGCTAGGGATCTAGCATGCAGTTCTCTGTTAACCTTGTGGCAGAGGACCGTTACTTAGGATGTAAAAAAGTAGGAGCCACCGCAGCCTTTTCCCCAGTGCTCTGTTTCTTCGAATTCATCATACTCCACTGCATGCTGGTTCAGAGCCTCCTCGATTTCCTTGCCTTGGGTGCCAACATCTCTAAACGCCAGACCGGATCCTTGTACTTCGAAGTTGAGCGCGTTCCTTGTGTCTACATACAGAGGTGTCCCTTTGCCTCCGCAGGTCCTGCATATTTTGCAGGCAGCTCTAACGGTGTATGTTACTGCCTGCGAATTCACTTTCTCTCTCTGGAAGATTGTTGCAAAGAACTAGCACTTCTCCACTGTTAGCCTGTTGTAGTGCATTTTGTCTCGCAACAACGGCATTAGACTCTAGGGGATCGTAGGGGCCAGGGCCCAGAATACTTGAGATTCAGTGGATAGCAGCCAGAACAAGTGGGCTAACGGTGGGGGCGGGGGGGCAGGGGGCGGGTGGCCTGGCAGGAGACTGAGTGACCCAGGAGAAGTATACATCCTCATCCGGAGAGCCCGGCTTTACTCTCGGAGCTTCCCTTTTCCAGAGTTACTGACTTGTACGAACAGTCTAGGGCAGATCACCCCTGCTTGACAAGACGTGAGAGGGAAATGGCCAGCCAGCAAACTGGCCCCCCGACCTGATTTGGACCTAAGCAGCTGCTTAACCCACTCAGGTTTGCATCCTCCACAGGCTGCCAGTGGGAAGATCCAGGCCCGGGCGCAGAGGAGAGATACGGCTGCCCTCACTGCCTGTTGTTTAACCTCTTGATCTCTTTCTCTTTTCCCTTTGTTTTCTCATCTTCATTATCCATTGGATTCATGTGTTTCTGTCTTTTTATACCGCCCACCCCCCATCTCCTGGCCTCTCCCTGTGCTTCCTGCTCATTTGGTATGTTGCAGCCATCCCCTGCCCCGGAGCCCCCCATCTTCTCCTTGCCTCTCGTAGCCCTGGTGGTCATATCGGCTTTGCTCTGGTGCTGGTGGGCCGAGACGTCGTCCTAACACAGGTACTGGTACCGAGTCCTCTCCTTCGGAGGGGTAGAGGGAGGGTGCAGGTGGCCCTGGCCTCTCCTCTTTGCCCTTGCTCTCACTTGCTTGCTTCTTGCTTTTAGCCATTTGACAACAGGATACTCAGGGGCTGAGTTTTAGCCCTGGCTTCTCCATGGGCTACTGCAAAGCCCATAGCACCTCTGAGTACGTCTTCCTAACACATAGTGAGTTGGAATGCATACTGTTGACACGGTTTGAGTTTCTGTCCTCTGGCTGGGAAAACTTGGGATGATCCCAGCACTGTTGCTACTTTGAAAAACGCCTGACCACTTCTGATGAGCTGATGCCTGTCTGCAAGGCTGACCTGAGCGCTCTTTGCTCTCACTACTGTCACCACCCAGGATGGCAAAATAAGGCATCACTGCGCCTCCCCTGTTGGGTGAGAGAGGAATTCTGGAGTGTTGTGACCAACACGCAACCCCAACCCTAACCCCCTGCCCAGGGGCATTTGTATGAGGGCAGGCTCAATTTGTCCTCCAGACTTGGCGAAAATGGAACAGAAACCCCTACCATGTTGTGTTCTTTCAACGGAGAAATTCTCTGGTTTGGGACTTCTGGTCTTCAGAAAACTCAGAACCAGAATGGCAGGAAATATTTTATAGTTCTATATTTATCCCTTTTGGGGTCCAGAGTCTGTTGTAATTGCCTTCCCAAGCCAGGCTTTTTGGACATAATGTGGTACTGGTGAAAAGAACGAGATGCAAGTATTCTCAGGGTGCCAAGGCTGACATCTTCTGGGCACCTTCCACTTGGCCTCGGCCCATGTAATCTGGTCTGTCAACAGGATACCAAATTTAGGAGGCAGAATGTGGTCTTAGGTCCCGGGGTAGAGCCCTAGGGTTCCACCTGTCTTTGGAACCCATAAACTATTCCCTCCTGGCCTGTTCTGGCTCCTTTCTCCTGCTCCCCTGCCCCCCACCACTTCCCACCCTCCCTTCTCACCCCTGCAAATGGAGTGCAGCTGGCTTAATGCACAGGTTGGGGCGGTGGCAGCTGAAGCGTACGTTGGTAGTACTCACCAGCATCCTTTTCTCCTTCCTTTTCCCCTCACTTTTTTCCCTCTTCACCCTTTCTCCTCTTTAAGGTGTTCCACTTACTCCCCACAAACAGTCTAGCTTCTTTAGTGACAGGGTCCCTATCCCTGTCCTGTCCACATCCAGATTTCTCAGCCCCTAGGGGAGGAGACCCAAAGCATTTGGCCATAGCCTTTCTGCACCTCACCAGGCCCACGCAGAGTGAGAGGAAGGAGCTCCTGGGTCAGGGTGCTCTTGGAGGGTCTGGCTGTGCCCCCCTCTGCAGCTCCCAGTCCGGGAGCTGAGGCAGCGTAGCTCTGTAGAAAGCGTGGCTGACAGGTGAGAACCTGTCCCGGTCTGTGTCTGCCTCTTACCGCTTAGTCCCAGTGGGCAAAATGCATAACGGGAACATTAGTTTCTTCAGATGACAGTGAAGAATGGTAAAACCTCTGCCTTTCTCATGTGAGGATCACAGGAGTTCATGTTTATGAAAGTGCTTCATAAATAATGAAACACCCCATAAATAATTTAAAAAGCGTATACTTACAGTATACATACTATGTGCCTTGCACTGTTGTAATCACCTCATTTGACAACAGGATACTCAGGGGCTGAGTTTTAGCCCTGGCTTCTCCATGGGCTACTGCAAAGCCCATAGCACCTCTGAGTACGTCTTCCTAACACATAGTGAGTTGGAATGCATACTGTTGACACGGTTTGAAACTCATTTAATCTTTGCAACAACCCAATGAGGTGGCTTTTATTATGATTTTATATGTAATAAAACTAAGGCATGGAGAGGTCAAGTAATATCGCCAGTGAATTGTGAATGGATTTCTAAGGACTAATATTAGCAACAGCTAAAATTCCAACCTTGCTTCCCCCTTACCATCTCTCCTCATTTCGAGCAGTTTTCCATGGTTGCTTCCATGTAATTAGGAAGACTCCATACTTCTCTTCACACAGCCTCCAGTGGCATTAGCTCTCTTGACAACTCATGTCACGTTAACTCTCCGCATGTGTTGTTTATAAAGCTCCTTTGCGTATTGCGTACGCTAAGTATCCTCTCCCCATTTTCTACCTGCAGTTGATTTTTTGGATCTGAGGCAGAATTTTTTATTCATTCCTATTAGGTATAGTCCATTGATGTAACCTGTGGAGTTTGTTTTTTCTTTTGTTTAGTCTTGACCTTGTGGTTTCAGATTATCCATTACCCTGCCAGCTCCACATCCTCCTCAAGGGCGACCGGCCTACTTTCGTATGTTCATGTGCATTATTTTTTTTTAAAAGTCTTATTTAAGTGATCTCTTCCCCCTACATAGGGCTTGAACTCACGACCCCGAGATCAAGAGTCGCATACTCTTCCAACTGAGCCAGCTAGGCGCCCTGTTCGTGCACATTAAGGATGAGGGCCGAGCCTCTGGAGTGTTGTCTCTCCAGGCTCTCTTTTATCCAGCTCATTGGTCACATAACAAATGGTCACACAGCAACCTGTGCTGGTACCATACTCTTTATTTCCTCTTGTTCTTTCCAAGGAGATCATGGAAAATCTGTCAGATGTCTTGATAAAATCCAAAAACATCTCTTTGATCTGTCAACTTAGTAATCTAGTCTGAAAGGAAAGCCTGACGTGACTTACCCCTTTGGGACCAGCCCTCAGCCAGTCTGGAACTCAGCCAGTCTGGAACTTGCCTCTGACTGGTATAAAGGGTATCAGTTCACATTTATGGGTCTAGCTCTGTCCTCCTTTTTTTTTTTTTCTTAATTTAATTTAATTTATTTAAGGGGGGGCGGCAGAGAGAGAATCCCAAGCAGGCTCCACACCCAGCGCAGAGCTCAATGCCGGGCTGGATCTCACCACCCTGAGGTCGTGACCTGAGCCGAAATCCAGAGTCAGATGCTTAACCAACTGAACCACACAGGCACCCCGCTCTGTCCTCCTTTAAGAACACCAGACTGACGTTTTTAAGCAGTGTACATTAGGGTATAAGCATCTAAGCATGTAGATACTTTTTCTAGCTTCCTTTCCAGTTATTTTCTTATATAAATTACTCTGTATATCCACCTCCAGTATTGTTTTGCTTTCCATTTCATTTGTGCTGCTCTTTTTAGTAACTATTTCTACAAATGTAGGAGATCTTCTTTGCTCTTTATAGCTGGCTTAAAGTCCTCTTTTTAGTTCCGTTATTCTCTGAGCAAATGCATTCTTAGCATCAATACTGTACTCTGCTCTTACCTAAAATCATTCTTCTGTTATTACGCCATAGCTTATGACTCAACCCAAATTCTGTCTTTCAAGTAATACAGTAAAAAAAATAATAACAATAGGAACTATTTCCCTAAGTATGTATTGTCCACGATTTTGTGTTCCCTAAAGGATGCTTCTTTGTTATCCCACGAATCAGCAGGATTTGCTGTGGTCGGCAGAGTCTGGAAGACTCAGCACACTGGCACATGCCAGGAAGACCATCAACACACTGGTTCCCCGGGGGTGTTTTAAGGCATTTGTCTCCAGGGCCTGTGACCGGCTTCCTTGGGTTTCCTCGAACCAACATCATTGTCCAAAAAAGGTTTGGGCTGCCCACAAACCTCACGTTTGCCTGCACTCTGTGGTGTGCTTTCTTTACTTCCCCTTCAGTCTTATCCTTTTGACTGAGTTTGTGGCTCCTGTGTAAAGCCAGTGAGGCACTGCTGCTTTTCCCAAAGGCCCCAGTTTACCCTCTTTTTCTTGCCGTGGCACCTGATCCTTTCTCATTGCAACCATCCGGATACTCTTTGGTCTCCCTCCTGAGCTGGCTTCTACACCCAGGAACTGGTATTCTCCTCATTCCGTGGGGCATGAATACACGCAGTCACCTCGGGCGATACACCTAGCGTTGTTCCAGATACCTAGCACTGCCAGAACTAAGACCACACTGTCTCCAGCAGTTACCCAGGAGGTGCGAGAGACCAGACCGTGAGGTTCCTGATGTCTCTCCAGTGCCAGTAGACAGGGGAGCCTCTGGCTTAGGGAAGGGTTCGGAAGGCCGGGCACTCACCATTTGTCTTTGGTCCCCACAGAACATGTTTGGGATGTGGAAGCCTATGGTGTTCTTGGCTATTGCGGCTGTGGCTCTGTATGTGTTACCCAACATGCGACCGCAGGAGTCAGAGTTCTGCCTCATGGAGTGATGGCAGACCTGGGCCAGCCGAGGGGGCAGATCCCCAGTGGCCACTACCCCCAGCTTTGGGCAGGACACACTGTGCCAGAGCCCCCACCCCACCTGTGTGTCCCATGTGTCCCCATCTCCTTAGCCTCGTCACCCAGGCTGGAAAGGTTATGGGGCGCTGCTGGCTGCCATCTCCTGCCTTGTATAAGAACCTGGGTTCCGTGTGATTAAATAGCAGCCTAATTACCTGAGACTTTGTGGCTTTTTATTTCTTATAAATACCTCACAACACAACCAGAGCAGAGTGGTTCCCCTTTAACCAGGTACCTCACATAAGGATCTGGTTCCTAAATATGATTTCTTACCCTGCAGATGACCTCAGAGATGAGGGGGGCTCCTTGTGCTGCCAGCCGGATCGCAGACGCGCTGGTCTGCACCCAGAAACCCTGTCTCCAGGAGCTCATCTGAGCACAGGGCAATGGAATGAGCTGGGTACTCTCTGTGAGGGGGGTCAAATGACTTGCCCTGGGGCCTGTGCCCACACCCATCTGCGGTGAGAAGAGTGCCCTGAGAAGATCTGCGCATGAGCCTTCGTGACTTAGGCCCTGTGCACCCCATGGGATTTGCTCTCAGAGAGGACTTACTAATCGTGTAGGGTCCTGCAGTGAATAGGTGGCACACTCAAGAACTTTAACTTGAACAGTGTTTAGTGAAGGGACTCTGTACACGGGCAGAGTTAAAAGAACCAGCAAGGAATAGTGAAGTCCCAGGGCACCAGCAACAGTGCCTCCCATCCTCTGCCCGAAGGAGATTGGGGAGGAAGCGAGGGCTAAAGGCCTGGGAAGGGACCCCAGACCCACGGTGGGGGGGGGCAGGGGGGACAGGTACAGCCCTTGTCAGAACCTGACACCCTCTCGTTCCACCTGCCAGTTTCCTGTTGGCCCCTCTCATTGGCTAATCCCAGCTGGGAGCCAGAGAGCAGAGATGCCCAAGTGACATAAAGTCAGTCGGCTGGAATTGAGAGCAGGGCAAAGGATGGAGAGTGGATCCAAGTGGCGACAAGCAGAATGATGAGAACTTACGAGTGTCCTTGTTTACCTTCACTTCTGTGGAACCCCTCATGATTGGTGGCACCATATGAATGTTTCCATAGGAGAGCCCCCGAGTGTATTCATAAGCCACAGTGGGTAAAACAGTGTCGTGACTGCTGGTTTCCTGGAACCCTTCTCTCTGCCTCTTTTCTACCTGATGCCAAGGGAGTTTGTTCCATTTGCCCAAATAATCCAAAGCCACACATACCTATAGAATGAGGCACTGTGTTGGGCCCTGCTAAGCATGAAATGAATTCATTTCTTGCCTGGCCTTTTCCTAGGGGGCCTGGGGCCAGTGCTAAAATCGTGACCAGTCCCTATAAACAGGGCTGCACCTAGGCAGATTGAGGGCAGTGCTACCCGTTCCTTTGGCCTCCCTTTAAATGACTCCGCTTTGAAGATCGTACTGGTTTAGGGTGGCCTAGCCCCTTGCTACTCTGTTGTCCACAGACTAGCAGCATCAGCACTGTTAGCTTGTTAGAAAGGCAGACTCTCAGGCCCCACGTCAGACCTACTGACACAAAATCTGCATTTTAACAAGATCCCCAGTTGATTAGTATGCACAGTAAAATTAGAGAACTGCACTCAGTTACGTTAGGTGGTGTGTTCTCAGTTGTAAGCTAAATTGGAGAAATGCCTTCACAACCCACCCAGTACCACTGGCCCCTTGCTGTTGAGTGTAGTGAGACCCTGTTTTTGTTTTTTGTGGTTTTTTTCTCTCCACTTTACTCCAGCCACCAGTTGGCTGGAGAACATGTGTGGTGGAAAGGACTGGAAGATTACCCACCAGTGAGGATCACTGATTTAACTTGGAATTAGAAGCCAAGATGGAGGTCATGGTCTGGTAGGCAATCAGCCTCCAGCTGAGACTTTATCTGTTCCTTCCCAGGCCTGAGCCTAGAGCCTGAGCAACGGCGGGAAAGTGGTCCTGCCTTTCCCCAGCCTTTTTGCTTAGAATACAGAACTCTTCCCTTTAGGACACTTGCCCCTGTTGGCTCATTTTAGAAAGCCATCCTTCCTCTTCATCACTGGGGGCTTTGTGCCTCCTGGTCTTGTTGATACACTGCTGCCAGAGTAAAGAGGTCTCTCTTCACATGTTATTTCCTTTCATCTTCACACCCACACACACACACACACACACACACAACCACATATGAGGGTACTATTAACTCCATTTTATGGATGAGAAAACCAAAGCCCAAGAGCATTATACTACCTGCCCAAGGTTGCAAGAGTGAGAAGTGAAGAGGCTGGAATTCAGCCTCTGGCTCTTTCCAGCCTACTGTTGAGTCCCTGGCACCTAAATCAGGGCCACAGTCAGTATCACTGATTGATCAAAGTGCCAACTATGAGCCTGGCCAAACTGCTATCATCCCAGGTGACTGGAAATGTCCCTGGCTCCAGAAAAACAAGATTTTCAAACATGGCCCATTAGACCTGGTCACTTCGATTCTGCTCAGCCCAAGTTAAATCTGGCCAATGTCAGTGGCTGGTAAGCAGTGCCCCTTGACGGGAAAGGCAGGGCCAGGTGAACTGCCAGGCAACCTGGTCTCCTGAGACAGGTCAGTGGGTGGTGAGTCAGGGGGCTATAAAAGGCCTGTGGCCCCAGCCAGCGCTGCCCCAAATACTCAGCTGATGAAACCCCCTGCAAATCCTCTCTGTGCCCCTGCCTGACTCAGGGAGGAGCACACCAGCCCTCCTCAGGGAGGGGGCCCCACTTGGCAGGCCCCAGGACCAGCATTGTGCACGGTCTGTTCCAGCTTTCATGGCTGGGCCCAGGCTCATGGGCTATATTGAGGGCTGAGTCACCAGCCTGTGCCTGGGTCAGGCTGACTGTGACTGGCTGGCTGGGGCCTGAGTCAGGCCCCGATTTATCCTGGAGAGCAACAGGTTCGGGTTTCTGTGGGAGGGGGTGAGAAGGATGCCGGGAACCATCCTTGGCACTGGGCACCCTTGTCTGCCAAACCATTCACTTACTCCCCTGGAGCCGCACACAGACCTCTCTTGCAGAGAAGGAAGGAGAATGGGGGGAGAGAGGAGAGAGTGGGGAGAGAGGGTGGAGAGAGAGGGAAGAGAGAAGAGGGGAGGGAGAGAGGGGGGAGGCTGTACTTGGGAGTTCTTTCTTCACTCACTGGCTTCCCTCTGAAATCCCCCCCTCCTTAAGAGACGCCCTTAACTTACCGGGGGACCTCAGGTAATGCCCACAAAACAGGACTGTGAGGCACTGGAGTCTGTAAAGAGGCTGTCAGCTCCAAGCAAACCCACCCTACCCCTCTCTCTCCTCCGCAGGAGAAATTATCTCAGCTCTGTACCTCAGTTTCTTCATCAGAGCCTCAAAGACAACCTCGCTGAACCCTGAGCTGGGCACCTCAGACTGGGTATCAAATGTCTACCTTTTTACACACACACACACACACACACACGCACGCACGCACACGCACACACATGCACACACACTTCACTGTGAGACCCAGCTATGTGTCATGTGTCTCCAGCTGGACATCTCTCCACAGGAGAGTTCAGCCTCTCAAGTAGACGGTCAGCACTGATGCCGGATGGTTGGTTTTGGACATGGGACAAAGGTGGCATGGGGGGAATGAGCGTTCTGGAGATGGGGGGTGCCAGTAGGAGAGTGGAATTCCTGAGCACCTCGTCACAGGCAGCCGACAGAACATGAGCTGCAGGGCCCAAGCTATTTATACCTCGCCTGTCACTATCAGGGCCCCCAGAGCTCCCCCCTCCCAAGCCACACACAGCAGGTCCCTTTTCTGTTTCTGGTGTCTTCTCTGCTCCTCCCCCTCCCTACCTAATGAGAAGGGAAAGAAACCATTCATGGATGACTTTTACCATAAGCACTGCCCCCCACAAAACCCCTGAACTTCTTTCTGAGCTGTAACAGGGATTGCCTTCATTCTGTCCTTGAAGAAACAGCCCTCAAAGATACCCACTGTCCTCTTTCTTTTCATGATGCCTGGGGGTAGAAGAGGAGTAAGATAGAATGATTCACGGAGAAGGTCCCAGAACCTTCCCAAATTCCAATCACCACACAGCTTGAGTTGGGGACTGTCTGGCCCAAACTTATTGGGTCAAGAAGGATGGGGCAGCTGAGGAAGTTTGGCCTAAAAGGGGTACCAGGAGATATGGAACACATGTATGCTACAGAACTGCGGACTATATATTCTCTATATAAGTACATTCTGTAGCTCTTTCACCTCACTCCAAGCAGCTCCTCTGAGTGCCTCAGTTTCCTTGCTGTCACCGTACCCTAGACCTCCAGCTACCCTTGACTTACCCTGGGCCCAGTCCTGCCTAGGCTTTCTGGCTGGCTCTCTCGGGCTCTCCCTGCCCACCAGCCCTGTCACGTTTCCCCTTGGCTGTTCTGGGCTGGGCTCTCCCTGTTTCTGTCTGGCTAACCCGTCCTTTTGCTGGAAAGATCTGCCTTGTGGCCCAAATGGGCACATTGCCCAGGGGGCTCCCTGGCACAACGGGGCAGAGTCTCTCCCTGCCCTCTCATCACTTTGGTTGAGTCAGACATGGTGGGGGGGGCGCACAGTCTGAGTCACCAGGTACTTTCTTCCTGAGCTCAGCTTCATTCTGAGGGGATGAGGCCAAGCGGGCTGGTGACAGGGACACAGTCAGGGGCAGCCTCAGTCTTTCCCCTGGGACCCTGGGTTTGGGCTTCAAATGAGGCTCTTCTACCTGTAAAATGGAGCACCCCCAAGCCTTCTCCCTAATTGGCCTGGGCAGTGTCCCTGCTTCCTCTCAGTCCATCTGTACACAGGCACACACACTTCCTCTCCCCTGCAGGTGGACAATACCCTGGGCCAAGAGCCAGGACTCCCAGGCCCTGTCAACGGCCCTGCCACCAATTCATCCAGAAAATTCTGTCAACACTAGTTCCGTGTGTTTGGTCCTAACCACTGGCCTCAGTTTCCCCATTTATCTCTTTAGTCCCACAGCGGTATGAAAGGGGTGTATTTCATCTCGGACCGGCAATGCTTAGTTTGGGGGTATTGGGTGCCTTCACCCCTCGCCTTCCAGCTCTGCGTGCAATCCACCTCCCCAGCGCGGCGGCGCGGGGACCGAGCCCCCGCCTGGGCCGCAGACCCCGGCCAGGGGGGCCGGGCCCCTCCCGCCACCGGGGCAGCGTGAGGGAGGGGAGGAAGGAGGCGGGGCCCGCCCACTCGGCGCGGCCCCCACCCGCGGGCCGGGCGGCATTCCTGGGAGGCCGGCGCTCTGACGTGGACTCGGGGGCCGTAAGCGCGGCGTGGGGGGGGGGGGCGCGGCCCCGGGGGCTTCTTAAACCCCCCGCCCCGGCCCTGCCCGCACTTCCCGAGCACCGCTCCGCCCCCAGAGGGAGAGAGAGAAAGAGAGAGAGGGAGAGCGCGCGGCCGAGGAGCCAAGGAGGCCCGCCGAGTCCCGCCAGCCAGGGCGCGAGAGAAGTTGCTAGCAGCGCAGCGCAGAGCGCCGAGTCCCGCGGTCGCGCCCCGACAGCGCCCCGACAGCGCCCTAGCCCGAGCCCAGCCCGAGCCCAGCGTCAGCCCAGTAGGCAGCGCAGCCCCCGCCCCAGCCCCGCGCCAACATGATGAACAACAGCGGCTACTCGGAGGCCGCGGGCCTCGGCCTGGGCGACGAGGTGGACGACATGCCGTCCACGGAAAAGGACCTAGCGGAGGACGCGCCGTGGAAGAAGATCCAGCAGAACACGTTCACGCGCTGGTGCAACGAGCACCTCAAGTGCGTGGGCAAGCGCCTGACCGACCTGCAGCGCGACCTCAGCGACGGGCTGCGCCTCATCGCGCTGCTTGAGGTGCTCAGCCAGAAGCGCATGTACCGCAAGTTCCACCCGCGCCCCAACTTCCGCCAGATGAAGCTGGAGAACGTGTCCGTGGCCCTCGAGTTCCTCGAGCGCGAGCACATCAAGCTTGTGTCCATCGGTCAGTGCGGGCAAGCAGGGCGTAGGCACTGCGGGGAGGGGGCCGTGCCCTGAGAATGGGCCGGCCCGTGGGGGCGGCGGACACAGGTGGTGGGTGGGGGCGGGGAGCTGAGATGGGGCAGAGGGCGACCCCCTGGTACAGGGAGAGGCCCCTGGCCCCGGCTTTCCCCGTCCATCGACGCAGACCACACGGGCACTGCCTTGCACACCGGTCTGTCCCTATAGCGGCGTCTGGGGGGCGTCCGGGGGAGTCCAGACCTTGCCTTCCTAAGTCCTCCAGCTCAGCCTTCCCGCACACACTCCCATCAACCCGACTCGACTCATTGACCCCTTCCTTGCCATCAGGCCATCCCAGCTCATGCTTGAGAAGATAGGGTCAGTGCGCATTACTGATTCCTGGGGGATGTCTACTCCCTAAACAAAGCAAATAGCTTCTTTTCCTCTCAGCACCTCCACAAGGGGAGGACTGAGCTGAAGGCAGGTCCCAACCACTGCCCATCCAAGGGCTGGAGGCAGGGGAGAGCTGGTGGCCAGGCAGGCATGGGGCTGGGGCCCTCCACAGGCATGTGCACAGCAGCTGGGTTCTGGCCCCTGGGCCAGGGCAGGCAGGGCCCAGCCTCAGAAACCTAAAAAGGCACTGAGCGAGTGCAGAGAATCTTAACCCCTGCCTATCCACCTCCTGTTTCAGCCTGCCTGGGAGGGTGCTCCCCCAAGTCCATGCCAGGCCCCAGCCCACCCCCTCGGCCCGGATTGGCTGCAGCTAACGGTCTGGGTTGAGGGGAGGGAGGAGAAGGCCTGTAGAAGGGAGGAAGTCATTGAGTGTAACCAGATTTGGAAGGTGTATCAGTGCTGGTGGGGGTGGGGAGGCACTCCGGGCTTCGGGGAGCTGAGGGTGGGCTCTGAGTGGCCAGAGGCTGCTCCTTCCCTCCCAGCCCTGCAGTGCTCCCTGCTGGCTAGGGGCCTGAGGAAGACCCCCTACCCCTGAGCTTTTAAGAGTCTTGCTGTGATTTACATGAAAGGGCCCCTTGGGGTGCACCCCAGGGCCCCAGGAGAGGAGTTTCACGCAGGGTCAGGTGCCTTCCCCCACCAGGCTACCCCAGGGCCTATTCTAGATAATTGAATGTCTGTCCACCCCCACTCTCCCTCAGGGCATCTCCAGGCCTCCTGAATTAGCAGCTGAAGTCAGTCCGGGGCCCTTTGCCCTGTCCAGTCCCTTCTCTAGGCCTTACCCCTCCTGCCCCAATACTGCCCCCCCACCCCACCCGCTCTGGCCTGGAAATAGCCCTGCCTCCGTGACACAGCAGATGTCTCTGAGCTTTCCAGAAGGACAAGCCTGAGGACGGGGTGGGGGAGGGGGCCCTGGTGTTTGTAGTAGGGCTGAGGGCTACATGAGTGTGTGTGTGTGTGTGTGTGCGCGCGTGTGCGCGTGTTGGGGATGGTCCGAGGGTGTGTGGGGGAAGTCAGAGACGAGTCAGTTCTGGGGCTGTCATCCCCCTTTTGCATGCTGGGATTTGACGTACAGGACTGACTGTCCCAGGTGGGGTCTCAAGGGGAGGGCCTGGGGCCTCACCAGGACTTTATAGGAAACTGCTCAGCCCTCCCCTCCCTTCCCCACCGCGGGGGTGGCCGGCCCCTCTCCAGGCCTCATCCTTCCTGAGCGCACCTCTCCCCTCCCCTGTGGCAGTGCCTGGCTCAGGGCCCCTTGGCTCAACTGTGGAGGGGCCGGCTCAGAGTAGAGGGGGAAGAAGCAAAACATGGTTTGGGGGCGGGAGGGACGCTCCTCGTTCCTGGTTCCCGGTTCCCGCTGAGAGGACAGGGAACTGTTCCCCATTTGGGCCAAGTGGCTCCCTCGCGCTGATGAGATAAGCTGTCAGCAATTCGGGGCGGGCCTGAGGCTGAGGGGGGAGGGGAGGGGGCGCCGGCAGCAGGGAGATGTGAAGGGATTCCCCACCAGGGGTGGCCTTCTGCTTCCTCTCATTCCCTCTGGCCCACGTAGCGGTGGGAAGGGACTGTGGGGTGGGGGGCTCCTCTGGGCGTTGTCCCAGGACTGAAATGGAGCATCTGGGCACCTGGGAGGGGGTCAGAAGGACTCCCCACTTCCCTTTCTAGGAGTGGGGTGGGAGCTGGGAGCTGAGGAGTCCACCTGAGGAAGGGGTGCTCAGCCTGGGTTGACGAGCTGTGTGCCCTTATCCCAACACCCCGACCCAGCCCCCACCACCCCCTCAGCCCCTCCAAACAAAGAGGCCTAATGAGGCAGCTCTGTGCTGCAGCTGTTCCCCAGTTGCTCTTCCTTCTAGAGCCAACAGCTGAGGGAGGGGCGGGAGGGGGCAGCAGCTGGCCAGCACCTCCCTGGCCCAGACCCTCTCTCCTCCCCCTCCACTTGAGGCCTGGGGTGGCCTCAGGGACCGCTGTCAGGCTCCTCCCACCCCTTTGGGGGTGTCCCCCAGCTGGAGAAGAAGTGGTGACTCCGGGGTGTGAGGGAGGACGCCTGACGCCTAGCTTGATTGGAGCGACTCTCTTCTGCCTGGCCTGGGGGTGGGGGCGGGTAGGGAGAGGAAGGTCATTGCTCCAGAGCTGGGCTCTAGGCCCCTCTCCTGCCCCAGGCCACGGTGGACCACTTGCTGCTTGGCCCAGGGCCAGTTACTGGGGAGAAATTTCCCCCTGAAGCAAATATGAATGACACCCCCTTCCACCCCAGCAAACTCAGGGCCTCCCTGCCAGGAATCGGGCCCCAGTTTGCAAGAAGCACTCCTGGGTGTGTGCGCACTGGCTTTGGAGGCTGTTGGGTGGTGAGAGGCGGCAGGGCACTGGGTGTCAAGACTGTGTAAGTCTTGTGGACCGTGTGTTTTGAGAGAGCGCCCTGGAGCGCCCTGGAGCACCGGGAGGCTGGGAGTGAGTGTGTCATGGAATCTGAAAGCTGCCAAACCATTGTGCTGCAGCCGAGCCAGGGGGGAGGGGGGCGGGCTGGGGAGCTGCCGGGGAAGGAAGGATGAATCAGTGAAAGGGTGGGGGAGCCAAGGGGGCTAGAGCTGGAGGCCAGAGGGATGCAGAGGCTGAGATTCTGCCTCCCGGGGCGGGGGTGGGGGGGAGCTGGTGGGGGTGGGGTGGGGGGGTTGCTGGACTAATGCAGGCCTTTGGTCTCCTAACTCCTTTCTCCTAAGATCTAGAGGAGGAGGAAAAGATGTGTAAAGGGGGGTGCCTCCAGACCCCACCCTCTCCTATCTCTCAGGCAACACCAGTAAACAAGGCTGAGTCCCCCAGCCCCCCCCAACCCCTAAAAGTGGTGTTCAGGGAAGCTGACGGATTTCAGTCCTGCGTTGTCCTTTACAAATAAGCTGGTTTGCAAAGATCTATATTCTAGTCCACCTTAGCTCCTGGATATTTCTCTGTGGCTGTGGAAGGAGAACTAGGTCCCCCAAATCCTGGGGAGCTGGTGCTGGTATTCCACAGAGGAGGGGATGGGTGGGGAGTCTGCGCTTCCAAGACTTGAGTCCACATGGGTGACATTCTCCCTGACTCATGTGAAATCCCACTGGCCCCAGCATTTGAAAGCATGATTTTCAAGCCTTTACCCAAAGTCTGCACTGTACGCCCCCCCTTCCAGAACTTTGTTCCAAAGGCCTTTTATGGTGTTCAGAGGAGAATTTGGCTGGAACCAGGTTAGTTCTATTCCTCTCCAAATTCAGTTTTTAAAATATTCATCCATTCAACCAGTGCTTATTGAGACCCTACTAAGTTCTAGACTCTGAGCAGAGAGAAATAGTGTCTAGTGTGAAAGAAGCCAGACAAAAAGAGTGCGTACTATAGGATTCCATTTGTATAAAACTCTAGAAAATGCAAACTAATCCGTAGTAACCAAGGGCAGACCAGTTGTTGCCTGGGAAGGGGGGACAAGGAGGGGCAGATGCAAAGAAATTTGGGGAGAGATGGATATGTTTATGACGTGGTGATGGTGTTACGGGCACATACTTACCCAGTTGTATACTCGAATACGTGCAATTTCTTGGATGTCAGGCATACCTTAATAAAACTGTTAAAAAATGAAACAAAACAGCTTCTGCCCCCAAGAGGCTTACAATCCCGGATAATTGCCCAGATGCCTGTAGCCTGATGGAGGTCCACGCATGCGCCGTTCCACAGGTGAAAGTACCTGTTGCGGGAGAAGCAACCTCATTCCCCAGGGAGGGACCCAAAAGTGTTAGGCTTCTCGGTCCGGCCTCGTGGGAGGGTGAGAATTTGGTAGGCAGAGAATGGGGCAGGTTCCAGAATCGGGAGTTCTGACCACCCCCCACCGCCCCCACCCTCCCCCGTAGCTCTAGCCGCAGTTCTGGGAGCTGAGCTGGGGAGGGCAGCCCCCTTGCTGAGCCCAGCTTGTCCTGTCTGCTCTGCAGACAGCAAGGCCATCGTGGATGGGAACCTGAAGCTGATCCTGGGTCTGATCTGGACGCTGATCCTGCACTACTCCATCTCCATGCCCATGTGGGAAGATGAGGACGACGAAGATGCCCGCAAGCAGACACCCAAACAGCGTCTGCTCGGCTGGATCCAGAACAAGGTGCCGCAGCTGCCCATCACCAACTTCAACCGCGACTGGCAGGACGGCAAGGCTCTGGGCGCCCTGGTGGACAACTGTGCCCCTGGTGAGTGGGCCAGTGGGCCCATCCTGGAGGCCTCCGCTGGTGGTACTGAGGCCTGTGGTTGTCAGAATGCACATCTCAGGGCTGGGGGAGTCGGAGCACGGCGGGGGGGGTGGGGAGGGGGCTTGCCCCCTGCTCCAGCCAAGAATCGAGAATCATTGCTGGCGTCAGGCCCTGCCTGCTGGGTGTGCCAGATCCTGCAGCTGCAGCAAAAGGTTCAGAATTCCTCATTCTACAGGCAAGGACACTGAGGTCCAGAAAGGGCCAGTGACTTGTCCAAGATCACACAGCTTATTTGTGGCAGAACTGAACTAGAGCCCAAGGCCTCAGCTTCCTGCTCCAGGGGCTTCCTACTTTGCCACAGGGGTAGAATTTCTGCTGAGCTGAGAAACAGAAATGTGGTAGGACTTGTAGCCAGAAGGCCGGGAGCTAGACCCTGAGAAGGTTCTTCTTTGGGAGGCCCTGGGAGAGGTTTGAGGAGGGGCTGAGGCTGGTGTGGCACTGCCCAGTGGCCGGTGAACCAGCCCTGCCCTCTCTCACTGTAGGTTCCGGCCTAGTCAGGTGGGGGCAGCTCAGGGCCCACAAGGAGACTGAGGCATCACAGACTAGTGCCCTGCCCCATAGGCGGCTCCCTCTCTGACCATCACCCCCCCCAAGAAGAGAGGTTGTCTTCTCACTTGGGTGGATCAGCTCTGCTCCCAGCCCCTTGGGAGAATCCTCTCCCAGCCTAGGGTCAGCCGGGGAGCAGGGGGCGGGGGGCGGGGGCACGGCTGCCTGGGAAGCATTCCCGGCTGCTGAGCCATTGCCCACAGCTGGTGAGGCCGCCAGCAGTGAGCTCAGCTGTTCCGGCCGTCATGGATTCCAGCCTTTGAGCCGGCCCCCTCCCAACCCAGGAGCATCACCCCTTCTCCAGCTCTGGCCTGGACCAAGCACCCCCTAACCTCTGTGCCCCTTGACAGGAGTGATCTGGAGCTGGCTTAGCATTCTTCCTGTTAGGAGAGATGGGTTTTGGGTGGCCACAGAGGAGAACCGTCCTCTGAAAACATGCCCTGAAGTGCCTCAGTTTCCTCAAGTGGTCAGTGAGGAAGGAGAGGGTGTCTTATGCCCTAAAGCTGATGTGGGAAGTGCTTGGAGCTTTAGGACTTGAGGGCGGCTGTGAGAAGACCTTCTGGGGGACAGGTCAGAGGCATGTGCAGGACGGGGCCTCTGACCTCCCCTGTGTACCCCTGGGGTAGTGGGAATGAGGCAGGAGGGATTGGGGGGGTGTCCTCACAGGGTCTGCGCTGGGGCCTGGGCAGGCAGGAGGCCGACTGGCAGGGCCGGTGCCAGGCTGCGTCAGCCAGGGCAGAAAGGACTCATTGTTGGTGTTAGGGAGGGCTGCTACGCCTCTCAACAGCGATGGGCACCCCAGCTGATGGGCCACAACGTAAGGGGTCAGCAGGAACCTGGCTGCTCAGAGGCCTAGAGTGGCGTGGTGGTGGGTGTGACTCTGTCGGATGAGCAAATGCTCTGCATTCTGACTGGCAGCTTTCCCCTAATCATCGTCTCTCTCTGCCATCTCTCCAGGCCTCTGCCCTGACTGGGAGGCCTGGGACCCCAACCAGCCTGTGGAGAACGCCCGGGAGGCCATGCAGCAGGCGGACGACTGGCTCGGGGTGCCCCAGGTACACGAGCAAATGGGGTGGGGGGAGAAGGGACGGGCAGGGGGACCCGGGATGGAGGCTGGGTCTATAAGGAGACCCAGTCAGGACGTGGGAAGGAAGTGGGGTTGCTAGGTCGAGGGCACCCTGGAACTCCATTCCTCCCCGTGGCAGGTGATCGCCCCCGAGGAGATTGTGGACCCCAACGTGGATGAGCATTCTGTCATGACGTACCTGTCCCAGTTCCCCAAGGCCAAACTCAAACCTGGTGCCCCTGTCCGCTCCAAGCAGCTGAACCCTAAGAAGGCCATTGCCTATGGGCCTGGTAGGTGTTGAGCCCCTGACCGTCTTCCCTGTGTGGCTGGGTACATCCTAGGATGGAGATCCCTAAGTACCCCGGCTCTGCCTTCTGTCCCCCAGGCATCGAGCCCCACGGCAACACTGTGCTGCAGCCCGCCCACTTCACCGTGCAGACGGTGGATGCCGGCATGGGCGAGGTGCTGGTCTACATCGAGGACCCCGAGGGCCACACTGAGGAGGTATGGAGAGCCTCTGGGGACGAGAGGGGTTGGCCCGGGCTTGGAGCCAGAGACCCACAGGCTAACAACAGGGATGGCTGGGAGATGGCCACTAGAGCTCACTGCATGCTGGGGGCTGGGGGGTGGGGCATCACTGTGGGGGCTGCCAGGCACTGTGGGGTCAGGAGGGGCTGCGGCCACTGTGACTTCCTGTCTTTTTCCTTCCCAATAGGCCAAGGTGGTTCCCAACAACGACAAGAACCGCACCTACGCGGTCTCCTATGTGCCGAAGGTTGCTGGGCTGCACAAGGTATCTCCCTGCAGACCTTCCCCATTCCAGTCACATGCTTAGCTCTGGCCGAGTGGACCCCGCTCTCAGCTCGCACCCCCACCCCACCCCAGCACACCACCTCTCCCCATCCTTGGCTCTGCTCTGCCCATCCATCCCCTCTCAGAACTGCTTTCCCCGAGAAACTAACACTTACCCCTGACCCCAGGTGACCGTGCTCTTTGCTGGCCAGAATATTGAACGCAGCCCCTTTGAGGTGAACGTGGGCATGGCCCTGGGGGATGCCAACAAGGTGTCAGCCCGTGGCCCTGGCCTGGAGCCTGTGGGCAACGTGGCCAACAAACCCACCTACTTTGACATCTACACGGCGGGTAAGGATAGGCCCCAGGTGGGTGGCAGCTATGACCGCATGGGGTGACATGGATGGGGGCCTGGGACAGAGGGGTGGGTGGGCCCAGAGCGGGGGAGCCCACAGTGGCTGTGTGTGTCCGGAGCAGGGGTGCTCACGGCCTTTGTGCATGGCAGGGGCCGGGACTGGTGATGTTGCTGTGGTGATCGTGGACCCACAGGGCCGGCGGGACACAGTGGAGGTGGCCCTGGAGGACAAGGGTGACAGCACGTTCCGATGCACATACAGGCCTGTGATGGAGGGGCCCCACACGGTGCATGTGGCCTTCGCTGGTGCCCCCATCACCCGCAGCCCCTTCCCTGTCCATGTGGCAGAAGGTAAAGGCCCTTCATCCCCACAGTCACCCTCACTGAGGCCAGGACACAGAATCACCCCCAAATTCTCGGTCTGAGGGTTTATGGGAATCAAAGGAGCAAATCCAGGGGTGGAACGGGAGTCAGCTGAAGCTTTAAAATAGGTAGAGTAGCCATGGAGGGGAGTGGGAGAGCTCTGGAGAGACCTCATCCTGATCATCTCTCCACACACTACCCCGGGGAGGGTCAGGAGACCACAGTAAAGCATATCAGACAGGGGCCACCTTGGGAGGCTCGCAGGGGCATATGTGATGAGCACCCACACCCCAGGCCTCAGGTGGTGTCTCCTGCCACTCGGTTCTCTCCCTGCTGCTCGGAGTCCTCGGTGCCCATCCTCCACCAGGCCAAGAAGGTGGTGCCACATCAGTAGTATCCGGGGGAGGCGGGGCCAGCATGGCCATAGCTGACTGGCCTCACCTGTGCTGTGCGGCAGGGCCCAGGCGGTGTGGAACTGCCCCTTTTCCGTGGCATTCTGTGGCAGGCCCCAGGTTCCGTGCCATTGCCTGCGTCCCGTGGTAGGCCTGGAGTACATGTCATTGCCGGTTTTGTGGCCCGCCCATTGGGTTCGGTGCCATTTGATGTGTTCCGTGGCAGGCTGAGATCGCCATTCTTTGGCCAACGTTGAGCAGCGAGGTCTGGGTTCATTGCCACGGTGGCGTTCTGCGGCCGGCGGATTTCCCTGCCTTGCCTGCAGTCCATGGCGGGCTTCATGTTACGTTGGATCTGTGGCCTTGCTTAGTGTGTTGTGGCACGACTTAGTCCTAAAGCTGCTGTGGTGGGTCTGACTGAGGAGGATTAGGTGGTTCTAGGTGGGTGCCTTGGGGTGGTTTGGGGCCCTCCACTATCTCCCTTTGCCTCCCTCTCTGCCTAGGCTCTGCTCACCTGTGCTGTGTGCCATTGTCCCAGGCGACCCTGACTCTGAGAAGCCCAGCAGGAAGGGTTTCTTGTAGCCAGCTCCCCGTCCAGCAGGGCTCCCAAGGGCCCCAGTAGTGTCAGGGGCTCCAGGGAGTGCTAGGGAGGGAGGATGGCATGAGGCCAGAGCTCGTGCCTGTGCAAGTCAGTGAGACTATGCCCAGCAAGGTGGGGCGAGGAGTGGTGAGGGGCTGAGGCTCTGTCTCAGGCCCCTCAGCACCCCTAATCTTAGCACCCCTAATCTTCTCTCTCCAACCCCCAGCCTGTAACCCCAACGCCTGCCGCGCCTCTGGGCGGGGTCTGCAGCCCAAGGGTGTGCGTGTGAAAGAGGTGGCTGACTTCAAGGTGTTCACTAAGGGTGCCGGCAGTGGGGAGCTCAAGGTCACAGTCAAGGGGCCAAGTGAGTGCCAGGGCCCAGGACTGGGGAGTGGGAGAGCTGGGAGGAAATCTGGCCAGTGGGGCTGATTCCCTGAGGGCAGTGACGGCCAGCACCATGCCCCCCCCCCCCCCCCCCCCGAGAGACTCCAAAGAGAAGCCGACTACAGGCACCATGGGGCCTTAGGCCCATTGTCTCCCCTCTTGCTTCAGTTTCCCAACTGCAAGCTGGGAATGATCCTCTTCCCCTTACATGCTGCCCTGGCTGTCATGCACAGGGATGACATAAGGTCCCTGCCCACTAGTAGCACGGCCCTCAGGCTGGGTCTGGGTCCCCAGGGCTCCTTGAGGGGATTGAGGAACTGTGACTCCCAGACTGTTGATCACACCCCCTTCTCTGACCCCCATCCCCTCAGAGGGCACAGAGGAGCCGGTGAAGGTGCGGGAGGCTGGGGATGGTGTGTTCGAGTGTGAGTACTACCCTGTGGTGCCTGGGAAGTACGTGGTGACCATCACATGGGGTGGCTATGCCATTCCCCGCAGGTAAGCCATGCACCCCGGGCCTTCCTGTGTGGGCCCTCACGGGGCGGGAGGAGGCAGGGGGCTGCTGACACTCTGAGGGGCGGGAGAGTACATCTAGCAGAGTACTTCCTGGCATGGACACCAGATCCCTCTTTGCCCAGCCCCTTTGAGGTACAGGTGAGCCCAGAGGCAGGAGCGCAGAAGGTACGGGCCTGGGGTCCCGGCCTGAAAACGGGCCAGGTGGGCAAGTCAGCCGACTTTGTGGTGGAGGCCATTGGCACGGAGGTGGGGACGCTGGGTAAGTGGCCGGGTGCTAGCAGCGGGGGAGTGGTGCGATGGAGGGGACGTGGGAAGTGACGGGCGCCAGGAGGTGGGAATGCTGGGTGGCATGAGACCTAGTGGGACGTCGGGGCAACTGAGGGGGTGATGGGAGTGTCCAAGCTGCCTCTCGCACCCTCTCTGATCTTCCCTACCTCGCACACAGGCTTCTCCATTGAGGGGCCCTCTCAGGCCAAGATCGAGTGTGATGACAAGGGCGATGGCTCCTGCGATGTGAGGTACTGGCCCACAGAGCCCGGGGAGTATGCCGTGCATGTCATCTGTGACGACGAAGACATCCGAGACTCGCCCTTCATTGCCCACATCCAGCCGGCTGCACCCGACTGTTTCCCAGACAAGGTGCGGTCTGGCACCTGCACGCCGGGCCCAGGATGGGGGACGGGGGGGCCCTCCTCCAGTCCCTGACCTAGCCCTCCGCTCCTCCCCCTGCACAGGTCAAGGCCTTTGGGCCCGGCCTGGAGCCCACTGGCTGCATCGTGGACAAGCCTGCGGAGTTCACCATCGATGCCCGTGCCGCCGGCAAGGGAGACCTGAATCTGTATGCCCAGGTGGGGCCCTGCCCAGTCCTGCCACCCCCATTGGCCTGGGCAGGAACCCTGGGAGGGTGGGGGCAGGTGAGAGGCAGAGCGAATTGTAACATCACAGGACTGACTCTCTCATGGATCCAGAAGAACTTTGGGAAACTTAAAATTTTGTGTTTTCTGGTGATAATCTTAACATATTTTACCAAAGGTATATGTTGTTACGCTAATAATTTTTCACCTGAAAGATGGTTTGATTCAGACATTGGCTTCCCAAATCAGTTTTTCAAACTGGTGTCTACTAACCTCTAAATTAATGAATGTATTCTTGGGTCCAAGAGGATGATTTTTTTCTTTAAAGTGTTCACTGTTCAACGTTAGAAGCGTGGATTTAGCCCAGCCTCTCCCCCACTAACACCTCTCAGCTGCCTAGGCTGGGAGGCCAGGCCACCCAGATGGTTTCGAGCCAGATCTCTAGGCTCCCAGGGTGTGCTGTGACCCCGGGCTCTTTTGGCCTGAGGTCGGAGGCGGTGGGTAAGGAGGGCCACCTGAGTCCAGCAGAGGGCGCCAGTGCTCTGAGGAGGTGGGTGCGCTCTAAGGTTTTGCTTGGTGATCCCACAGGACGCTGATGGCTGTCCTGTCAACATCACGGTCATCCCGAATGGCGACGGCACCTTCCGCTGCTCCTACGTGCCCACCAAACCCATTAAACACACCATCATTGTCTCCTGGGGAGGTGTCAACGTGCCCAAGAGCCCCTTCCGGGTGCGTCGTCCTATCCTGCCCCTGGCTGCTGGGGTCCCAGAGGGAGGGTGGAGCCCCGCACAGGACATGTTGGTTGTCCCTCGGCCCTTGTCACCACTTCCCACCTCACCATCTACAAAGGCTAAGACTGGTCCTACTAAGGCTGGGGCTGGCAGTGCTGGGGAAGGGGGCCTTGTGGGAGGGGCACTGTGCTGAGCCGTTGACCCCCCACCCACAGGTAAACGTGGGAGAAGGCAGTCACCCTCAGCGGGTGAAGGTGTATGGCCCAGGCGTGGAGAAGACGGGCCTCAAGGCCAATGAGCCCACCTACTTCACGGTGGACTGCAGCGAGGCTGGGCAAGGTGCTCCTGGCTGTGGCTGGGGGGCGGGGGGTGGCCTGGGGTGGGGTCCAGGGCAGGGTCTGAGTGTGGGGTCTGGGTTGGTGGGACTCCTGCTCTGGCTAGATCCTATTTCTGGGCAGAGTTCGAGTGGGACTAATTAAGTGGGGGAGGCAGTCGAGACCCCACTCATGGCCTTGTGCCTGCCTCCCCTCAGGTGATGTGAGTATTGGCATCAAGTGTGCCCCTGGCGTCGTGGGCCCTGCAGAAGCTGACATCGACTTCGACATCATCAAAAATGACAATGACACCTTCACAGTCAAGTACACGCCCCCAGGAGCTGGCTGCTACACCATTATGGTGCTGTTTGCCAACCAGGTACCCCAACTTGGCTTTTGGCAGTCACTGGTAGCCTGCACCCTCCAAGTCTAATTGACATGCTGTCATTTGGAGACAAGTTCGCAGCCATCGATCGAGCACTTCTTGTGTGCAGGCAGTGCGCCGCAGAAGGCACAAAGGGCGGGGGGCTCTCTCAGAAGCTGCCCTTGCCTACCCTCACCAAGGCTTTCTTCCATCCAGGAGATCCCTGCCAGCCCCTTCCATATTAAGGTGGACCCATCCCATGATGCCAGCAAGGTCAAGGCTGAGGGCCCTGGGCTGAACCGTACAGGTAGGTGTCTGGGCAGGGGCCGGGCCAGGCTGGAGTTGGGGCTGGGCGTCCGCCAGGCCCTCACCGCCATCTCGGCTGGGCCCCCCAGGTGTGGAGGTTGGGAAGCCCACTCACTTCACGGTGCTGACCAAGGGAGCCGGCAAGGCCAAGCTGGATGTGCACTTCGCTGGGGCCGCCAAGGGCGAGGCTGTGCGGGACTTTGAAATCATTGACAACCATGACTACTCCTACACTGTCAAGTACACGGCCGTCCAGCAGGTGTGTCCCACCCCCTCCCCGCCTCACCTGTCCTGGCTGACAGGGTCCTGCATCTCCTTCCTCTAGTCTCCTAGGGCCTCTTCTGAGTATCGGCCCCTTTCCTGCCACCCCTCCTCTCTGGCCATGTCCCTCGGAGCCTCAGGTCCACCTCGGCCATGGGCGTGTTGCCAGGCTGTGCCTAAGCCACCCAGTTCCGACCTCCTCTTGTACCCAACAGGGCAACATGGCAGTGACAGTGACCTATGGCGGGGACCCTGTCCCTAAGAGCCCCTTTGTGGTGAATGTGGCGCCCCCGTTGGACCTGAGCAAAGTCAAAGTTCAAGGCCTGAACAGCAGTAAGTGGGGCAGGAGCTGACCTGGAAGTGACGGGTATCGTCCGGTGGGCCGGAGCCTCTGTTCATTGCGCCCCTTGCCCTCTCCGCAGAGGTGGCCGTGGGGCAAGAACAGGCGTTCTCCGTGAACACACGTGGGGCTGGCGGTCAGGGCCAGCTGGACGTGCGGATGACCTCACCCTCCCGCCGACCCATCCCTTGCAAGCTGGAGCCCGGGGGTGGGGCCGAAACCCAGGCCGTGCGCTACATGCCCCCCGAGGAGGGACCCTACAAGGTGGACATCACCTACGATGGTCACCCAGTGCCTGGCAGCCCCTTTGCTGTGGAGGGTGTCCTGCCCCCTGACCCGTCCAAGGTGAGGGAGCTGGGATTTGGGGGTTTACAGGGAAGATGGAGGAGTCACAGGGCCAGAGGCCAGAGGGCCCACGTTTCTGGAGTGAGTGCGGTCAAGGACTCAAGGCCAAGTGATTCCCTGTCCTGGGACCTGCGTTTGAGACAGCTTAGTTATTAAGAGCGTGGCCTTTGATCGTACCTGGGTTTGAATTCCAGGTTTGATCTGTCTGCCTCCACTTCCTCATCTGGAATTGTTATAATCAGGACTCAGTCTGTAGTAGCTGCTACATTAAAAGGTGCTTAGCTGGGGGGGCGGACGGGGAGCCATGAAGACCAAGCATGGGAGGGGCCAGATGTGAGGAACCCATATCCCTGCTCTTCTCCCTAGGTCTGTGCTTATGGCCCTGGTCTCAAGGGTGGACTGGTAGGCACCCCAGCACCCTTCTCCATTGACACCAAGGGGGCTGGCACAGGTGGCCTGGGGCTGACGGTGGAGGGCCCCTGCGAGGCCAAGATCGAGTGCCAGGACAACGGTGATGGTTCGTGTGCTGTCAGCTACCTGCCCACGGAGCCGGGCGAGTACACCATCAACATCCTATTTGCCGAAGCCCACATCCCTGGCTCACCCTTCAAGGCCGCCATCAGGCCTGTGTTCGACCCGAGCAAGGTGCGGGCCAGTGGGCCGGGCCTGGAGCGCGGCCAGGTTGGCGAGGCAGCCACCTTCACTGTGGACTGCTCCGAGGCGGGTGAGGCTGAGCTCACCATCGAGATCCTGTCGGACGCCGGCGTGAAGGCCGAGGTGCTGATCCACAACAATGCCGACGGCACCTACCACATCACCTACAGCCCTGCCTTTCCGGGCACTTACACCATTACCATCAAGTATGGCGGGCACCCTGTCCCCAAATTCCCTACCCGCGTCCACGTGCAGCCTGCTGTTGACACCAGTGGAATCAAGGTCTCGGGGCCCGGGGTGGAGCCTCATGGTGAGTGAGAGGAGACAGGGAGCCATCAGCAGGAGGGAGGGAAGCAGGGCTGAGGGCTTAGGGGTGGCCAAGGCCGGGTAAACGGAGGGTTTGGGGCAGCCTTGGAGTCCTTAGGGCTCAGATACCCCAGAGAAGGAACCAAGGACCAGGGGCTGGGCATGGAGCTTTGCCTCTCTGCTCACGTGGCAAAGCTGTGTCTGCTGATGTGCATCTTTCTGGGGAGATCCTAGCTTTCTCAGATCACGTCCCTGACCTGAAAAAGCTACGGACCCTACTGGAGCGAGTGCAGAGGGAAAGCTTTGGGGCAGAGGGTCAGGAGACCGTTCAACTTGGTTCAGTAGATGTGAGTGGCCACCTGCTGGGCGCCAGCCACTGGCTAGGCATGGGTGGGGGAAGGTACAGGGAGACAGAAGACCCAGACCCGCCCTTGAGGCTGAGGGGAACAGAGTATCACAGGATGGTGATGGGAACAAAGCAGGGGCAGTGGGAGATGGGCCTGGAGTGCACAGGGGTGCAGAGGGGGGCTGGGCTCAGGCTGGGAAGTAGCAGGTAGGCAGGAGGAACAGCCTGGGAGTTGGGGACGGTGGAGGCATGAGTGACTATGGGAAAGCCGCCCTTGACCCACACACTGAGTGTTCCTCTCCTGGGACCCAGGTGTTCTGCGTGAGGTGACCACTGAGTTCACTGTGGATGCAAGGTCCCTAACAGCCGCGGGTGGGAACCATGTGACCGCGCGTGTGCTCAACCCCTCGGGTGCTAAGACGGACACCTATGTGACGGACAACGGGGATGGCACCTACCGGGTGCAGTACACAGCCTATGAGGAGGGTGAGGGCCCGGGCTGAGTGGGGGAGGGCGGGGGTCTCATCACTGCACTCAGTGTGGCCGCGGTGGTGGGGGCCGCGCGCGCCCTGACTCGCTCTGTGCGGCCGGCTTCCAGGCGTGCATCTGGTGGAGGTGCTGTACGATGAGGTAGCTGTGCCCAAGAGCCCCTTCAGAGTGGGCGTGACTGAGGGCTGTGACCCCACCCGCGTGCGGGCCTTCGGGCCAGGCCTGGAGGGTGGCTTGGTCAACAAGGCCAACCACTTCACCGTGGAGACCAGGTATCCTCCCCCTTTCCTAATCTGGACACTGAGGCTGTGGCCCCCCCCCCCCCCCGACCCCAGCGCCTCGCCCTTCTCCTTTGCCCTTCTGTGTGTGCCTCATCCCATCTCCTCTCAAGGGTGACCAGGAGCAAACCTCCCCCAGTGTTTCAGATCAACCCCCGTAGCTCGTCCCTCCTCCGCTGGGCCCCTGGCAGCCTACCCTCCTCCCCCCGCCCACCCCATGCAAGCGCTCTTCCCTCTCCCCACTCTGCTGTCACTAGCAGAGCTGATGAGGGTGTCACCTTGCAGGGGAGCTGGCACTGGAGGCCTAGGCCTAGCCATCGAGGGCCCCTCGGAAGCCAAGATGTCCTGCAAGGACAACAAAGACGGCAGCTGTACCGTGGAGTACATCCCTTTCACAGCCGGAGACTACGACGTCAACATCACCTTTGGGGGGCGGCCCATCCCAGGTGCGTGGTGGTGCGTGCGGAGGATGGCCGGTGGCTCGGGGAGGCAGCTGCGGATGCTGGAGCCGCGGCTGAGAGGCAGGGCGGGGCTTGCTGTTGACCCCACAGCCCCTCTGGTTCATTCCGCCGGGCCCAGAGCTGGCATCCTGGCCCCTTGCCTGGAGCGCCAGACCTCCTGGACCCGGTGCTCAGACACCGTCCGTGTGACTGGCTCAGCGCTGGTGGCCTCACGCCTTCTCGCTCTGTCTGCAAAGCAGGCCCTGCTCCCCGCAGGGCTGGGCTGCTCGTGCGGGTCCCGCCTTCCGGGACTGCAGTGCTCAGGCATGCTGAAATTGGACATTTTCCCCCCACCTTTTCTAATTTCACACGGTCAAAAGTGGATTTTATTATTTTTTAAAAGATTTTCTTTATTCATTTGAGACAGAGAGATACAGAGAGAGAGAACATGAGCAGGGGAGAGGGAGAAGGAGACTTCCCGCTGAGCCAGGAGCCTGACATGGGGCTCGATCCCAGGACCTGGAGATCACGACCTGAGCCGAAGGCAGATGCTTAACCATCTGAGCTACCTAGGCGCTCCAAAAGTGGATTTTTTTTTTTAAATCAGTTTTCAGCATTTTATTTAGGAAGGACTTCTTCCAGGCCTGTGGCTCAACACATGAGGTCTGCCCAGCCTCGGTCTACCGCCAAGTTTATCTGTCCCCGTTTACAATTTCTTAGCAAGTTAAGCATTTGCGTAAGTTGGTCTGGCCTCCCTGGGGCATTTCAGAGGCAGGGAAGACCTCCTTCTACCGGCTTCCTCAGTGTCCGAGATCTTCCCTGGCAGGTGGGTAGGGGCTGATGTCCATCTCCTTGCAGGGAGCCCATTCCGGGTGCCGGTGAAGGATGTGGTGGACCCTGGGAAGGTGAAGTGCTCGGGGCCAGGGCTGGGGGCCGGTGTCAGGGCCCGGGTGCCCCAGACCTTCACAGTGGACTGCAGCCAAGCCGGCCGAGCCCCGCTGCATGTGGCCGTGCTGGGCCCCACAGGTACAGAATGTCTGGGGTAGGGTGGAAGGAGGGGCAGGAGGACGGGGCACCAGGACGCTCTGCTGACCCTGCCCCCCTTGCCCAGGTGTGGCTGAGCCCGTGGAGGTGCTAGACAATGGAGGTGGCACCCACACTGTCCACTACACCCCAGCCACCGATGGGCCCTACACGGTAGCCGTCAAGTATGCCGACCAGGAGGTGCCACGCAGGTGAGAACTACTTGGGGGCTCCCACACTGTGGCCGAACTGTGGGGCGCTCCCCCCAGGGCCACACCTGCAGGCCCCTGGGGGTGCCCCTTCCACCTGTCTGGGCCTCATCTGGTCTCGGTCTCAGCCACCCCAGCCTGCTCGTCCTTGGGGCTCCCTGCCTGTCGCCACAGAGAGGCAGCACAGCTCCAGGGGCTCTCCTTGGGCTGGGCTCTCCCCCCACGTAGCTGCTCAGTTAGTGCCTTGGGAAAAGGCAGGTGGGGGCAGGGGGAGAAGGCAGCCTCCCGCACCCTCCTCTTTAAACCAACCACAGCATCTTCTTGGGGAATGCAGAAATGCTCAGGCTCCATCCCCAGCGTCCTCTAGTAACCCTCCCACAAAACTCAGGATGTGGTCTGTTCTCTCCTCCCTGCCCCACAGAATCCTCCCTCCTCATGTCTGTGGGGAGGGCTCCCCCCACCCCGAGACCCCAGCCAACTGTCCATTCTTTCTGCCCCTCAAGCCCCTTCAAGATCAAGGTGCTTCCTGCCCACGATGCCAGCAAGGTGCGGGCCAGTGGCCCCGGCCTCAACGCCTCTGGCATCCCAGCCAGCCTGCCTGTGGAGTTCACCATTGACGCCCGGGATGCTGGTGAGGGTTTGCTCACCGTCCAGATCCTGGTGAGTCCATGCGCAGCCCATCTTCCTGGTCAGGCTTTGGGCACAGGCAGGCCCTGACCTCTGCATCTCTCCCAGGACCCCGAGGGAAAGCCCAAGAAGGCCAACATCCGAGACAATGGGGATGGCACATACACCGTGTCCTACCTGCCAGACATGAGTGGCCGGTACACCATCACCATCAAGTATGGTGGCGACGAGATCCCCTACTCGCCCTTCCGCATCCATGCCCTGCCCACCGGGGATGCCAGCAAGTGTCTTGTCACAGGTGGGTGCACACCCCACATCCTCTGCCCCTGCTCGCCGTCGAGTCCCCCTCACAGCTCTTCCAGATCCCTGGCCCAGTCCCTGACCCAGAGAGCCCCCCTGACCTGCCCGTATCCCCCATCCCCTTCGGCTCCCCACGGCTGTGTGGCCTCACACTCTTCTCTGTTTCCAGTGTCCATTGGAGGCCATGGCCTGGGTGAGTGCCCTTTCTCTTCTTGCTGTGGGCTGAGGTGGTGAGGGCAGCTGGGAATGGAGAGGGACTGGGCACAGCCACCCCCCACCCCAAAACCCTCAACCTGGCTCTTCTGGGTGGCAGGTGCCTGCCTAGGACCCCGCATCCAGATCGGGGAGGAGACCGTGATCACGGTGGATGCCAAGGCGGCAGGCAAAGGCAAGGTGACATGCACAGTGTCCACGCCGGACGGGGCGGAGCTCGACGTGGACGTGGTTGAGAACCACGACGGTACCTTTGACATCTACTACACAGCGCCCGAGCCGGGCAAGTACGTCATCACGATCCGCTTTGGAGGCGAGCACATCCCCAACAGCCCCTTCCACGTGCTGGTAAGCTCCAGGGCCCTGGACAGTGGCTGGGAAGACAAGGCCCTTTTAGCAGCAGCAAGGAAGCCCAGAACCTGCCCCCATGTCTGATGGAT
The DNA here is from genome assembly GCF_037043125.1 of Eumetopias jubatus. Classification (NCBI taxonomy): domain Eukaryota; kingdom Metazoa; phylum Chordata; class Mammalia; order Carnivora; family Otariidae; genus Eumetopias; species Eumetopias jubatus. The sequence continues at coordinate 85,271,494 of NW_028274820.1, forward strand.
TCCAGAGTCAAGCCTTTGGTTCCCCACAGCCTCCCAGCTTGGGAGTTGAGCACAGCCCTTGTTTCTGGCCTCTCCAGTGGTTGGTCAGGTCTCTTTGGAGAAGCTGGTCACGTAGTTCTCCAACCCTTGGGCCCACAGTCCCTAGACATCCCCCCAAGGTGGCCCTGTGGGGCGATGAAGCCCTCCAGAGGGTAAAGCTCGCAAGATATCCATCCCGCCCCAAGGACAGCCCAAGACTTCAGGTCCCCGGGCCATTCTCGGAGTCAGCTCCTGAGCACTCGGACTGGCGTGAACTGGCCTGCCACAACCCGTGCTCTCCGTGCCTTGCCCCCCAGGCATGTGACCCCATGGCCCACGTGGAGGAGCCCTCTGATGTGCTGCAGCTGCACCGGCCCAGCACCTACCCCACGCACTGGGTACTGCCGCCTCCCACGGGGGCCGCGCCTCTCTCTCCTCCTGCTCCTTCATTTCTTCCTTCTAGTCCTCCGTGGCCAGGGCTGGGGCATGGTTTGGGGCCATCTTGGGGAGCAGGCAGGCATGAGGCTGGGCAGATGGGTCCCCGGGCTGAGCACGGCCCACCTCTTCTCTTGCAGTTGCCACGCCTCTCCTGCCACTCTGGTTTCACCATTAACCATCCTGTTCTCTCCTCACTTTCTCGGACTTCCGTTGGGAGTCAGGCCAAGCTCCCCAGACCTCTCCCAGCCAATGACTGTTCCTCTCCCCTGCCACAGGCCACAGAAGAGCCAGTGGTGCCCGCAGAGCCAATGGAGTCCATGCTGAGGCCCTTCAACCTGGTCATCCCATTCACCGTGCAGAAAGGGGAACTCACAGGTACGGTCCTGGGGCCCTGAGGTGGAGGGGGGCGGAGAGGGACAGCCTCTTCCAGGCCCAGAGAGGGGAAGCGAGCTACCCAGGGTCACACAGCCAAGTTGGGCAGAGCTGGAACTCAGACTCAAGCCTTCTCTGCCCCAGTGCAGGCTTCGGCTTGCCGCTCCGGCTGTCTCACGGGGCCTGGGGCAGCAGGAGAGGGGTGGGCTGTGCGAGGAAAAAACAGGGTCCCCTACATCACTGTGCTACCCCGCAGGGGAGGTACGGATGCCTTCCGGGAAAACGGCCCGGCCCAACATCACTGACAACAAGGACGGCACCATCACAGTGAGGTACGCGCCTACTGAGAAAGGCCTGCACCAGATGGGGATCAAGTACGACGGCAACCACATCCCTGGTAAGTCGGGGCCGGGCTCCGAGGAGACCACCGTGGCTTCGTTCTTGCCTGCCTTCTTTCAACAAATACTCATGGGGCACTGGCCGTACGCAGACACCGTGCCAGCCCCTGGGGAGGCAGACTTCCATCAGGCAGGTCCCATGACAGACAGGGAGGCTGCAGGAACGTACAGGGAGCCCTGCTGACACAGGCCCTTCTGTCTGTCTCCTTCAGGCAGCCCCCTGCAGTTCTACGTGGACGCCATCAATAGCCGCCACGTCAGTGCCTACGGGCCAGGCCTGAGCCACGGCATGGTCAACAAGCCGGCCACCTTCACCATCGTCACCAAGGACGCTGGAGAAGGTGCGGGGAGCTGGAGGCAGAGGACTGGGCTCGGAGGAGGGCAGGACCTCTGATCTCAGCCCCTCCCCCCCCCCCCCAGGAGGTCTGTCCCTGGCCGTGGAGGGCCCGTCCAAGGCCGAGATCACCTGCAAGGACAACAAGGATGGTACCTGCACCGTGTCCTACCTGCCCACGGCGCCCGGGGACTACAGCATCATCGTGCGCTTTGATGACAAGCACATCCCCGGAAGCCCCTTCACAGCCAAGATCACAGGTGGGGGCGGGGTGGGCCCATGAGCCTACAGGACAAGCCCCAGCGCAAGCCGGGTGGGCGAGCCCAGCAGGTCCGAGTAACCCCGGGGCGTTAGGGTACGCACCCCTCCGGGTGAAAGGGGCCATCTTTGGACAAATACAAGGAACACGCCAGTCCCTAGAGCAGGTGAGGAGTATCCACCCACACCCCATGCTTTCAAACACTTCATCTCATCTAGTCACTGAAGTAACTCTTGCGAAGTTAGGGTACCGATCATCTCTTTTGGTAGATCAGTAGGCCCAGAGAGGCTAAGCAACTTGATCAGAACCACATGGCGGGCAAGGGGTTGGTGCTGTCTGCTCGTCTAGTTGTTTTGGTTCCACGAAACCATGGGACTTGTAATTAAAATACACGGATTAGGGATTGAACCCATTCAGGCCTGAGGCACCCATGGGGCAGCTGGGGTACCGGGCCCATCTGTAATCTTTGGCAGCCAACATGTGACTAAAGGCCATGCTCTCTTGGGCCTTGGGCCTCTCTGCCCTTTGAGTGGTCCCAGCTGGCGAGTCCAGCGGGGTCTGCTTAGGGGGTCTTCTGAGCCCCACGAGGACATGGCCTGCCTGGAATCCTGTCTGACATGTCCAGCTCCCCCACCAGGTGATGACTCGATGCGCACGTCACAGCTGAACGTGGGCACCTCCACGGACGTGTCACTGAAGATCACCGAGAGTGACCTGAGCCTGCTGACCGCCAGCATCCGTGCCCCCTCGGGCAATGAGGAGCCTTGCCTATTAAAGCGCCTGCCCAACCGCCACATCGGTGAGTGTGGGGCCATGGGGAGGGACCTCCGGAGGAGGAAGAAGGCCTGACAGGAGTCGGGAAGGGGGGCTCTGCCAGGCGCAGGGCCCTGTGCCTGACCACCCCCTCTCCACAGGCATCTCCTTCACCCCCAAGGAAGTTGGGGAGCACGTGGTAAGCGTGCGTAAGAGCGGCAAGCATGTCACCAACAGCCCCTTCAAGATCCTGGTGGGGCCGTCTGAGATCGGGGACGCCAGCAAGGTGCGCGTCTGGGGCAAGGGCCTGTCCGAGGGACAAACCTTCCAGGTGGCGGAGTTCATCGTGGACACTCGCAATGCAGGTGCTTCTCGCCCCAGGGACCCCCACCCCCACTCCCCGTTTCAGCTGGTGCTTCTAAGGAGGACTTGAACTTTCCTGCGCAGGGCCTCTTGGTCATCTCCTCCTCCCTGAACTTCCTGGCCCAGTCTCTGTGGGGATTCACATTCTGGGGTCCATTTGGGGGGTAGTGCATGTTCCATGTCACTTCTCTTCAAATTTAAGAGAAAGCCCAGCTGTCCTGAGTTTCTGACTCTCCCTCACTCGCTGGAACCCAAGAGGCCCACCTGAGGGACTTCTCCACACTGCCCCATCCCCGGCCCTCTGGCTCGGTGCCTGGCTCACCCCTCCTCCTGCAGAGCCTGCTGTCCTTGGTGGTTATTATAGATGTTGGGCACCTGTTCCAGACAGAGCCTGGAGCGTGGGGAGGGCTCAGCAGAGTGGCAGGGCCTGAGGGGGAGGTGTCCTTGGTGTCCTGCCAGGTTACGGGGGCCTGGGGCTGAGTATTGAAGGCCCTAGCAAGGTGGACATTAACTGTGAGGACATGGAGGACGGCACGTGCAAAGTCACCTACTGCCCCACTGAGCCTGGCACCTACATCATCAACATCAAATTTGCTGACAAGCACGTGCCTGGTAAGCTTTGGGCCACAGCTGGGCAGGGAGAGGCTGCGAGGCCGGTGGTCTGAGTTGCCTGATCGGCCCCTCCCCTCCCAGGAAGCCCGTTCACTGTGAAGGTCACCGGCGAAGGTCGCATGAAGGAGAGCATCACCCGACGCAGACAGGCGCCCGCCATCGCCACCATTGGCAGCACGTGTGACCTCAACCTCAAGATCCCAGGTGTGACCCCGGAACGGCCTGGGCAGGGCTCTGGGGAGGCCGGTGGGCTTAGCCCACTCACCTCTGCCGCTCCGTGTTCCCACAGGGAACTGGTTCCAGATGGTGTCTGCCCAGGAGCGCCTGACGCGCACCTTCACACGCAGCAGCCACACGTACACCCGCACCGAGCGCACGGAGATCAGCAAGACGCGGGGCGGGGAGACCAAGCGTGAGGTGCGGGTGGAGGAGTCCACCCAGGTCGGTGGAGACCCCTTCCCCGCCGTCTTTGGGGACTTCCTGGGCCGGGAGCGCCTGGGCTCCTTCGGCAGCATCACGCGGCAGGAGGGTAAGCAATGGCTGCGCTGGGCCAGGGTCCTCACAGGGAAGCTGGGCCTTCCACCCCCTGGGGGCAGGACGGGGAGGCCATGGGCAGGGGGCTAGCTGCGGGTGTTCTGGGCAGAGGAAGAGGTTTTATTGAGGAGGGAGGGAAGGTCCAAGGCGGGGAGTGGCCCCAGTGTCACCCTGACACTCCCCACTCCCTGCAGGTGAGGCCAGCTCTCAGGACATGACCGCACAGGTGACCAGCCCGTCGGGCAAGATGGAAGCCGCAGAGATTGTTGAGGGAGAAGACAGCGCGTACAGCGTGCGCTTCGTGCCCCAGGAGATGGGGCCCCACACAGTCACGGTCAAGTACCGTGGCCAGCACGTGCCTGGCAGCCCCTTTCAGTTCACTGTGGGGCCACTGGGTGAAGGCGGTGCTCACAAAGTGAGGGCTGGAGGCACAGGACTGGAGCGGGGGGTGGCCGGCGTGCCAGGTGAGGGGCAGGGGCCAGGCGAGGGGGGGTGGAGGCAGGGCAGCCGGGGCGATGGGCCGTGGTGCTGAAGAGCTGTCTCTGCCCTGCTTCCCCGTCCCCAGCTGAGTTCAGCATTTGGACCCGAGAAGCAGGTGCCGGGGGCCTGTCCATTGCTGTGGAGGGTCCCAGCAAGGCGGAGATTGCATTTGAGGACCGAAAAGATGGCTCCTGTGGGGTCTCCTATGTTGTCCAGGAACCAGGTAGGGGTCCGTGATGGAGGGGGAGCCTGGGCCTGCCTGACCTGGGCCCCTGCTTGCTCTCTGCCCCATCTCCCTCCACCCCACACCCCTAGGGCTGTCTCTTTCCCTGACCCAAAGACCCTCATCCCCTGTCCAGGGATGAGGCGGGTGGGTGATGCCACCCCCACCATCTCCCATCCAGGGGCCTGTGTTGACCAGCCTTCCCTCCCCAGGTGACTATGAGGTCTCCATCAAGTTCAACGATGAGCACATACCAGACAGTCCCTTTGTGGTGCCTGTGGCCTCCCTCTCGGATGATGCTCGCCGCCTCACCGTCACCAGCCTCCAGGTACGTGCCCAGGGGTAGGCCCCTCTGTCGTCCTAAGACCCGGGCAGGAGTTGAAGGCAGGTCCATGGGTCCAAGGGTTTAGCAGTGACCTTGGAAGGGACAGTCAGCAGAAGTCCCCCTCCCTCCCAGTATCTGTACAGCAGGGGGCGCCACGCTTCACGCCCCAGGATCACCTTCACACACTCCCATCCCCAGCTGGCCTCCTTGTGCTTCTTCCAGTCCTTCCCATGGACCCACCTTCTCCAGGGAGCCCCCCCCACCAACCCCCGGCCCCCAGGCCAGTCTAGGCCACACTCTTCCTTCCTCATCTGGGCCTCTGGCCTGCTTTATAGTGGGAGTCCTACCTCCTCAGCCAGGACAGGGTACATCGTCTCATCCCCCACTGTGCCCAGCACAGCTGGGTGGGCCCACCTCCCGGCAGGTGGATGCCAAGGCCACAGGCCCTGCCCCCCACCTCCCAGAGCCTTGTTGACTACCTCCCTGAGCTGGGCCAGGCCGGGGCTGGGAGCCTCCAGGCTAGGCGGGCAGTGAGAGCAGTGCTCCAGACCCTCCCAGGAGTCTGAGCACTCTGTGTGGCCTCTGCAGGAGACGGGGCTCAAGGTGAACCAGCCGGCGTCCTTTGCGGTGCAGCTGAATGGTGCTCGGGGCGTGATCGATGCTCGCGTGCACACGCCCTCGGGCGCCGTGGAGGAGTGCTACGTCTCTGAGCTGGACAGCGGTGAGCTGGCCCTGGCCTTGTCCACCCACGCCAGGCCCTGCTGGGGGACGGGGAGGGGAAGAACAAAGGCACTCACCAGCCCTCTGCCCCACAGACAAGCACACCATCCGCTTCATCCCCCACGAGAACGGCGTCCACTCTATTGATGTCAAGTTCAATGGTGCCCACATCCCTGGCAGTCCCTTCAAGATCCGTGTTGGGGAGCAGAGCCAGGCTGGGGACCCAGGCTTGGTGTCAGCTTATGGCCCTGGGCTTGAGGGAGGCACTACTGGTGAGTGTCTGGGGCTGGGGCAGAGGGTTGGATATTGGGGTGCGCAGCTTCTGGTCCTGTACCGCCCTGAGCTGGAGGGCTGAGTCCCTGCAGAGGTCAGCTGTGGGAGCCTGGGGCCCAGCCCAGCTCTGGGCCCCAAGCCCTTCCTGCCTACAGCCAATCCTTGCTACCTCCGACCCCCAGGCGTGTCATCGGAGTTCATCGTCAACACCCTGAACGCAGGCTCAGGGGCCTTGTCTGTCACCATCGATGGCCCCTCCAAGGTGCAGCTGGACTGTCGGGAGTGTCCTGAGGGCCATGTGGTCACTTACACTCCCATGGCCCCTGGCAACTACCTCATTGCTATCAAGTACGGTGGTCCCCAGCACATTGTGGGCAGCCCCTTCAAGGCCAAAGTCACAGGTGAGTGCCCTGGGTGGGGGGGCATCCCTCCAGTCCGGCCTGGATGACTGCAGTGGCCATTCACACTGGGTCACAGTCTGACCCCAAAACCATGGGCAACTTACCAGGCATAAGTGGGCCTGGCCGCACACAGCACACCATTCTGTGCAGCCACGGAGAATCATTTCTGAAAATCAAATCCTTCCTCTTTACTGTTGCCCATCACTTGATTAATCTTTTCCCTGCAGTGGCTCCCAAACTTCAGCTTAATTTTCTGCCCTCCTGGCTTCTAGGTTTCTGCTTTCTGGAAAACAAACCTCAGTAAATACTTAGCACGCTTTCCTTTTGGAAGCAGTGTGAAGGATTAGTTGGATACATGTTCTTTTTAAAGCAACTCTTACCCTCTGACTTGGGTTCCCAGACCAAGCCAGGGTGAGGGTTGGAGCCATCCGAGGCCCAGGACCTCAGGACAAGCGGGAGCTGGTGCACACAGCCAGGCTCGCTGGGAACGCCGGGTGTCACAGCAGGGGAAGGGACGTGGCCCCCGCTGTTAGGGGCTGTCAGTGCGGGGGCCCAGGGCCTGGGGCCTAGGGAAGGCAGGCCTCTCCCCTAGCTTGTGCTTATCCCGCTCTGTCCCTCAGGGCCCCGGCTGTCTGGAGGCCACAGCCTTCACGAAACATCCACGGTTCTGGTGGAGACCATGACCAAGTCGTCCTCCAGCCGTGGCTCCAGCTACAGCTCCATCCCCAAGTTCTCCTCAGATGCCAGCAAGGTGGTGACACGGGGCCCGGGGCTGTCCCAGGCCTTTGTGGGCCAGAAGAACTCCTTCACCGTGGACTGCAGCAAAGCAGGCATGCTGAGGGAGGAGAGGGGTGGTTTCCTACGGTGGGCAAGGGTACAGGGACACGGGGGCGGGGGATCCCGAGGGGCTGTGGGCCCCTGGGGTGACCCAGACGCTTCTGACTCCTCTCCAGGCACCAACATGATGATGGTGGGCGTGCACGGGCCCAAGACCCCCTGTGAGGAGGTCTACGTGAAGCACATGGGGAACCGGGTATACAACGTCACCTACACCGTCAAGGAGAAAGGGGACTACATCCTCATTGTCAAGTGGGGCGACGAAAGTGTCCCTGGAAGCCCCTTCAAAGTCAATGTGCCCTGAATCCCAGAAGCGCCTCCCCCAGCCTCAGCCCCCACCTCCGGCCAGCCCGCGCACACGCACACACGCGCGCGCACACACAAATTCCACACCTAGATGCACACGCGCAGAATCAGACCGCAAACACCTGCCCTGGGGTGTGGGCCGGGCAGCTCAGCCTCCCCACCCTGCCATGCCCCCAGGGCTTGGGGGGGGCCTTACCTGTCTCAGGGCAGCGCTCCTCCTGGCCAATGTGACGCGAGGGTGGGCTGGGGGTCGGGAGGGGGTCAGGGAAGCCCCAAGTTTTCTGGTGGGGCTGAGGCCAGCGGGGAAGCATGTGTTTGGGGGTGTCTGCGTGTGTGAGAAAGGTCACCCTCAAACCGCACTGCCGGCCAGACCACCTTGCTGCTAAGGACCGTGTCTGGCCCCTCTGGGGGCCACAACCCCAGAGCATTAAGGACTTGGAGGAGAAAGCACAATCAGAGGAGAAAACAGACCCAGACCCAGCGGCAGCGCTGGACGTGGCCTGGCCCCGGGCGATTTCTAGCTGCCCAGCCAGGCTTCCTGGAGGACTGCTTTCTCTCTCTCTCTTTTTTTTTTTTTTTTTTTTTTTTTTTTTACGGTTGCACAGCTCTGCCCCGTGGGGGTCCTTTTTTACACACTGCGAGGCCCAGCTTTCTGGGGGGACTTTTGCACATATCATGTGGCTCTGCTGGGAGTCGCTTACGTGGAAAACTCCAAATAAAGTGCGGCCTGTCGCAGAGGCTTGGCTGCTGTCGTGCACGTGCTTTCTATGGGTGGCCACCGTCTGTCTGGGGAGGTCTGGCATTTGGGGGAATACTTGAAAGAACCAACGACAGGGGCCTCCAGGATTAGTCCTCAGACTCCTAGAGAGTTGGCGGGTGGGAGAGGGAGGTGAACACTGTTCTGGAAGACTGCCCTATGGCTCCTGGGAGGCCAGCTTCCTTTCAGCCTGATCTCAAAGATGTTCAACAAATTAGGTCCTTAAAACAGTGAGCACGGACTCCAACAGGAAATGTTCTTCACCCAGCAAACAGGCGGAACCCCATGCAAACCCAGGAACCTTCAATCCAGCTAAGTCCAGGGTCAGATCTGGACCTGTTCCGGTTCCAGCAGCAGCTCTGACCTTGCTCAGGACCCCAACCCAAACCAGCCTCCTAACCAGTCACCCTGGCCTGAGCTCTTCCCTTAGTCTCCCTGGCCCACAAGCATCTGCTGGTAGCATCCGTGGCCTGCCCACCAGCCTCTTCATTCAGCCTCCCTGGCTCAGACCTCTGAACTAGTCTCCTAGGCCCACCGCCACCTCAATTAGCCTCCCTGGCCAGCCAGCCTCTTGATGAACATAGCCTCCCTGGCTCACAAACCACTGAACTAGCCTCCCTGACCCTACAGCCTTTTCATTTAACTTCCCAACAGCCCCTTACCTGAGCCTCCCCTGGTCCACCAGCCTCTTCACTGAGCCTCCTTGGCATGCTTGCTTCTTCTATTAGTCTCCCTGGCCTCCAGCCACTGGCAAGTCTTCAGAGAGGCCCACCACCTCTTCCCTCAGCCTCCCTAGCCCACCAGCTTCTTATTCAGTCTCCCAGGCCCACCACCTTCTCCCTTAGCCTCCCTAGTTCACGAGCCTCCTCCCTTAGTTTCCCTGCCCACTAGCCGCTTAACTAACTGCTGGCCCTTTAACAAGTCCCTTGCTCACCAGCTTGCAAACTAGCCCTTTTGTCCCACGGCATATGCGCTAGCCTCCCTAGCCTGCCAGCATCTTTCTATGGCCTCCCTGGCCCACAAACCTCTGAACTAGTATGCCTGGCCCATAAGCCTCTTTACTAGGCCCTGGCCCACCAGCTTCTAAACTAGACTTTTTGGCCCATCAGCATCTTAACCAGTTTCTCTAGCCCACCAGCTTCTTTGCTTACCCTCCCTGACCCACCGGCCTCTTCCTTGGCCTCCCTGGCTGCCAACCTCTCAGCTAGTCTTCGAGCCCGCCAGCCTCCAGACCTAACCTCCCTGGCCTTACGGTCTTTTCACTCAGCCTCCCTGGCCAGCCAGATTCTTAACTAGTCCCCATGGCCAACTAACCTGTTCACTTACCCTCCCTGGCCCACCAGCCTCTTAACTGGTCTCCGTGGAAAACCAACCTCTTCAGTTAGCCTCCCTGGCCTGCCACTTCTTCACCTAAGCCTCACTGACCCACTAACGACTGAACTAGCCTCCCTGGCCTATAGCCTCTTCCCTTAGTCTCCCTGCCTTTAACTAGTCTCCCCGGCCTGCTAGCCTCTTCACTACTCTCCCTGGTCTGCCGGATTCTTAACTAGTCCCGCAGGCCCACCGGCTTCTAAACTAGTTTCCTTGGCCCATCAGCATCACTACTAGTTTCCCTGGCCCGCCAGTCTCTTCACTTGACCTCTTTGGCCACCAACCTCGGAACTAGTCTTCCTGGCCTGTCAGCATCTTATCTATTCTCCATGGCTTGCCAGCCTCCTAACTAGTCTTCCTGCCTCACCAGCTTCTTCCCTTAGCTTCCCTGGCTCATCTGCTTCTTCATTTAGCCTCCCTGGCCCACCAGCCTCTTAACTAGTCTTCCTGTTCCACCAGTGCTTAAATAGTTCCCCTGGCCCATCAGCTTTTTACTAGCCTCCCTGGCCTACCAGTCACTTAGCTTCCCTGGTCACCAACCTCCGAACTAGTCTTCCTGGCCCTGTCGCCTTGTCACTCCGCCTCCCTGGCCCCAGCCAGTTCTCTCAAACCCATCCTCCACACTGCAGCCTGAGAGGCTCACATTGAAAGGAATTTGCGCCTCTCTGGTTCAGGCCCTTCTGCAGCTCCCTCCGGTCCCAGGCTAATGTCTACTCTTCCTCACAAGGCCACCAAGTTCACACACCAGCATCCCCCACCAGTTCAGGCAAGAAGTCCTGAGTCAGGGGCGCCTGGGTGGCTCAGGTGTTGAGCGTCTGCCTTCGGCTCAGGTCATGATCCCAGGGTCCCGGGATTGAGCCCCGCATCGGGCTCCCTGCTCAGGGGGAAGCCTGCTTCTCCCTCTGCCACTCCCCCTCCTCTCTCTGTGTCAAATAAATAAATAAAATCTTAAAAAAAAAAAAAAAAGTCCTGAGTCAGACCGTGTGCCCACTCCCCACCACACCCTCTACTCCAACCCCACTTTACAGCTTCTAGCTTCCTGGGCATCCAAGCTGCAGTTTGGGCCTGTGCCTGGGAACCCCCTTGCCTCTCCACCCCCCTCATCTTCTTGGCTCCCTCCCTGTCTCTCCTGGATCTGCCCCCCAGCTCCCAAACTGCCCCAGGGCACATCTCTGCATTACTACACTGATCTGTGACTTTGTATCTCCAGACCCTCCTCCCCTACCAGCCTGAGCTCCCTGACCCTGGAAGATCTAACACAGACATGTGTGACACATGAATAAATAATTCAGTAGCCAGAGCAGGGCAAAGCAGCATTTCACTCAATTGACCCCTCAACTCTAGACTTGCTCCCGGACATTTCAGCACATAGTGGTGGGTCAGTCAGAGAAGACCACCCTCCTCACCTCTTTACTCAGTGGCCTATCTGCCTCTGTGCTCTTTTTTAAGTTTCTTCTTCCCTTTCCCCCTCCTTGCTCTGAATCCTGCTCCTATAATATCCCTCCAGGGCCTCTCTTATGTTTGCCTTCCTCCCCATCCTGCAGGGAGCTCCCTGAGGCAAGAAATCGTAGTTGATCAGTCTTGTGTCCTCAGCCTCCTCATGGCCACATTTGATAAATGCTGGCTGAATGAATGAATGAATGGTGAATGTGCCCAGATCCTTACTCTACCTGATAAAACCAATGAAGGCAGGATCCATTCTTAAGTACCCAACCACTTGTGACCATTGTGGGCCGGTTCTGTGCCAGGCACTAAACCGGGTGCTTCTACACACACCCTTCCTCATTCTCTACCCTCCCTCCCCACTCACCCTAGGTGTGAGCACTTTCCTGAATTGCCAGTTGGCCTCCTCCTCAGCATCACCTGCTTTCCACCTGTGTGTTTATAGACGTCCAGCCCAGCTGCTCTTCCCCAACCAAAGTATAGCCCGGGGTGCTGAGCATTTGTGGACTCTATCTCACTTAACCCTAACGGCTCTATCAAGTGGGTGGGCATACTACTATCTGAAGAACTTGAGGCCTTGAGAACTTTGGTGATAAATCCAACATCATACTTCTAAGTAGCAAGGCCAAGATTCAAACCAGGTGTGCCCCAAAACCCAAGGCTATCATACAAATAACCACTAGCCGAGACCATCTGGATGTCTCAAGCACTCTAAACTCACAAACCACATGCTGAACACCAGGATGCCTGTTGGCTAAAATGGAGGAGGAAAGAGTGAACCTTTCTCTTTCAGTCTGTATTTCACAGCGCTCACTCTCTCAGTAATGTTACTGCTATCCACCTAGTTGCAATGGCCAGAAGCCTGGGCGTCACCTGGGTCTCTACTTCACTCCCCAGACACATCCAATCTGAAAACCAGTTTTGTCGATTCTGCTCTAATATCTCTTGACTCCATCTCCTTCTCCACATTCCCATTATCACAGCCTGAGTTCTGACCACCATTATCTCTTACCACAATGGTATCCTTCCAGTCTTGCCTCTGCACACAGCACCGTGACGGTGCTATCTCTAAAACATGTATCGCACGAGATCATTTTCCAGTGACTTCAGGATAATTTGTCCTCAGGATAACTTCCAGATTCTTTACCTTTGCTTGAGGGCACTTATGCTCTCTAGTCACTAAGCCTTGGCATATGCTGTTCCTCTTGCCTACAACACCCTCTTGTCCTTATTTCTATCTCCTGAATCCTTCTGGCGATCTTCTTTGAGCACACCTTCCCCCCAGTGGGCTAGTTACCCCTTCAGTGGATGCTTCCACGTCCTGGAATTAATTTTAGCAATTAACACACTGCTTTGTAATTGCCTGTTCACTTGAATCCCTACCTCACTAGTCAGTGTCACCATTAACTTGTTCAGTCTTTTATCTACTAAACAAACAGATACTAGCTGTTAACTGCGTGTCATAGTTAAACACATACACGATACAGACCCGGACCTCGCCCCGGAGAACAGAAACCCTATCTTCTCTTCTGGCGTCTAGGTATCTATCAGTAGGAGGCTCAACAGGTTTGTCGAATGAGCGATGGAACGCGCTTGCGTGAGCCCGTGGTGCCGCGCGCGCTTCTGGGAATCGTAGTCCCCAGGTTCAGGCCTCTCTTTATGGCGCAGGCGTATTCAGATTGAGACCGTTTTACTATTAATGCGCATGTCCCGGGAGGCGGAGTCGTGAACTGCGCATGTCTAAGGGGTGGAGGGGCTGTCGAAAAGGCGGTGCACTGCGGAGGTGGGGCTTCGGTGACTTCGGGCCGTCGCGGACCTGCCTGCGAGAATGGCGGGTAGGGGGAAGCTAATAGCGGTGATCGGAGACGAGGACACGGTGACTGGCTTCCTGCTGGGCGGCATAGGGGAGCTTAACAAGAACCGTCAGCCTAATTTCCTGGTGGTGGAGAAGGATACAACCATCAATGAGATCGAAGACACTTTCCGGTACGGTAGCCCGCGAGGCCTGAATGGGACCCGCTGCCTTGGGTGGGATCGCGGGGACCTGGCGGGCGGGGCCTGCGCTGGGCGTCCAGACCCCGCTGTCGAGGGTCAGGGAAGTCGATTCGGCCGCCCTTCCGGAGGAAGCCTCTGTGCTCCAAGTTCGCTTTTGGGGCCTGGGGGAACCCGGGCTATGTCAGGTCCACGAGCTCGTCTCTCACATGACGGTGTGTCAGGAAAGAAGGGGAACAGAGCTCATGACGGGCGCCGCCCCTCGGCCCAACCTTCCGCAGGGTCAGCTTCGCCCCAGTTCATCTGTAGAGCAGACCCCCAGCATTGCTAGCACTCGGCTCTTGCGAATTGACCCCGCAAGGAACCATACACTTCATCGGAACACCTAGGCAGTGGGGTCGGGCTGTCTTGTGTTTTCATGTCCCTTAGAGGCTCACAACCATCCTGTAAGCTAGGGGTTATCATTCCTCTTGACAAGAGAGGTTAAGGCACGTACCAAAGTCACATTTGGAAGAGAGGGAGAGGGGATTTGAACCCAGTCCCAACTCTCTAAAGCCAGGTCCACGCTTTGCTTGTACAGTTCTCTCTTAGAATTTCCCATTGTCCCGAGCACAGCCGGCAGAATATTAGGACAGTATCCTACTTTCTGCTAAGACCTTGCATGTGAAGGCCTCATCTCTTCCCCTGGGTCAAGAGTGATAGCTTCATAGTGTGAATGCAGGCATGTCCCTTAATCCGGGAGGTGTCCTGGTGACTTGAATTGAGAATGCCAGGCCCTATGCTTTCTCACCCCTTCTCTGAGGCCCCTGTTGCCAAGTCTCAGGGACAAACCATGCTCACCTGTTTTCCCCTACACAGTCCAGCCCTGAGCTGCGGGCTGAGACTGGTTCCTGCTGCCTGGGGTATGATAGGCCCTGAACTGGCCTGATCTTTAAGCGTTCTGGTAAAGTGACCCAAGTTGTCAGGGGAGAAGGACAGATTTTACTCCAAGAACTTTCCATGTTTCTATCCAAAGGGACCCAGAGATCATCAAGTCTAACCTGCTCTGGTGCCTGGCACAGAGCAAGCGCTCAATTAGTTTTTAATATTTTAATTAACGCGTGGGTGATCACAAAGAAAGAAGAGCCCAGTGCTAGGCTCTCCCTCTGGGGAAAGTATGATTTTCCTCCTCTTGTGTTGTATTCTTGGCTCACACCAAACTTCCCCTCCGATCCATCCCCCACCCTCATCAGCATAGACCTTAAAGCCTTTAGTGCTCTCATCAGCCCCCTTAAAAAAAAAATGTTTTCCTTTGAAAAGTTAAAAGTATTCATGTGGCTTGCAAATTAATATTTAAAAAATACATAAACATTGAAGTCTCACTCCCACCCCCACCCCCGTCTTTTTCTACTTCATTACCTCCCTCCCTCCTCCACCCATGTAAACACTTAATTGCTTATTTACCTTTCTGCTTTTTCTTCATGTCCATACAGAGGGACAGGCATGCACATTCTTATCCTCTTTTTCACACAAACGCAACATACAGAGAATACACCAGTATGTGCCCTAATCTTCAGCACCAGTTCACTTGGGAGCCTTCCAAGCAGGGGAGGGAGAAGCCAACCTTGACAGCCAGGGCCCTTAGGTTTTTGAATTTGATCCTGGTTAGAAACTCTCCAGAGTCTAGCTAGCAACCTTTGCCCTTGAACTCTGCGGTTTCTGGGTCAAGCCCATTCCCCTCGGCAGCCCAGCCCATTCCCCTCGGCAGCCCAGCCTCAGCACCTCTGAGTTGGCTGCCCTGGAATCCCTTCTCCTCTCTCCCAACAGGCAGTTTCTAAACCGGGATGACATCGGCATTATCCTCATCAACCAATACATTGCAGAGATGGTGCGGCACGCACTCGACGCCCACCAGCGCTCCATTCCAGCCGTTCTGGAGATCCCGTCCAAGGAGCACCCCTATGATGCTGCCAAGGACTCCATCCTGCGCAGGGCCAGGGGCATGTTCACGGCCGAGGACCTGCGCTAGGGCCCTCCCCACAGCCATGCAGCCTCTCCCCAGGCTTGCCATCAGCCCTTCTCTAAGTTGTGAGCCTCTGATGTCCAGTTCCCAGCCCCCTGCCCCTTCCCATTCCACTGAGAGGCTAGGTGAGGTGCTTCCATGTTGGCTGGGGCTCTGCCATTAAAGTCAAGGCCGGTTAGGGAACAGGAAGCCTGAGTGTCTTCTCTCCACTACCTCCCTGTTGCTGTTACACAGTGTCACGGTTGATGTTAAATTAAAGTAATGTTCTTGTTTCTCTCCAAACTGATGCTGGGTGCTACAGAGGACACGCATGGGATGAGGCGGTTGGGGGGATGAGATTGGCAGGGCCAGAGATGGTTCTGCCCAAGATCCAGGCATAGAAAAGTTGGACCAGGAGGATGGTGCCAGGAGGTTGTAACTCAAGGATGGGTCCTTTGAATCAACAGTGACCAGCTCCGGTGGGGAGGAATGGGGGAGGTTTGCGTCCAGGCCCTTGGCTCCCCCACTTCAGTCTCTCTTGGGCTGGGAAGCGACCTGACCCGAAGGGATGGAAGCAGAAACACAGGAAACCTAGAAGCCTGTGATACCAGACCGAGCCTGGGTCCTGCAAGAGGTTTGGAGATCAAGGCTCTTAGCTGGTGGGCCCTGGCCTGAGGTTGCCTCTGGATCAAGGCATGTGAGGTCTGCTAAAGGCATGGCAAGTAGAACCCTGGCCCTGTGTGAGGTGAGGCTTGGTTGCCAAGTGACTGTCCTCGCAGCCCCCTGCTGTCAGAAGGACCCTGCTTGCTGTTGCTCACCCCTCAGCTGCAGCCACCCTGCTCCTTCCCTGGCTACCATGTCGCGGCAACTCAACATGGATACGCTGCGGCAGAACTTCTGGAAGGAGGAATATCTGCGGGAGAAGACGTTGCGCTGTGAATGGCACCGCAAGTATGGGTCGATGGTGAAGGCCAAGCAGAAGGCTAAGGCTGCAGCGCGCCTACCCCTCAAACTGCCCACCCTGCACCCCAAAGCCCCACTCCTACCTCCGCCTGCCCCCAAGGCAGTGCCTACCGAGGCCCCCAGCCCTGCCCCGGAGACTCCTATTCAGTCAGAAATGCACCCGGTCCTGCCTGCCACCCAGGCCCTGCTGTATGAAGGCATCTCCCACGACTTCCAGGGGCGCTACCGTTACCTCAACACCCGAAAACTGGACATGCCCGAGATGCGCTACCTCTTCCCCATCACCACCAGCTTCGCATATGGCTGGCAGCTGGGTGAGCCCCAACCTCTCAAATTACTCATCTCACAAACACGGAGCCCCTGCCCTGAGCCAGGCCGTGCCGTCAGCACTAGGCACACAAGACATGGATGGAGTTGTCCCTTCTGGTGGGTGGGCTCTAGGCTGTAAAGAGGACCTGTCTGATAAGGACAAGTTCCATGATGAGACTAGGGAGTGATGGGGGAGATGGGCAAGGGCCGTGTGAGGCTTTAGACTGGATGGTCAGGAAAGGCCTCTCTGGGGACCCAACTGTTGGAAGCTAAGTGACACAGAGGAATTTGGATTTTATTCCAAGTGGGAGACGAAGCCATGGAGCGTTTTAAGCCGGTAAATGGTACTGGTCGGGTACTAACTATTCTGTAACGGGTTTTTCAGGAAAAGAGTCAACTCTGGCAGCTGACGTCTGCATCTGTGTTGGGTCATCCTGGCAGGAGAGGACGATGGCTCGGGCTAGGGTGATTAGCGGTAGAGCCGAGGGAGTTTCAGGCTGTGTTTTGGAGGAGGAATCAAGGAAGCCTACTGACGGATTGAATGACTGAAGGGGAAAGAACCATGGTGAAGCCCCGGTGTTTGGCTCAAGTGCCTGGACAAGAAAGATGGAGAGGAGCAGGGCTGGGTGGTGTGTGAGGACAGGTCAGCCCTGACCATGCTGTGAGGTGGCTGTGTATGGAGGTCCCCCTGTGGAGTGAGGTCAGAGCTGAAGATGCAAACTTGGGGGTCATCAGAATGTAGGTGCTATTTAAAGCCTGAGGTTGGATGGGCTCACCCGGGGAACTCCAGATGCTGGAATCTGACAGGAGAGGCAGGGGCACAGAGAGGGGTAGGGAGATGGTGTTGGTGGGAAGGCTGTCCATCTGGACCGAGTCTGCTTTTTCTGTGAGGCTGAGAGTCGAGGTTATCCTCTGGGGTGTGGGGTGGGGGGCAGTGGTGTAGTCGGAGATGTAGAGTTAAATGGCATAGGAAAGGACCCTTGCTTCTTGTGCTCATGAATTGTGTGAGTGAGGCTACTCAGTCATGGGTTTTTCTCCCCACGCTTGAGTGCCTGGGCGGGAAAGGTGGATGGCTGGGGATAAACAACAGTTGATGTTTTTGCCTAAAAATTTCCCCCACTTTCCCCAAGGTCCTAAAAGGAGGGGAAAAGAGGAATTTCCCCACAAAAGCAGGAAGCAAGTCCCAGGAGAGCAGGAGGTAGAAGGAAGCCCTCTCTCCCCCAGGGACGTCTAGCTCTGTCTGTCCCTGTGACCAGCCGTGCTGGGGGTCCCACCACCCGCTCTGTGGAGGAGCCTGGGGTGGGGGAAACGAAAGCAGGGGGCGGACTGACCAGTCCTGCCCTCACCGCTGCTCTGGACCCCCAGCCGGCTCCCTGTTTGCCCACGACTGGTGTTGCTCAGAAGCACCTTTTATTCCTCCACACGTCCAAAGTGGATACAGTACAGGCAGATTTCCAGGGCTCCATAGGCAGGGCTCCCATGGTTCCCTTTCCCAGGACCCATTCCTGGCCTCTGACATCTTACCACAGGCCCCCCAGTGAAGCAAGAACTGGTCTCCTGTAAGATGTGCCGCACTGAATCGTTCTTCCGAAAGAATGGGGCCTTCTCGCTGCTTGACCCTCAGGACCTGGCGCTCTGACAATGGCCGGGCAGTGGACTTAGGGGAGGGAAGAAGAAATAACACGCCTCCTGGTGCGGCTGAAGCTGCTGCGTGTGTCTGTGTGTCTGGCCTCCCCGGCCCTGAGGCAAAGTTCTGGGCCTTTCTTGGAACTACCTCTGTTCTGCCCTTTGCGGGCCTGCAGGTTGCCGGCTTGCGTTCTCCTTAATCCTCATCTCTCTAATCATCCCTTTGAGGATTCAGCAGGGACGAGAGGGGGGAGAGGGGGCTGGGAAGGGTGAGCGCTCCTCTCCAGCCGAAGGCTCCTCGGCGCCAGGGGGCCACAGTAGCTGCTGGAAGTTCTGGGTGTTCCTGGGAGAGAGTGGCCCGTCATCCCGGAGAATGGGAACCACTACCGCCCCATCGGCCTCCCCGCCCTCCCCCCTCACCTGGCCCCGAGGGCCCGCAGCCGCCACGTCCTCTCCCGGAGCGCACGCTGCAGCTGCTCCCGCAGGGCGCGCCGCTGCGCCGCCGCGTCCTCCTGGGGCGGTGCCGAGCGCTGAGGCCCCGGCCTCCTCCCCCACGCCCCGCAGTCGGCGTCCGTGCGGGTGCGCGGGGCACGCAATCGGAAGGGACCCGGGAGGCTCCCAGCCCGGCCCGCCGCCCCCCCCCGCCCGGGCAGGATCGCGGGGGCCCCGCCGCCTTCTCCGGGGAGTCTTGCCTGTGGCGGGAGCTGGGCTGGGCTGGATGGGGGCCCCAGAGGGTGCACCCGGCAGTGGCGGTTCCTGGCGAGGCGGAGGCGTTCCAAGACCTGGAGGAGGCGGCTGTCAGCGGCCCGCCGGCCGCCCCTCGTGCCCCAGGCCGGCCCGGCGCGGCGCGGCGCGGGTACGCACTCGGAGCCGCTGCTGCTCGCGGGCCTGCCGCCGCCGGCGCCGGGCCGCGCGGTGCAGCTCCAGCAGCCGCTGCAGAGCCGTCTCCTGCTGCGCCGCGCTCACGCCCGCCGATGCCTTCTCCCCGCCGGGGAGCGCGGGCCACGCGGCCTTCGAGGCCTCGGGGGCCTCCGCGCCGCCCCCCCGCTCCCCGACGGCGCCCAGGAGCCTAGCGGAGCCGCCGCGCACCTGCTCCGCCGGGCCCGGGCTTCCCTCCGGGTCCTGAAGCCCGTGCGGGTCGCGCAGCAGCCCTGGGCGCCCCGGGAGAGCCGCGGGGTGCTCCTGCTGCCCCGAGCCCCCGGTGCCTGGGGCCGCTAGCGGCTCGGCCCCTGGGCCTGGCAGCCGCGGCCGGGCCGGAAGCCTCCGGGGTGGAAAGGGAGGCCGCGCCCCCTCCCGGACGGCCCTCTGCTCTCCCGCGGCCGGTGCCGACTCTCGGCTCCCGCCGTCAGTTTTGTCCTGCGTCAGCTGGGTGGTCCTATCCCCGGAGCCAGGGCTCTCCCTTCCCCCAGGCTGAGGCTTCTGTTCTCCCAGGGACCGGCAGAAATCCCTAGAAATTCCCAGGGAGGCGCCTTCCTCGGGGGGCTGTGTAGGCGCCTCTCCCTCAGCCACCTCCCAGGCTTGTGAGATGCGGCCTGGCGAAGTCTGAAGGGCCTTCACTTCCCCGCCCCGAGGAGTCTCCTTCCTCGGCTCCTGGAGGACCTCTTTTCCCTGGCACTGAGGGCTGTTTCCTCTTTGACCTTGAGGAGACTCGCTCCTCTCACTCTGGGGAGCCTCCCCCCGGGGGTACACAGAGACTTCCTCCCCCAGAGCCCCAGTGGCCTCCCCACTCTGACCCTGGTGTATCTTCTCTCTCTGTCTCTTAGGAACCTCTTCGCTCTCCCCGCTGGGGGCCTCCCCTTTCCGACCCTGGGGACGCTGTTTATGCTCTTGGGAATCCTCCTGTCTCTGCCTCTGAGGAATCTCAGTCCTCAGCAGTTTCTGAAGTTCCGCTCTCTCCTGGCCCAGGCTCCCGCCCCGCCCCACAGGGGGATCTTGGGGTTCTGACGGGCCCTGGGAGGGCAGGCCCGAGGGCCTTGGGGCTCCCTGAGCGAGCTTCCTCCCCCATAGGCTTGTGGAGGGCCTCTGGGCTGCAGGTCCTGCTTGTCTCCTCTCTCCCCTCCGGGCCAGGTCCTGGGAAGGAAGAGCATTTGGGTCCAGGCTTGTGAGGCAATCCCCACACCTTGGCCACTTTCCCCCCAAAGGGCCTTGGAGACCTCAGTGGCTGTCCCAGTGGACCTCATTTCCATTACAGCCCTTGCCTGATTCCTGAACTCGTTAAGCCCACTTTACGTGGTGTAAAAGGTGCTTCAGTGAGGGTCCCTTCTTCCACCTGCTATAGGAGGTGGCATCACCTCCCCCCAGTAGCCTCCTCCCAGGCAGACCCACCCCTGCTATCCCCAATCTGAGAGGGCTTTTGCCCAGAACACTTTAACTCTTTCACCTTGAACTCAGAGCTTCCTGGGTCCCCAAAGCTACTGCTGATGGTGGGGTTCGGCTCTAGTAAGCAACCTGAGGGAGAAAGAACAATGTCAGGAACCCTCTGCTCATATCCCAGCCCCTCACACACATTCCACCTGAACTGGAACCAAGAAGCCTAGGGAGTCCCCAGCACATAAGGGGAAGGGGATGCCCTGAGGACCGATGTTTGAACTTCAATGCTGTCACAGTTCATAGGTCCACCTTTATTCAAACTACCTGCCATGTACCTGCTTGTTGGATTTGCCTGTCAACAGCCGACCACATCTTCCTCATCCCCCCAGCCGAGGCAGAGCACCTCAGAGGGTCCTGCACACCCTTGTCCCCAAAACCACCAGGGGATGCCTTGGGGGCGGGAAGGATCTGTTGGCCAGGCTTGTCAGTCCCTTACAAGGACACCCCACTTCCTCCTGGTGGGCCCCTCTAGGCCCGTAAAGAAACCCACAGTAGGCACCTTATTTTACTGTTATTAAGAAAAATCCTCCTTAGGGCTTTCTTGGTTGCTGACGGTAAAATCAAATGAAACTCAAGAAATGAAACTTGAGGCTGGAGCCGGCCCTAAAAACTGCAAGTTTCATAATTAACAAAAGAAATCTAAAAAGAGAAATGAAATGTCTCTGCTCCCTTGCAGCTGTGCAGGAAAGAGAGTCATTCTGCAGCCCTAGAACTAGTTAAAAGAACTTGATTTCGTAAGACCCCAAATGGAGAACTTTCACAAGAATATTCCATCTTTATGCAATGTGGATGTGTGAATATTCACAAAAGTAACCAAATGGGTAAGTTCTTTGTGACAATGTCTTTTGAACAAAGGAGTCCGATAAGACTCCCAAGCCTTTAGAAATGATTGCCACGAACCACTGAACATGACCCCCAACCCTGTGCCCTCACAATTCTGATCTGTTGTCTTACTAGAGAACTTACTCCTCTGGTTATAATGTAACTGACGCCTCTGTATTCCCAAGAGATCTTTTACTTGTAAAAATCTCTGCCAATCAGAAAAAACAAGCATTGGCTCTTTGCTTTTCTCTCATGTGCATGATGGAACAATTAGAGGCTTCTGGCTCAACTAGGTTTATTTAACAAATAATTTGAGAGTCTGGTTCATTTAAATTGATAGGTCCAGGGTTCACAGCATCTATCCCATGGAATTCTAATTGCCTGTTTATGGTTGCACTCTCACTAAGCTGTGATCTCAGTGACAGGGACCAAGGAATGGGGCCAAGTCCGTCCTGTGCTCTGTATGTTCCCAGTGCCTGGCGTGACGGGGGGCAAATAGGTGACAGGTGCCGCTGTTCCATCCCTCCTCCCTGGGCCACCGCGCACAGTCATTCCAGCACTCCCTCCCCTGAGCCCCAGTTTAGCTTCAGAATCCTGGACCCCGTGCCCGAGACAGCTGGTACTGAACAGGCAGAACTGGGACATAAAATAAAACCTACTTCTTGTCCCCGGGTGCTCCTTGGCACCCGATAAAAAGTATGAGATGAAGAATGAGTGAGAAGGGGACTGGGATCCTAGCACTTGGCATGAGGACTTCCCACCTCCTCCCAATCTTGTCTGGCCACCCAGCCAGGGTGTCAGCATACCGGGTGTGGGCTCTGCAGGCATAGCAGGGCTCCCCCATCTCGGGTCTCTGTCACTCCTAGCTTCACCCAGATCCAGGGCCGACGATGGGTCAACTGCCTGCCCCCTGCAGGAGTCAGAGGCTGCCCCAGAATCGCCTCTTGCAGCGCATGGGCTCTAGAAAGGGGAGGCAGCCTGTCCACCAGTCTCCCCACTCCAATGCCTTTGAGCCCAGTCCAGGGCGGCCTCTCCCAGCCCCTGCATCCACCCCTGGGTCCCAGGAGCTGGAACACGGGGGTCACCCTTTCCAGGGGCTGTGGGGCAAGCATATGGGTACAACTGAGTGAGGACCCCAAGAGGAGCCTTGGGCATAAGGAGGAGGTCCTAGGCAGGACTGGTGGAAGGAGATAGGAAAAACGGTCCAGGGCTTGGCCCTTTTGTGTGGCAATACAAACTGGACAGAATTTCCTGGGAAAAAGGCTCACCCCTCTGGAAGCTGATGGTTCTGGCTCAGAGAGTCCCCAGCCTGGGGCAATGGGCACAGCCTGGAACTCTGGAAAGTTGGAAGGTGCCCTAGTCCACAGGGCATCATCCCCCAGTGTGGTGGCCACCATTTAAGATGGCCCAAATCATCCCTCCTCCTGGTACCCATGCCCACGTATGACCCTGCTCTCTTCCCCTCCTTGTGAGGAAATGGATCACTCCTGCCCATTCGAGCCTGCAGATGAGATGAGACTGCTGTTCTGGCCCAATAGGGTCGCCTGGACCCTCCCTTAGCGGTCACCACTAACACCCCCTCTCGCTGCAGCTGAGGATGCCTCGGCTCTCAGAGAGGGCTGCCAACCTGCCCAAAGTGCCTCGGACAACTGGTAACTGAGAACTGGGAGGCACAGTCCCAGGTCCCAGTCACCACAGCACCCTCCCTCCTAGAGGGGCCAGCCCAGCCACCAGCCCTGGGGGGGAAGGGTCCGTGGACCCCGGGCATCAGTGCCTCTGCCCTCAGGAGCCAGCCATGCAGGCTTGCTTTCCTCCCACCCTGCCGCCGTGTCTAAAGCCTTCAAGATGTCACCATGCCATTGATTAGACCAAGATAGTCATTAATTGCAGGTCCAGGCACCGTGCTAACCCCTTTACATGGATGAGTTTACTGGTGCTCCCTTTGAGTAAGATCGATTATCTTCCCCATTTTGTAGCTGAGGGAACAGAGGCTTACGGTCTCCAGGGAGCATCAGACCAGAGAGAACCCAGGCCCATCTGTGTCTGAAGCCCATACTTGTTCCTCTTCCCTCGCCACCACCATCACCTCGATGTCACACCGACCCCCCCCTTGCCTTCAGCCAAGCCCCCGCTCACCCAGCTGGTCCGCCGCTCAGGGCCCCCGCCTGTCCCACCATGGGGCTTGCCGCACTGACTCCGTACACACGGGGCCTGGTCCCTCAGACCGCGGAACTTGGCCCAAGGGGGCCAGAAGAGGCTCAGCCCTGCCCCAGTCAGCAGCTCCAAGTCCCACAGCAGCTGCAAAAAGAGGGGGTGCCAGGGCATGAAGGGGTGCCCACCCTGCCCTCTGCCATGCCCTTCGGCCAGCCCCTACCTGCTGCTGGGCCCGCCGGCTCCGCTCCATCTCCAACAACACAGTGGGGAGCTCCAGTCCTGATCGACAGGCCCGACTCTCTTGCACCTGGGGGGACACGATAGAGTCAGGCCTCTGCCTTGCCCTTTGGAGGCAATGCCTTACCCCCCTCACCTGCTGCAGGGCAGCCTGGAGCTGGCCCAGGCTTGCAGGGCATCTAAAGAGGTGCTGGTACAGGGCTAAGGCCTGCCTGTGGCTACAAGGGAGCCCCGGGCCCCCAGGTGTGGCTGTGTGCTCCATGGGGAGGGGGAGCCAGAGCAGATGTCCCCTCCCTCCTCTCCTCTGCTGCTGGAATGGGGAGAGGGGAGGACCAAGAACCGAGGAGGAGACAAAGGCTCCTGAGCTCAATAATGCAGGGACCTGACATCTGAGCCACGGCCTGGACCCCAGCCAAGTCTCAGAGAGGGCCTGCCTCTGACCTGGGTTTCTTGGCTGTAGGGGGTGGCAGCGTGGGGCGAGGACTGGGACCTGGCTGGAGAGAGTGGTGCGTGCGTGTGCTTGTTTGCAAGCCTGAGAGCATGTGTCTTACGTGTACGTATGACACTCGCAACTGCGTTATGTACGCACGTAACGGGCCCCACGCGGACCACAGCCACCACTGGCTCACTCACCGTGGGCCAGGAAACAAAAGGCTACATCTGTGTAATCCGTCCCTGACGCAACTCTGTGAAGTGGGTGCTAGCATCCTCATCCAGTCTTACAGACTAGCAAGTGGCCCCGGAGAGTCGAGTTGCCCCAGCTAACGTGGGGCAGCATCTCCCTCATCTGGAAGCAAGTGGCTGTGATGAAGGGGCCTGGGGGAAACGTGGTCCCAGGGATGAGGAGCCCCCATGGGCAGGACAAGGGCGAGCACTTCCCAGGTGCCTGCTCCACGCTGTCCACGTGCAAAGTGCTAGCCCTGGGTCTACTCTGTCTACTCGTCGTGACACACGAGATACAGCAGGTGACGGCATGGTTTGTGAAGGTTGGGCAGGGACAAGGGCACGAGCTGGTCTGTCATTGCCACATCCCCGCTGTCCTGAGCAGCCTCGTGCACCTGCTGCTTTGCAACCGCTCCGCGAGAGCCTGGGGCCAACTCCCCTTGGGGGGCTCACGGGTGGGCTGAGCTAGCAGCTGGTGTCGGGTCAGCCCAACTCCCTTCACTCCTGCTGAAGGAGGGAGCTGCAGTGAGAATGCAGTACCCCCTCATCTTTTACCCAAGGCCCCTACATGACCAAGGTCACAGCCAATAGGTAGCAAAAACAGAGTCCTTTTTGCAAAGAGACTTTTCAAAGAAATAGGCTTGTTTTCTATGTCCGAACCCATGTTCTTTCCTCTACAAGGATGTCCCCTACTCACATGTCCATCCAGGGTGGGTGTGGCTGTGAATGCACACAGGGGCCCACGCGTGTGCTGCACATGTTTACCTGGGTTTCTGAGGGGCGTGTGTGCACAATGTGCATGTGCACATGCGCATGTGTATTTTGTGCATGTGCACGTGTGCATATGTTCGTGTGTGTACGTGTGGGTGTATGTGCGTGGGTGTGTGTGTATGCGTGCGCGTGTATCCATATTTCATCATGGTCTATTGTGTCTCCAGTTCCCCACCCCAGGCATGTCCCTGTCACCAGCTCTTAGAGCGGCCCTGGAGACACCTAGCACTTGGTATCCCCCAAGTCAAGAGGAAAGGGAACGCCATGTGAGGACTGAGCCCCTTTTCTGTGCTCCTCAGCCCCCACAGAATTCCACATGAACCACTGAGGGACCATGGGCCACACTTGCGACACAGTACGACCACAGAGCTGAGACCAAGATATCTAGGTCTTCCTTCCATCCAGTGCAGGGTTTCCCAGGCAACCCCAGGGTATGGCAGGTGGGGGCAGCCCAGGCAGGTGCAAGATGTGATGAGCAAGATCCAGGGCTCAGCTCCCACAGCTGCCACCTCTCGGATTCTGGGGACAGCGATCACCAGACCCCATGTTGCAAGTAGCCCATACCATCAACGCAGCACCAGGAGAAAACACACATACACACAAGTAGGCTGTGGGAGAGCCCCCAGTTTTACTGCTTCTGACTGAACACAGTGAGGTCTTTGTGGGACATAGGCCCAGGCTCCCGGTGCCTGGGTAGGGTACTCTTTCCACGCTCTGGCCACGGCGGGAGCTGTTCTCCAAGGGGAGGCTTTTGACCTGATGAGTCCTGGTGTCATCCTGGCTCCGGGTGCCCCCTGAGGCTACTGGCTGGGGCTGGGCAGAGGCCTGGGGGGCTGGTCCCCAGTGAGTTGGATGGGGGGGCAGGCCTCGGGTGAGACACAGTGGGCCTCATGCTCCACCAGGCCTGCGGGGCACTGGCAGCCAGGAACGCAGGGCCTCACACAGCGGGCTGCCAGCTCCCCTGGGGGGACGTGCTGGTTGAAGCAGGTGCGGGGACAGGGCGGGCCACACTCATCGAACACGAAGCCACGGTCCAGGGCACAGCCCACGACTGCAGGTGGAGGGGAAGGCAGGGTCACGGGGGCACCCCGTCCAGACCCGAGCCCTCTGTGCCACCCTCTTCCCCAACTCGCACTGGGCTTTGCCTCCTCACCGCAGAGTGTGGGCCCCCGCCAGGCAGGCGTCACCCCCGCCCGGCGGCAGTGGCTGGCATAGGCCTCCAGGGCGTCACAGAGGCAGGCATCAGCCAAGGAGCCGGGGCCACAGGCACATAGGTCATACACGCAGGCGGCAAAGAAGGGCTCCGGCGGCACCACAGCATGGCAGCGGGCGAATGAGGAAGACGTCAGCACCCCACACCGGGCATTGGCCTCACGCCTGGCTCGGTAACCTGCCGCCCTGCACGGATCCACCTCGCGGCCCTTGGAACATGGCCGGCTAGGTCCCGGCCCTTCTGGGACCTAGGCGGGAAGAGTGACCCTGAAGTGACAGCATCCACTGGCAAGCTGGCCTTGGTGTGCTACGTTCTTCAAAACACTTTCCACCAAATATTTTGGTTTAGCTTCAAAAACCTCCCTACAAGAACAGCAAAGGAAGCACCGGCCACTTTCTCCTTGTCCCCATTTTACAGATGGACAAGCCAAGGCCCAGAGCAGGTAAGGGACTTATCCAAGGTCACACAGCCGGTGAGTGGCAAGGCAGGGCTTGTGGATTTAGATGATGCCTCTTTCAACAGGCTGTCCTGCCTCCCCCAGCACCATGACCCCAAATCATCCTGAAGCTGCAAAGCCCTTCGGTGATCCCCCCGCTTTCCATATAAGCAGGCTGTTCTAAGACTCCCACTCAACTGTGCCTCCCTCAGCCACCCAGCTCCTGTGCCACTCACCTGCCAGCTGTTCCCAAAGGCAGCCTCTGTGGGCAGGAGCAACCCCTCAGGGCCCTGCAGATCATCCTGGGCAAAGCCATTGAAGTTCCCACAGAGCCCACACATCTGGCCCCGGTAGGAGCCAGGCACGCTCACCTCCACCTGAGACTGCCCATCCCACAGCACCTGTGCAGAGAGGCTGGCATTGGGGAGTGGCGAAAGGTAGGGACCCCGTCCTGGCCCCAGGCACTGTCAGCACCCTCCCTGCTGGAGGGGAGGAGAATGGGTGGATAGAGGCCCCCCATGGAGAGGAGGCAGCTCTGGCCCAAGCCAAGCTGGCCCACGCTGTGTGAGTCCTGGGCGAAGACATGAAGAGCTGCCCACACTCTGGCAGGAGGGCACCTTCTCCCATTGGCATCCCTGAGCTGAGCCCCTGGTGAAATGCAAACCCACTTCCAGAGATTCACTTTCTCGTGGGCATTAGGGCCTGACAGAGGACAAAGCACAATTTGAGTCCAGATCAGAAGTATAGACAAGCCTTATTTTACGAATTTACAGATTGTACTTCTTGCTGAAGGCAGGGAGAAATTTACTCTCTGACATGGGAGTTGGAAGGAATCTCAGAAGCCACCTAGGAGACCTCAGTTGACATGCCCCCCAACAGTTCCCCCTTTTTACCAATGAGAAAACAGGCCCAGAGGAGGCTGGTACTGGCCTAAGAGTCCCACTGTGTTGGTGGCTGAACCAAGATTAGAAACTAGGCTCAGAACTCCTTTCACTGCACCCAAGAATCCCAAGATCCCCTCAGAATCCAGCCGAACTTTCTCACCTCCCTGGCCTGACCTGGCCCTGGACCTAGCCGGTATTCCCACTCCCTCTCCAGATACAGAGGCGTGAACCGGTCCGGGGCTCCCACACCCCCACTGGCCCTGGTGGCCGCACCTGGAGCCCTGCCTGGGCGTGCAGGATCACCGTGCGTCTCTGCAGCTCCACGTACAGCAGCGGCTCCTGTAGGAAGGGCAAGGCCACCGGGCGCCCGTCCACCTGGAGGAGGGAGGCAGGAAGGGGGGGTGACGCCGGGACTGACGAGTGGACCGCGGACGGCGCGGGACCGACCTTCCCCGGGTCCACAGCTCTGCTCACCGTGACCGCTCTGCCCTGCAGCA
The DNA here is from genome assembly GCF_037043125.1 of Eumetopias jubatus. NCBI lineage: Eukaryota > Metazoa > Chordata > Mammalia > Carnivora > Otariidae > Eumetopias > Eumetopias jubatus. The sequence goes on from NW_028274820.1 coordinate 85,299,629, forward strand.
GCCGCACGACCACGTCTCCGAGCAGCACCGCCACCTCCTGGGTCCAGGCCACACCCCTCCGGCCCCGGTTATCGTTGGTCACGTGCACGCTGTGGCGTGAGAGGCCCAGGTGCCGTGGTCAGCAGGGACAGGTGTAGGGAGTTGGGGGAAGGCAGAGGGGGCTGCGCACCTGAAGTCCGCTCCGCGGCAGTCCTTGGCCAGCACATAGCTGCAGCTGCCTTGGAAGTGCAGCAGGCGGCCGTCGAAGGTGCGGTAATGAGGGTCTCCGAAGGCCGTGCAGGAGGCGGGTCGAGGCAGGCAGCGGGGGCAGCAGCTGCCGGGACTCAGGGCGGGGGCCTCGTCCTGGCCTCAGCCCCAGACCGCGTCAGACACATCGCCCTCCCCGCCGTGCCCCACGCAGAGACTCCCCGGGACCGAGGACTCGGACTCCCGCCTCCGGGCTCACCGCGAGCGGGCTCAGGGCGTCGCCTTGTGGCCGCGCCTGGAACTGCACGGCCTCGGGTACCTCCGCCCCACCGCGCGGCGGCCGCTACCCCAGCCCTGCCTCCCTCCTTCCTCCCGCCTCTTCTCACCCGGACGGCGGTGCCACGTGCCCACTCACCCCCACCGCCCTCGACCGCGGCACTCACGGGGCCACAGGAGAGCGGCGGGCAGCGCTGGCTCTGGCAGCGCACCGTGCCGGCCACGCAGGAGCAGGTGGTGCAAACGTCCACGGCCCAGCGCTCCCCGGAGGCCACCGCCCGGCCCTGGTGTGCGCACGACTGGGCGGGGGCTGAGGCGACAGGAGCGGGGTAGGGTCACCTGCCCGTCCCTCGCACTGGGGTCTCGCTCGTCCCCAACCCCCATCGTTCTGGCTGGCACCTTGGCATCGCTCACAGCAGCGGCCGGCCTCTCGCACCTTCGCCCAGCCGTGGGGGCAGGAGAGGGCGGGGCACTCCTCCAGGTCGCACTGCACGTGGCCCCGCTGAGGACAGATGTCACTGCTCTAGAGACCTCCCGCAGAGCCTGGGGGCCCTGGCCTCACCCTTCTGGGGGCCCTCTGGGTCACAGTCTGAGGGAGCAGCCCCTTCTCTCTGCCCCTGCCGCACAAGAACACCCATGTCACGTTCCAGTGGGGCATGAAATCCAGCCCTTAGTTCCTTGCTCCAGCCCACGGAGGCCGCTGCCGGCTCTCGGAGGGGGCGCCTTTTTCTAATTACCTCAAAGACCCCATAGTCACTGGTCCAGTGACTCCTCTATCCACCCATCTGTAAGGCCCTCCGCCCCACCCCATGCCCACCCTACGACCCCCAGCTCACATGGCAGGTGCAAGTAACGCAAGCGTTGCTAGGGTCCTGCCAGCTCTCTCCATCCGCCACGCTCCGGCCCTCGGCCTCCACCACGCATTCTGAGGAGGGAGAAATGAGGATGGGGGAGCATTGTCCTTCCAACCGCATCCTCCTCTCTGGAGCTCACCCTGAAGGCCCACAGCAGGGGAGTGCCCACACCATTCCACAAGCACCCTGATGGTGTCGGTTTCTTCATCCGGTATCCAGATGACCCACTAGATGGCAGGCCCTACCCCAGGGCTCACGTAGAGGAAAGGGTCCTGGAAGCCCAAAGAGCCAGAGGCTGGAACCTTCCCATGGGCCAGCTGCCAGCTCAGTGCAATGCCTGGCCAGTGGGCCTGGGATCCCTGAGCCCACCGACAAGCCTCAGGCGAGGCCTTGAGAATCCAGACTTCATTCCCTGATTTCCTCTACCTTTTGCACCCCAATGAGTAGCCGTTCATTTCTACAAAAGAATGAAGCCTGCATTTGGAGTATACACCCCAGGTTGCCCACATAGCCTTTGGATGCCACCCTTCCTGTCTCCCCCCGGGGCTCATGCTCAGAGGTTGCAGGTCAAGGCTGACTTACCTCGGCACACGGGGCAGCAGCTCCCAGGCGGGGTATGGCGCTCTGATGGGGGACAGCTGAGCTCAGGACAGGCCCGGTGAATGCAGAGCCATGTCAGGTCCTGGGGAAGGGCATGTGAACACCACCGGTAGAGACCAGCAGAGAGGGAGCAGGGTGTAGTTGGGAGCAGGCCTGGGCCAGATATGATATCCGAGATAAGTGGGAGGATGTCAGGGTGAGTGGGGAGCCTGGAGCTGCTGCAGGACAGGGCTTGCTGCCACAGCCTATGGCGGAGGAAGAGAGCGCTTTGGGAGTCCCCGGGGCAGAAGGCTCACCTGGCACCGGCAGGTGTAGCAAGGGTCAGGCGGGGCCAGCTCGGAGCCCAGCAGGCCTTCTGTGCAGTTACTCAGCGCCTCTGTGAAGACAAGAACTCCGTGTTGTGGGGAGAAGGGGGAAGCAGGGGGCAGAAGCCCACTCACCCACTGCGTCCCCGGACTTCTTAGGCCTAGGGCATACTCCTATCCCTAGCACCCTGATGCCAAGAGGAGAAGTCCTCTTTCTTCTGGGGTCAGCGAAGTAAAGTTGGGACTTTTTGAAAAGAACTTCGCAGACTACTAGGGTGGAGGGCCTGGAGATGGACAGGGCGTGGCTTCCTTAGCCTCAGGTCACTGAGGACCAGCAGGATGCCTCACCTGCTCCCTCTGCTACTTCCTTTTATATCACCCGGCTAAATCGGCACAAGGAAGCCCAGAGAGCCAGGGAGATACTCCAGGTTCTAATCCTGGCTCCAGCATTCAGTGCCTGTGCCATTTTGGGCAGACTAACCAAACGCTCTGAACCTCCGTTTTCTCAGCTGTAAAAGGGAACAATAATACCCCTCACTGGGCAACTGAGAATTAAATGGGATACTGTTTATTCAAAGCACCGAGTACAGTGTGCTTTGAGTAAAGCACATTATTATGCATCTACAGCATGCAGTAGATGCATAATAAATGTTAGTCCTCTTCTCTTTTCCTGAAGCACATCCTAGCAAGTGTTGGTAAGAACGGCTCCCCACCTCAGTCTCCCTTTGCTGCTTTCAAGAAGCCCGCGGCCGGCAAAACTCCCGCCCCGCAGCGCCACCTGCTGGGCAAGATGCTCCACAAACTGGCTTCAGAGTCAAGGATCCCCAGTTCCCCCTGGGGGTTGCAGGCCTCCCCTGCCAGGGCATGCGCTTCCAGAATAGTCCACCGGACTCAAGAAAAGGGGAGGGCTGGGGCTGCAGAGGAGAGCTGGGTGGCTCTTCCAGTGTCACTCTGGGGGTGGCCATCCTACCCTCCTTACCCCCATACCCAGCGACTCACGGGCACAGGTGGGACAGCAGTGCTGGGGCCCAGGGGGCAGGAGCTGGCTGGTGGGACAGCCCACCAGGCTGGGACACTGCCGCCGGTGACACTGAATGCTAGGGGGTCCCTCAGGCTGCAGCTACAAAAATGAGTGAGCAAAGGGGGTGGGTCCCAGGCCCTGGAAGCCAAGAGACACCCTCTTTCCCTGGACTCCAGGCCCTTCCATCTGCCTGCTGCACCTCCCCCTGGATGTGTCTTGGGCAGATTAAAGTCCAGTCTGCAGAGACTCACCGTCTCCCCAGGTTGCTTCTCACCCCATGCCCTAATTCCCGGAGGTGATGTCCCCTTCTCTTTCCAGTTACTCGGGCCTGACCCTTCCTGTGACCATTGACCCTCCTGCACTCCTATGCCATCCTCCCCCCTCCCTGCCAAGTCTCCGGGCTTGGGACATCCTACCTCTGTTCACCATTGCCTTCACATGGAATTCCCTAACATGCCCCCCCAACCACTTCCCAGGTATCTCCCTCTACCTCCCATATAGCCCCATCCTACACTCCAGCCAGGAGGGCCTTCCCACTGCCCTCCCCCCCCCCCCGACTCAGTGCCCTTCCCACCCCACACTTCCTGGCCCCGCTTAGCTCCTCATTTCACCCCAAGTCCTGCCTCACCTCCTGGCCACAGGCGCACATTCCTCTCTCTGACCCCCCATAGTGCTTGTGCCCCACAGGGTCCAGGCTGCCCCCTTTACGGTGCCCCACCCCTCAGCGTTGCCATCACCCACCTCACAGACGCACACTTCACACGGGTCTGCCCCAGGCTGGAAGCTCTCCCCTGGTTCATACTTGCGACCCTCATGCTCACAGTCTTGGGGCAGGGGGTGGGGGTAGGAGCAGAACAGGACCAGGGAGGCTTTAGGCTAGCAGGAATGCCAGGGGGTGGGCTTCTCTGCCCCCGCAGTGCCCCTCAGCTCCAGGGATTGGCGTGTGTGCAAGAATGGGGGTCACTTCTCCTAGAAGAGCCCGGCTCTGCCACCCAGTCCAGTACAAAGGAGGGAGATGTTGACCAGGTGCTGCCTCCCTGCCTTCCCCCAGCCGGCCCCAGGCTCCCAGTACCAGAGCATCGAGGGCAGCAGTCGTTGAGCCCTTGGTGGGGCCGGGCACAGGAGATGACACACTGGACGTGAGCACAGGTCACGATGCCCTCATGACACATGCAGGAGGAGCAGGGGCTTTGAGGGTGCACCCAGCTACTGCCTTCAGGGTGCTCCTCCCCATCAGCCAGGCAGCCTGTGTCCCAGGTGGGCAGGGATGAGCTCTGAGGCTTGGTTCTGCCTGTATGCCCTTGTTCCCCCAACCCTGGGTGCTCGGCAGGGCACGTGGGTGCAGAGAGGGGGATCTGCACGGGGGTGGTGAGAAGGTGGCGGGGGGCGGGGCAGAGCTCATGTGGGGGGGGGAGGGGAAGGGCCCTGGCTCAGGGTCAGAACACCTGGGTTCTTATCCCATTCCATGTCTGCTTGCTTGCTAGACCAAGGGCTACAACAAATAGTAGCCCAGTACCAGCAATGGTAGCTGGCATGCAGTAGGTGTGTAATAAATGCATGCGGAAAGAATGAAAGGCTCCATCACTAAGCATGTGCCCAAGGTAACAATGTAGACCCAGATGGCTAAGATGCAAATCCTGACTGCCACCTACTAGCTGCGTGACCCCGGGCAAGTTATGGTACCTCTCTGTACCTTGCTTTTCTCATCTGTAAAATGGGAATAATAATAGTACCTATTTGATAGTGTGTGGGTTAAATGAGATATGTGTCAAGTGCTGAGCTCAGACGGGATGTGCTCAACAAATGTGAATCGTCATTATTATGATGATGAATAGAGTGTCGTTAGGGAGGGGGCAGTTTTGAGGGGGTGATGGTCTAGGCAGGCCAGGGGCAGGGAGAGGTAGGAAGAACTGAAGATAGCAAGGTGGGAGGGCCAGGCAGGCGGACAGGGAGCAGGAGGCCAGGGGAGAGCTAGCAGAGGGAGGTGGGGCAGGTACGGGGCATCGGGCTGGGTGGGGGTGTGTGGCAAAAGCAAGGGGGCAGCCACATGGGGCCGGGCATACCTCTGCAGCGAGGGCAGCAACTGGCCTGCTCTGTGACCTGGAGCGGGCAGGACAGAGGAGGGCACGGCAGCCGCACACAGCTGACCTGGCCGGCCTGCGGGAGATGCCCTTTAGGCCAGGAGCCCCAGCGGCATTGTGGCCCTGCCCCCACCCCGCTCTGCCCCCTCCCTACCATACCTGACAACGACACCACTCACAGCTGCCTGGGGGCCCCTCAAACTCTTCCCCATCCTGGTGCTCCTGGCCCTGGGAGAGGCAGCCTGTGGGAAACACGTTTCCTAGGTGAGGGGCTGTGCCACCTTGCCCTGTCCAACCTCAGGCCTGGCAGACGGGGGGGGGGGCATGTGGAAGGCAGCTCACTGTGGCAAACAGGACAGAAGCAGGGTCCTGGAGAGGGATGGGGGCAGAGAGCTGGAGGACATGGCTTCTTCTGGCAGTGCATGGAACCTTCCTGGGGGAGAGAGGTCACACTGCCACTTCTGAACTCCATGTCGTCACAACCTCAAACCAGGCTACACACGGCCCCAGGGCGGGCTGTCCCTACCAAGCCTGCCAGGTTCCAGCCCCCCTCCCTTGGCCCGGGAGACCAGAATCCAAGCCTCTTCCACCAGATGGTACCCTGGGAGACGGGGGTGGAGGAAACAAGGTCTTCTTGGTCAGAGAGGAGGATCAAGGGATGAAAGGTTACCAGGTTTCCAAAAGGCCACCTCACCTGGCAGGTGCAGAGGGAGCAGCCGGGGTCAAGCGGGTCAGGAAGGGTCTCTCCGGGGGCTGCAGCAACCCCATGATAGAGGCATCCTGGAAGAGCAGGAAATGCAATCAAAGAACATCTGTCCGCGCAGCCCTGCACAGCCACGCACACCTGGGCCGGGTACCTCCACCCCGGCTGGGGGAGACATTAAGTGCGGCCCCCCGAGGCCAGCAAGGTGAGGGTGTGAGGAGAGCCTCCGGCTAGCTGCGAGTAGTGGGGAGGCCAGCAGGCATGAAGGGGCTGAGGACTGGAGCTGGGATCAAAGACTGCTGGCAAGTTTCTGTCTGCACGGCCCGGGGGAAGAGGAGGTGAGGAATATGGGCACTCCTGGAAATGAACGCTCGAGGTGGCCCACGCTCACGATCGTGGGCAAAAGAATCCAGGAGGGAAGGAAGCTGCCTCTCGTAGCTCTTGACTCAAGGGCATGGGAGCCCTCGAACGGGTTTGAGTCTGCTGATGTGACATTTTAGGAAGGCGACAGGACAGTGTAAGAGCAGGAAGTTCTGGAAGTATGAGGCCCAGTTATCTGATGAGCACAACCGTGAGTCTAAGGTGACAGCAGGGACAGACAGGAGGGCATGGGTGGGGTGTGAGGAAAGCACAGGGTATGGGTTTGCTGCGGGGCCATCGCAGGGGAGGGGTGACGGTGGTGAGACCAGGTGACTCTGGGCCCCTGGGAGCTCCAGAAGGGGCAGGAAGGGCCGGTGCTGTCCTACCCTGGCAGGTCGGGCAGCAGTGTCCAGCCGGGGTGAGCGGGAGGCTGCAGCCTGGGGGCTCGCAGGGCCGGCGGCCACACGTCACGAAGCCTCTGAGGCAGGTACACAGATTGCAGGGCTCTCGCGGATCCGGGAACTCTTGGCTGCTCAGGTAGGACTCCCCTAGATACTCACAACCTTCGAGAGGGAGGACGGGGAGGGGCAGGGCAGAGGGCAGAAAGGGTGATAGGTGAGCGGTAGTCCAGTCCAGTCGGGCCTGAGCTGGGGCCTCAAAGACATACCCACCGGGGGGAGGGGAGGGCTTGAGCCAGGCAGCGGAAGGGGGGCAGAGGAGTCTGGGGTGGGGGAGCCGGGCCGAAGCGCAGACCTCCCCCCTTCAGCCTGCAATCTATCGGGAAAAACCCACACAGAATCTGTCCCTAGAGTTAAATACTCAGCAGGCCGCTGCCCAGCCAGAGGCACCACTGTTCCCAAGCTGAGGAGAGCCGGAGATAGCCCGAGATGGCTTAGGAGACATGGTCCAATACTCTTTCCAGCCCTCCGATGGATCAGGGACGGGGCGGGGGTCCCAGGGCGGTGGCAGCCTGAGCCGAGCAGCCCTCTGACTCTTGCTGACCTCTTTTTTTAAAAAGAGAGGGCGCTTCGGGTGATAATGATGTGTCAGGGTTGGCTTATCAAATGCACCCCTGCTGTGGGGGTTATTAATAATGAGGGAGGCTGTGCAGGTGCTGGGACAGGGAGTACGTGGGAAATCTCTGTACCCTCCTCTTACTTTTGCTGTCAACCTAAAACTGCCATAAAGAAAAAAACAAAGTCTTAACAGGAAAGGAAAAAAAAAAAAAGAGGGCTCGTCTGAGTCTCAAAGCTTTGGCACGCAAAGGTGTCTGACTCAAATTGAATGTTTTATTTTTAACTGTATTAATATTTATGGAAATCTTCATTCCTGACAAATCGAATTCATTTACAGTATGATATAAAAACTCCTTCCTAAAAAGATTTAAATTTAAAAGTTAATTTGAAGAAAAATAGTTAACGAAATAAAATTACAGGTGGTAGAGGGTATGTAACAATATTGCCAAGATGGTACAAGGGTGACCAAAGACTGGGGAACTGGGTCTTTTTCCACCGTCTCTTGTTTACAGGAGCTGAAGTTAGAGTTACATTTAAAAATGGTTAAGGTAGTGAATTTTATGTTTTGTGTATTTTACAAAAATACACATTTTTTAAAATGTATTTTTTAATTAAAAAAAAAATGAGGCCCAGAGAGGTTATGTAACTTGTCCAAGGTCACATATCCAAATAGCATCAGCGGCAGGATGACTAAAACCTGACAGCACCAGGTTTTAGTCCAGTGTTTGTTATTATGTGATAGATGTTGTGGACCCACTCTAGGGCAGTAAGGGTGATGCCCACCCAGCCCTCCCAGCCCCTCATGCCCACAGTCCCCTGACCCTCACCGTCACAGGCAGGGCAGCAATCACCCCTGGCAGGAAAGGGGCACTGAGCAGGTGCACAAGTCCTGGGTTCGCAGCTAACGCTGCCCTCCCAGCAGAGGCAGAGGTGGCACGCGGCACTGGGTGCAGGGAAGCGCTCCCCGCTGGCAAACTCCTTCCCCTGGTACAGGCAGCCTGCTGGGGGGGGGGGGGTGGGGGGTGGGGGGGTGGAGAGGCGAGGAGGGCAGGAGCCGGGGCTGTCTGCCAGGCCCGCAGCCTCCCAGGCCCTGCGGACTGGGCACTGTCCCCCTCCCCACCCCCCACGTTCTTAGTGAGAACACCGATGCGGGAGGGGTGGGCTTGGAGGGAGGGTGATACTGGGATGGCGCCGCGGCAGGGCTGGGGAAAGGGCGGCGCCGAGTAAGAGGGCACCAGGTAGGGCGGGGCTCAGGGGCAGAGTCGGAGCGGGCAGGGGGCGGGGCCGGTGGGGGCGCGGCCCAGGCGTTACCCGCGCAGGAGGGGCAGCAGGGCCCCTGGCGCGGGTGGGCGCAGGGCGCAGGCGGGCAGGGTAGCCGCTGGCAGGACGCGGAGCCGTGGAGGCAGAGGCAGAGGCGGCAGGGGTCGTCGGGCAAGGAGAAATGTTCCAGGTGGCGGGCCGGGACCCCGCCGCCCGGCCGCGGGCAGCCCGAGGAGGCGGCTGCAGGGGAGAGCGCGCGTCAGGGCTCCCGGGAGAGGCTTGCCTCCGGAGGCTCCCCGCCCTCTCCCGGCCGGGATCTGCCCGAGGGCTGCGCCTCCTACCCGGGCACTGCGGGCAGCAGTCTCCGGGCAGCAGGACCGGCTCGGGACAGGGCAGCGGAGGGCAGCGGCGGGCGAGGCACTGCACGCTGCCGCTCTGCAACAGGGGGACCACACCAGGCCCGATTAGCGGCGGGAGGCGGAGGAGATCCCCGCGCCTCCTGACGGCCACCCTGGGGCACCGCGCCTGGTGTCCCACGTCCCGCCCCTCCTCCCCGGGGCGGGGGCGGACTCACCAGACAGCGACACTGCCGGCAGGGGTCGGAGGGGTGAGGGAAGTCCGCTCCGTTGGGGTACTCTTTCCCGCCAAAGGCACAGCCTGGGGGATGGGGCAGCTATAGGCCCGGGAGGGGCCCTACGCCTCCCTGGGTATGCTGCCCTTGCAGCCCTAAAAGCCCATAGAGGGGACCAAGCCATCCCAGGAGACAGCTCCCACCCCCCATCCCATCCACCTCACCATTGCAGTCATTCTGGCAGCAGGGACCAGGCAGCGGGTGGGCACAGGGGGCCCTGGGGCAGGCCCGACGCTGGCAACGGGCATGGCCTTCCTGACACTGACATTCCTGGCAGGGGTCTCGGGGGTGGGAGAAGCTCTCGCCATCCACAAATACTCGTTCCTCCAGGATGCAGTCTGAGCATTGGGGCAGGGGGAGGGGCGGGAGTGGCGGCAAGGCCTGACAGTTCTAGGGCTGGGCCGGGTGTCCAGCCATCCTCGGAGTCCAGAGCCACTGAGGAAAGGCCATGAGGAAGCCCCGTGGAGAGAGTGACGGAGGGTCTGTGTAGGCAGGCGTGGGTAGCTCTCTGAGCACACGCTTGTGTGTGTGTGTGTGTATGTGTGTGTGTATTTGAGCCCATTTACCTGCAGGCATGTGTGTTGCCTCTGAGGGGGACGAGCCAGGGAGCTCATGTGTGCAGGTGCGTGTGTTTGTCATACCCACCCTGGCACAGACTCTCCACCAGGGCAGGACTCGGGTCACATTGCATGCCAGCACCAGTCTCCGCATGCCAGACCGAAATGTTTGTTGCATGAACCTGCTTTATACAGAACGATATGCAAATATATCTGACTGGTGGGGGGATTGGAAGAGGAAATATAGAATGGAAGGAAAGAGTCACAGAGTAACACGAAGGGATAAACAAATCTCTACTCTGCCTCCCGCCCATACTCTGTGAGTTCCAGAGAATTCCAAGCTGTGTCCGACTGGAAACAATTCGGAAGGCTGTTGCTTTCTAAGGTATCTGGTGAGCCCAGGGGGCCCTGGGAGAGCTGGGTCCAGGGCCCCCAAGCCAGACAGGTGCAAGAAGCACATACCTGGGCACCTGGGACAGCACTGGCCGGGTCCACTCTGGGGCCTGGCACAAGTTGTGGGAGGGCAGTCAACCAAGGAGCACCTCACAGTCCCCTCCTGGGAGCAGGGGAGAGGGCAATGGGGTTGGGCCCCAGGTGGGGCTCAGCAGGGCAGCACAAGCCCGAGGAGGTACCTCGCAGCGGCAGGTGTGGCAAGGACTATCTGCGTCTGTGAAGTTCTGCCCGTTGGCGTACACTTGGCCCTGGTAGGTGCAGCTCTCACAGCTGGGGCAGCAGGCGCCTGGGTGGGGCAGACTGATCAGAGCCCAGCGAGCCGAGGTGGGCTGGACAAAGCGGGGGAAGAAAGCCAGATCGGGGTGGAGCACTCACCGGGGGGCTGGGTAGGGTGCTGGCAGGGGGCTGGGGAGCAGAGCACCGCCCCACACATGGGCACGCCATCATGACAGGCGCAGGCCGTGCAGGGCTGACCATCAGGCTCCCACTGGACCCCCTCGGCAAACTCCTCTCCATCGAGCACACAGGCTAGAGCGAAGGGGGCTGTCACCAGGGCAACCTGGACGCCTCCAGCCATACCTGACCTTCCCAGACCACTGGACCCTGGCTTTGCCATCCCCATGGTGGCCTCTGAACACACACCGGACTGGTTGGTGGGCCTTGCAGCGCCCCCCTCACTGTGAAGGAACCCCTTCCATCTGCAGCGGCTGGACGCAGCCCTCTTGTGAAGCTGTTCCTCCTTCTCCCCCTCCCCACACCTACCTGGGCAGAGCTGGGAGCCAGAGGCAGGCAGCGTGCAGGGGGCAACTGGGCACTCCTGCTCCTCACAGGAGACCTCGCCAGCCTAGGAGGGACGTTGGCTGAGGGTCCTCAAGGGCTGACACAGATCTGGGGCATGAGAGGGCGGGACTGGCTACCTGGCAGGAGCAGCGGATGCAGCGCCCACTCTCTTGGAGTCTAAAGGTCTCCTCACTCTGATACTGGTGTCCCTGGTACTCACAGCCTGGACAGGAGGACAGGAGGCCCAGGGCGGGGGACAGAGCTGGAGGCTGCGGTGAAGCCTCACACCACCTCAAGGCAGCCACCGCCCACCCTGATGTGCCCGGCTCCCCTACCTCCAGGATCCCGGGGCCCAGTTGGCCATGAGAAGGGGAGGTGAGGGCGTGGTGATGGGAGCTCAGGCTTATCAAGGCCTTCTCCCGTACTGTAGTGCAAGGGGCTTCCTATAGGTCCCACCCCTGAGCCTCTCCGGGGCCAGGGCCTGCCCCTCTTCAGGTGACTTGAGTCCCCAGCTCACCGTCACACACTGGGCAGCACTGCCCAGGGATCCTGCCTGGGTGTCTGCAGGGCACAGGTGGGCAGGGCAGAGGCTCACACTGGATGCTCCCATTCTGCCGATAAGGCCTGGTCAGCGTTCGAGAGGCAGGCCTGGGAGCCAGCCCCTCCCTGCCAGGCAGCCACACTCACAGCGCAGCGGCAGTGTGAACAGGGGTCCCCAGAGCCCACCGGCTCTCCGCTGTGGTACTCCCGCCCGTTTAGGAAACAGCCTGTTGGGGAAGAGGGTGCCTCAGACCCTCCTCAGGAACGCCCCCAACACACGCATACTGCTGCACGTCCTGGCCCTGGGCTTCATGGGAGCCCGAGCTGGGCCGACCGTGGGCTCTCTGAACGCCCGCCTCAGGCGCCGCTCACTGACTCACCATCACACAGCGGGCAGCAGGTGCCTGGCAGGGGCCGCGCAGGGTACGGGCACAGGCTGGTGCACTCTTGCTGGCGGCACTGAACGTGGCCCTCCTGGGAGGGGGTGGAGGGGGCGGAGGGGGCAGGGGAAGGGGCCGGTTAGAGCTCCGTCAAGTGGCAGAAACAGCAATTGAGTCCCTGCGATCCACTTATTAGATATTGTTACGGGTTGAACTGTGTCCCCCCCCAAATTCATAGGTTGAAGTCCTAACCGCCAGCGTGTCAGAACGTGGCCTATTTGGAAACAGGGTCATTGCCGATGTAATTAATTAAGATGAGGTCATCCTGGAGTGGGATGGCCCCTCCAATAACTGTGTCCTTGTGAAAAAGGGAAATTTGAACACACACACACGCACACACACGCACACACACACGGAGGGCAACATGCAAAGATGAAGGGAGAAGCTGAGGGATGCCAAGGATCGCCAGCAAACCACCAGAAGCTAGGAGAGAGGCCTAGAACAGATTCCCCGTCACAGCCCTCAGAAGGAACCAAACCGGCTGACACCTTGATCTTGGACTTCTGATCTCTTGAACCACAAGACGATACGTTTCTGTTGTTTAAGCCAATCCGTTTGTGCTACTTTGTTATGGTGGCCCTAGGAAACTAATACAGATGTATAACCCAGAATGTTACTGAAGCACTCTGTGACTCAGTTTACCCATCTGAGAAAAGACAATAATAGTTCTGTCCTCGGGCACCTGGGTGGCTCAGTCGTTAAGCGTCTGCCTTGGGCTCAGTCATGATCCCAGGGTCCTGGGATCAAGCCCCACATCGGGCTCCCTGCTCAGAAGGGAGTCTGTACCTCCCCCCTGCTCGTGCTCTCTCTCTCAAATAAATGAATAAAATCTTAAAAAAATATAGTTCTGTCCCCACAGCCTGTTATGGGAATGAAATGAGATGCGGTGCCTGGTGTGACCTCCACCTCTGGAAGCTGGCAATCCGACTGTAGCTGCTGTTACCCCCCACGGCCCTTCCCACCCAGACCCCACCCCTTGAGCTCACACCTGCATCGGGGCCCTCCACGGCCAGTCCCATAAGTGGCCAGCCAGTCACTCTTCTCACAGGTGTTGGGGAGGGTGGTCTGTGTGAGCAGGGATGGGGAGCACATCCTTGCAGAGGGGGTGGGTGCAACCATTTGGGTCGCTGAAGTGAAATCTCATAGGCTGGGGGGCTTATAAACAACAGAAATTTAGTTCTCACAGTTCCAGAGGCTGGGAAGTCCAAGAGCCAGGTGCCAGAAGTGTCTGGGAAGGACCTGATTCCAGGTTCCTAGACACCTGTCTTTTCAATGTGTCTTCACATGGCTGAAGAGAGGAGGAGCTAGCTCTCTGGGGTCCCTTCTACAATGACACTAATCCCTTTCACAAAGGCTCCACCCTCGTGACCTAAACACCTCCCAAAGGCCCCACCTCCTAATACCAGTACCTTGGAGGTTAGGATTTCAACATATGAATTGGGCTGGGTGCGGGGGAACACAAACATTCAGTCTATAGCACCTGGAGTGTCTTTCCTCGTTTCTCCCTGCTTAAATTCTACTCACCCTTTAGGGCCTAAACCCATCCCTCCCAAGAAGATTTTCCAGATCTGTGCTAACATAACACAAGTCACAAGTCACTTTAAATACTCTAGTAGTCAAATTTCAAAAAAGTAGAAAGAAGCAGATAAAACTAAATTTTAAGATACTCCATTCAACTCAATATATCCAACAGTTATTTCAACATACAATCAACATAGAGTATTAATGAGGTATTTTATATTCTTTTCTTTCATATTAAGTCTTTAAAATCCCATGCATATTTTACACTCCAGCCCATCTCAGAGTGGATGGCCCCATTTCCAGGGCTCAGTGGCCACACGCAGTAGGTTACAGATTGGACAGCCCAGTTCTAGATGGCTCGAGGAAATCTGCATTTCTCTCTCCCCGGAGCTGTTGCTGCCTGTCCTATCCTGCCCTGTCTCACTCCTGGAGCTTGCGAGCTCTTTGAGTACCTTCAAAAATCCATGCTGCATACCTGATATGCTCAGAACTTGGCACACAGATAGGCACAGCCCCATCCCCCAAGCCCCCGCCTCACAGAGCCCAGGATCAGGTCTTCTCCACCTCTGTCCCCTCCCAGGGCCTATGGGACGTGCTCAGTGAAATGAAGGAATGAATATGGTGGGCCTGGGGTGTGGGAGCAGCGGCGGGGCTCACCAGGCACTGGCAGATCCGGCACGGGTCCCCAGGAGCAGTCCACTCTTGGCCATGCTCCCAGTGAGAGTCACCTTCTGCGCAGCCTGGGGTGGCGGTGAAGATGGGCAGAGAGGAAGCCTAGTGGCAGCCTGCCTGGCTGCCGGCTTCAGGCTGCCCCCACCTTCCTCCACATGCCCTCTGGGGGCTCTCTCCTGAGCCCAAACCAGACCACGTCATGCCTCTGCCTAGGCTCCTGGGGGCTCCCAGGGCACCAGACAGGGTAAGACCCAAGCTCCTTAACCTGCCCTTCCAGGCCTCCCAGGACCCAGCGGGGCCACGCCCTCCTCCCCTTGCTCTCAGCCTCCCCGCATCTCTCACTGCAGGCTTTGGCCATTCGTGTGTGCTTGCACCTTACCCCCAACACACACCCACCTCACACTGTCAGTCCCACACCTTTGTGCAAGCTGTCCTCTCTTCCTGAGATGCCCTCTGCCTTAATTCCTCCCTTCACCTAGCTAACTGCTCTTTATCCTGAGGGTTCACTCAGGACACGCTGTCTCCGGGACGCTCTCCTTCCTGTGTCTAGGTTGGATTGGGTCTCCTTCCTCTGAGTTTCCACAGTACCTGGCACCTGATTCTCATCCTGCCTTTGCGATAGCACTGGTGTGCGACTCAGCATCACCCTCTAGTGGTCTGCCTGGAGGGCCCGCCTGTGTCCTCCGTGCCCAGAGTAGGTAATAATGGTCAACATTTATCAGGGTATAGAATGTCATTATCCGGGCGCCTGGGTGGCTCAGTTGGTTAAGCGACTGCCTTCGGCTCAGGTCATGAACCTGGAGTCCCGGGATTGAGTCCTGCATCGCGCTCCCTGCTCGGCGGGGAGTCTGCTTCTCCCTCTGCCCCTCCCCCCATCTCATGTGCTTTCTCTCTCTCTCATTGTCTCTCTCTCTCAAATAAATAAATAAAATCTTTAAAAAAAAAGAATGTCATTATCCACACCTCACAAATGGGGAACTGAGGCACGGAGTAACTCCCTCAGAGGCACACAGCCATGACGTGGCAAGGGCAGAATCTGAGCCCAGGCACCTTGGCTCCAGAGCAGGCTTGACCGGGCATCGCTCCCCCACTGACCAAACCCCCCAGGTCAGAGCCAGCAGAATGAGCTCTGTTGTGGAAGAAATGGCGTGACTTCCCTGTCGGGAGCTCCACCAGGGAAGGGTCAGGGCTCTTACCTTGGCAGGTCGGGCAGCAGCGCCCAGGCCTTGGGACCGGCTCAGGGCAGGGGCTGGGCGGACACTTCATGGGCACACAGTGAACCAGGCCACTCTGTAATGCACAGATAGCTGGCTCCCAGAGAGGGCGGGGTGGGCAAGGGTCCGACACCCTTGGGGGGGCTGTGGGGCTCAGGGACGGGATGGAGGGGAACCTCACCGGCAGCAGGCCTTGGAAGGTACATGAGGGGATGAAAGAGCAGCAGGGGTGGCCCAAGGTGGGGCAGAGAGTAAATAAGGAGGAGCAGGGCCTGGACAAAGGGGGGGTGGTGGGACTCACCAGGCAGGAGCATTGGAGACAAGGGTTGGAGCTGGACAGGAAGTTGGCCCCCTCTTCATAGGACTGCCCCTCATATTCACAGCCTGGGGAGGGTTGCCAGGATGACAGGCTGGTCAGCAGAGAGCAGGGTGAGTGGACATCACCCAAGGGTGGGCATGACCCCAAGTAGGTACTGGACCCTCGGGGGCTGAGGGGGTGGAGGGGCAGGGCAGGGCGGGAGGTCACCTGGCCGGCAGACGGGGCAGCACTCCCCAGGCGGGGTATAGCTCTCCAGGCAGTTGAGCTCTGAGCATGAGGGCCCCTGGCACCGCACGGTCCCTGCCTGCAGGGCAGACACTGAGCCCTCCCTCCCTCTCCACTGCCCACGCTCACTTACTCTGCTGGCCAAGGGGGCCTAGCAGGCTGCAGCCTCGACGCCTGGGGGGCGGCAGCAGCTCTGTCGGGCCCCCGGATTGGGCTTGACACTGCCAGGCCGGGGGTATGCCGAGCATCAGGGATGTGCGTGGTGGCCGGGGCTGGGCTCTGATTCCCTTACCTGGCAGGTGCAGATGACACAGGGCTCTGGATGCCACGTTTCCCCAGCCCTGTGGCCTCCAGGGCAGCCTGTAAAACCGGGGCCAGGCCCCCGAGTAAGAGACCCATAGTACTGGAGCAAAACATCAAAGGGCACCATTCAGGCGATAACCAGAGATTTTTATGCTTACTACAAGTTTCCAGCAGATGGCAGTCAAGTGTCTGACTCAAACATAATCAGTAGATTTCCATTATTTTACCATAGAAGTGTTGAGGAAAGGGTGCCTTTTCAAAAAATTTCACCGAAGATATACGAGCTAGCAGTGGCCTCGAGGCACCTCATATCCTGAAAGCTCTGTGCGTGTGCGCGTGTGTGCGTGCATGCATGAGGGCATGTGCGTGTGTGCGTGTGTGTCTCTTGTCTTTGAGATCCATCAGCTCCAGAGACTCCCCTCCTCATCTCGGGCCAAGACTCCGAGGCTCCATTTCCAGACCCCACTGGTCCCCTGAGCCCCTGACCCACCCTTCACACGACCAGCTGATATTCTGCTAGATAAAATATAGGATGCTCAGTTGAATTTGAATTCCATACAATCTATACTTTTTTTTTAGTATAAGTATTTTCCAAATATTGCAGGAGACATACTTACACTAAAAAAGTATGTGTTGTTTATGTGCGAAATTCCAGTTTAACAAGGCATCCCGTATTCTCTTTGCTAAATCTGACAACCCTATTCCTTGACTACGAGCTAGTAACATCCCTCAGCAGGGCCACTGCGTCCATCTCCTCCCACTTCTCTTCACGGCCCTGGCACCACTGCCTTCCTAGCTTCCTACCATTCCCTGGGATCTGACCAGTCGCCTGTGCTTTAGAAGCACCACTCCCTCCCTCTGAAGCCACTGCCATCCCTAACTCCCTGGCTCCATGCCTAGATGACTACTGTACTAGCCCACTAACTGGTCTTTCGCATCTAGCCCAAACCAGATGAATATTCCTACAACACTCCTTTGAACAGGCCACATTCTGGCTCTGCAGCCTTCAATGGCTCCCCATTGCCCCCAGAAGAAAGTCCAAGCTCAAGGCTTATAGCAGGCTCTTCCCACTGGGCCTTTCCAGACGGATTTCCTACAACACACCTCTCCCCACCCTGTTCTTGTGCCCGAAGGGCCATTGAGTACTGTCTCCTTCCGCTGAAATCACTTTCCCTTGAAGGTGCGGCTCAGATGACCCGCCCGGACACAGTCTTGAGTGGAGCCCCCTGCCTTCCCACCATCTCCTCCAGCAGCTAACCACACACTGCCCTCCTATAGTTCTTTTAATCTGGTTATTGGATCTTAAATCTTGTGTTGTATTAGCTTTCCGTTTATCTTCTCAACTAGGTTAGAAGCCCCCTGAGGGCAGGAAAAAGGTCGTACAGAGGCTCTGTACAGGCCAGGGTCCGTATTTGCGGGCTGTGCTTCAGTTCTGAATTCCCTGAACCACTGCCAGAGTGAGTGGGCAGGCACCCTCTGGGCACGTGGCGGGGGGGGGCACACGGTGCCTCTGGGGGCCCCCAGAATGAGTGCAGGAGGTGGGGCTGGGGCTGGCGGGAGGCTGACCTGGCTCACAGTGTGGACAGCATGCTCCCAGCTCCGGGCAGGGTCCCCTTGGGCAAGGCTTCTGGGTACAGTTTACGGCCCCTCCCTGTGGGGAAGCCGACAGGTGGCTGCATGGCGTCAGAACACTGAGGGCCCGGCCTCCGGACCCGAAAGGTCACCCTCGGCCGGCCGCGACACAGTGGAGGAGCAAGAGGCTGAGGTGGCTCAGGGTACATGGGCTACCCTCAGTCCGAGGGCAGAAAAGAGACATCCTACCCCCACCCCCATCATCTCCTGCTGCTCTGGAGCCCCAGAAACCGTCTCTTCCCAGTGCCAGCAAGTTCCCAGAATGGAGAGGTCCTAGGAAGGGAACTGAGAGCTTCCTCAATGGAGGAGCGAGGAGGGAAAGGCTGGAAGAAGGTGGATGTGGAGCCAAGTGAGGGAGACCAGGCGGGTAGATGACAGGGACAGACGGATAAGCAGGGACAGGGAGGGTCCACAGGTGAGGGGGTGATGTAGGAAGACAAGCAGCTCCATCCCCTCTGCTCTCCATGCCACTGTTTGCCAGGCCCAAATCAGAGGGGCTTGGGGCCCCCCCACCATGTGTGTGTGTGGGGGGGGTTGAGCTCCAGAAAACAGAGCCACTTGGAATCAGCAGGAGCCACTGGTGGCAGGGCTTTGGGGGAGGGGCGGGCAGACCCCATCACTCAACTTCCAGCACACGAGGCTGCAGTGACTGGTAACTTAAGTGAGGCAGGTGAAGGGGACAGGTATGGGATATGCAGGTGGGTCATGGGAACTCACCAAGCAGTGGCAGGTGGTGCAGGCGTCTGGGGAGAAGGTCTCCCCATTGCCATAGGCTTGACCGTTGTGGCTGCAGCCTGGGGAGGAGACAGGCCGTCACTTAGGCACTCAGGGCCATCCCCAGGTGCCCAGGTGGTCCTGGCAGGCAGATAGAGTGGCACTCACCATGGCAATGGGGCAGGTCGGGCTTGGGCTCACAGTGCACAGCCCCGTCCCGGCAGACACAGGCTGTGCAGGTGTCAGGCTCCCAGCGAGCGCCCTTGGGCCAGGCCCGCCCCAGTCCCCAGCACTGGGCAGAAGCGGGGCGGCATTCACAGGACTCCAGCCGCCTCACCCTCACCTGCAGCTCCTTGTTCTGGGAGAAAGAGGCGGAGGGGAAGGTAGGAGGTGCTGGCTCAGCTCCACCCCATCCGACACATCTGGCAGATATGTGGGGTGTGAAGACTGAGCAGGGCGAGAAGGCAATTTGACTGTTCCAGGGCACAGGTGGGTCCCTTCCAGGCAGCACCTAGTTTACCCACAGTTCTCAAGATCTGGAGTCTGGACAGGCTCCTAAGGGAGCCCGGGGCCCCCAGACCTCTCCTTTGGACAGAAGTGGACCAATCCCCTCTCCCCAACCATTAAAGACCTTTATCCATCCCAAATCCTTTCTGATGAGGCCTTATGTATAGTAGGTGCTCCATAGCGTTGGCCAAATACATGAAAGAACATGAACATCTAAATTGATGAAACCAATACTCTGGAAGATTCTTCATTTGTATGAACGAATCAATATTAAGAACCGTTCATATAAGAACTTCTCCATGTGCATTTAAAAACCAAACTCTATTTTACAGTTCCCGCCCCCCCCCCACCCCAGCCCAACCCTTCTTTCCTCTAAGGACGCAAGACCTGCCCTACCCGGCACAAACCCACCGGCCTCGCACGCTACCTGCTCTCTGAGCGCCATCATCTGGGCCTCCAGCCTTCCCAGCCGTTCCTCCAGGGGGCGCCCCTGCTTGTGGGGGGCCCCAGCAGGGGCTGAGGCGAGGACAGGCCCCTGCTGCCCGTTGTCGTGGATGTCAGCAAGCTCAGGGGGCTCCCTGAGGATGGCCCCACCTGAAGGGGACAAGAATCCAAGGTGGGCTTGTGGGTGAGGGACTGACAAGCTTTCCTGGGTCCTGTCTTCCGAACGCTGCAGGGGAGGAGGGGCACCTGGGCCCCACCCCTGTCCACCTGCCCACTCACCTTCCAGAGAAGGAGATTTGGTCTGTGAGGGTGCCGGAGTGAAAGCGTGGAAGGAGAAGGGAAAAGGTGGACAAAAGGGACCCAGACCAGCTTTCCCAAGTAGCAAGGACCCCTGTCGGTATCAGCCCCAGGACCCTGACCTGCTGGGGCCATGGGGAGAGTATCTAGGCCAGGGCCTCCCTGCAGCCTCCCATATGCTGCAGGGGTCTCCCGCCATGGGGAGCGGGTCAGGGTCCCCCATCTTTATGTGCGCAGGGTCTTGGCCAGGGTGAGCCTTCGGAGCTGACCAGTCAGGCTGGGAGGGGCCAGTGTGGGCTGCAGTGCAGGGGAGGGAGCTGGCCATGTGAGCGCCCCGGGCCCTCCAACTGCCGGTCCTCACCCGTCAGCGAAGGCGCTGTAGCTGGAGCGGGTGCACAGCGAGGGGCGGGGTGGCTCCTCCCTCTGCTCCACCCCCACCCCGCCCCAGCCTTGCCTCTATTTCCAGGCCCCCGGTGGCGGGGCCGCGGGACCCCACATCGGGACCTCACAGTCTGTATCTGACAGAGGTCCTTGCTACTTGGGAAAGCTGTCTGGGTCCCTTTTGTCCACCTTTCCCCTTCTCCTCCTTCCACGCTTTCCCTCCAGCACCGTCCCAGACCAACTCTCCTTCCCTGAAAGGGGGGTGGGCAGGTCGACAGGGGTGGGGCCCAGGGTGCCCCTCCTCCCCTGCAGGGTTTGGAAGACAGGACCCCACACTGGGCAGGGGGAGCTCCAGAAGGTGGAACTTGGCTGCATTTCTTGAAGGGTTTAGGGAAGGGGTCAGCAGGGCCCCCACTAGCTTTCAAGGCACCAAGCCGAACAAAGACAGCCTAACCCTGGTTTTTGATGACACTATGTTAGAGAAAGGGGTTCCTCTGAGTTCAGGCCTGGGGTTGAACAGCCATTTCCACCTCACTTGAATCCTTCCCGTGCAGTCAGAAAAGTGAAAACCAGGGGTGGGTGGGTGGGGGGGCTGTAGGCTGACTCCACAGACCTCCGATAGACCAGATTCCTCCTCTGGGTGGGGGTGGGCAGAGGAGGGTCTGGAGGAGGAAGAGGAGGAGGGAGAGGGGAGGGTCTTCCCTGCAGAGGCAGCGAATTATGAGGCCAGGTCTGGGGTGGCTAAAAGGGTTTCTCGTAGACACTAGTCCTGTGAGGCAGGGGACTATGTCACCCACTCCCCTCCCCCACTCCCCCAAGCGGGGATTGGAGAGTCTCATTTGAAACCTAAATTATCTTCTTTCTTCCAAACCTGCTTTGGCCCGAATTCCTTGGCTTTGTTGCTGCCATCCCCACGGACTCTGATATCAATCTGGGGCTCGGTTTCCCTCTTTTGTGCCCCCCCAACCCATCAGCCTCTGGTCTTATCCGGTTGTCCCCAGCCCTCTCCCCTCTCTCCACTCAGGAGGCTGAAGTCAGAGCCGTCCTCCCTGCCTCCACCTGACACCACTTCTCTAAGTCACACATCTGAAGGTTCCCAGCAGCAAGTCCAAATGTGACCTTTTGCAAACGCCACCCATCTTTTCAGCCTGCCGCACTACTCCCCACGTCCAGGTTCTAACGCCCCCAACAAATGCGGGCACTCAAGCCTCTTGTGCACATTCCCATTCCCTCCCTAGCTGGGTATCCCGTCACCTGGAACTCGGTAGGGCTCCTGTAGGTGGCGTTCTTCCCCGCCCTCTGCAGGGCAGCTGAAAATAGATGAGGGCTCAGCATCTTAAACCCTCCGTCCCAGCTTGACACCCCCACACCCACGGTCTCTCCTCTCAGGCCACACCTCCAGGTCTACTTCAGCAGCACAATAAGGGAGTCGGGGAGAGGGTGGGGGTCCTTTGGGACCCTCCGGGAAGACACGGCCAGTCCCTTGCCTGGAGAGACCGGCAGAAAGAGCTCCAGATTGTTTCACAGAGCCTGCTTGCTCCCCATGGAACTGTCCTCGGCTCCCCTCTCCCTAGCCGGCTGCCAAGTCCTTGCACTGACCCCTCTAGTCCTGCCTGCCCCCACCCCAGAAGGCCAGACACAGACTCAAAGTCTGCTCCCATAGCGGGCCTCCTTCCCCCCTCCCCTTCTCAAGACAAATAATTAACTTCAGACTCCCAGATTCCAGGGCAGCCTCTCCCCCACCGCTGCCTGCAGGAATTCCTCCCGAGCCATTGCAGGAAGCCCCCCCCCGCCCCCTGCCCCGGGCTCCGGGCCCCAGCCTCCGTGCGCGCCCCCACGCGGGCTCCTCCACCGAAGGGGAGGACTGAGGCCGGCCCGGGAGGCGCTCGCACCCCGCGGCGGGAGGTCGGGAGAGGCAGCCTGGCCTCAGCTCCTTCCCTGGGGCTGGGCTGAGTGAGAAACGGGGTCCCGCCGGGCCGCCCCCGAGCCTTCGGCGCCCCGACTTACCTCTGCCCGCCGCCGAGACCAAGGCCAGGCTGGTGAGCTGCAGGATGAGGGGCAGCGGAGCCGCCCGGGGCCCCGCCATGCTCGCTCCGCCTCGCTGTCTGTGGTGGCGGCTCCGCAGGCGCTGGGGGAGGCGGGGTGGGGACACACCAGGCCGCCTCCCACCCAGTCTTTGTTCAGGGAGGGCTTCTGGAGTCTGTCATCCTGCCTGGGGGCGCGCGCCTCCCCAGTGGGCACCTCGAGCCCAGCGCCGTCCTGACCCCAGCCCTGTGGCAGAGGGCAGCGCCTGGGGAGCAGCCCCCGCCCCGCAAGAAGCTGGGACCCTCTCCTGCCTATGGTCCCTGGTGGAGACCCTGACAATAAACACAAATTTATCACTCTGAGGCCCTGGGACAGCTGGTTTTCCTGCCTCCCCCTGCCCCCACTCCTTTGGGGTTACTCCATTTGCCCTGGGGTTCCCAGTTCAGCTTCTTTCTTGCTTACAGGAGGATGGGGCTGGGTTCAAAACCCTATTTAGCCAAATCCATGTGTCCTTAGGCAGACCCCTAACTGTGCCTCAGTTTGCAACCCGGGGATTCTAATATCTACTTTATAGACTGGCAGTGAAAGTACATAAATAGGGTAGTGGTTGGCACATGCTAAGTGTGTAAATAACAGTAAATAACAAATTCCAGCAAAGATGCTGTTCCAGACCGCTGAGATCAAGGTCTCCTGCTTTCTTCCTCCTTTGTCCACCTATGCGTTTCCTTCCCGGACTCTACTCACCACCCCTATCCACCCCACTAACCCCAGGCTTGGCCCCAAATGACAAGGCCTCCCTTTGCTGCCTGGTCCCAGCCCATTTTCCAGTTCCTAAACTCAGGCCTGGGGGCAGGGGGTTAGGGGGGTGGGGGTGGGCAGCAGGGACGGGGGTGGGGGCAGGGTTGGGCGTGGGGCTCAGCAGGCAGAGGGGGCCAAAGGGAGGAAGTGAGGAAAGCTGGCCACGAACTCCTCAGTGCAGCTGGGAAGCAGGGGGAGGTGGGGATGGGCCCCCGAGCTCACAGGCAAAGGGACATAGAGGGTGGAGTCATGAATCCTGCCAAAGCAGTCTCCCTCCCTCTTGTCAAAGCCAGCAAGTCAGAAGTCACCCTTCCCCCCAGCCCAGGCAGGGACTAAAAGTCCCCCTCCCCTCCCGGCCCACTCTCCAGGCACACTAAGAGAGGGCAGCATCTCTCCCAGGAGAGTGGACCCCTAAAATGGTCTGTGCAGTTGACAGCAAGGGGAGGGGCGGCATGAGCCACTGCTGAGAGCTGGCCTCTGCAGGCCTGGAGCTTGGCTCACAGGAGCAGGGGAAATCTAGGGCCCCCAGGCCAGAGAAGAAACCAGAAGTGGCAGGTCTCATCCCACCAGTGTTAAAGAAAATGGTGCCTGTTATAAGGCAGGTCCCCTGGGAGACTGGGTGGGGCAGAGGCTAAGAGCAGACTCTGGTGAGAGCTGCCAGACCAAATCCTGGGTCTGACGATGCTTTCTACTGCTGACCTCAGGCAAGTCATTTAACTTCCAGTGGCTAATTTTTCTTAGCTGTGACCTGTTGCTCTAATAGCACCCCCCCCTATAAAGTGTTTTGTGAAGCTCAAGTGAATCAGTGGCTGGAAAGAGCACATTCGTTATCTTCAAGAGAAGGTAGAGAAGCTTCTGGAAAACTCACTCTATGAAACAAAAACCCAAGGCCCGGAGGAAAAGGAGTTTGGAGAGACATTTGACTTCCACCGTAAGCGATTACTGTGAGTCTCTTTTGTGCCAGACATCGAGCCGGTATAGCAATAAACGAAACATGGTCCTTCGTGGAATGCCCCCAGGAAGGTCAAGGGAAGGGGGAATGTGGTCCCTGGCAGAGGAGGAGTGTGAGCATGGGATTATGGATGCGCACAAGTGTCAGGCTTGGTACAGGCCTCACGTTTCTCTGCCAGATGCGGCTGTCCCGACCAACACCCAGCCCATTCTTTAGAAGAGGGCATTCTGGCTAGAGAAAGCAGGAAAGACTCGGGCTTGAGTCCTTACTTGGCAGCATGGCCCCACATACACAGTGCTGTGTGGGAGCTGGAGGGTATGTGTGAGCAGCAGAAGGACTCCAGGGTTCAGAGTTGCTGAATTCTGAGTTCAGCTCCTGCTCCACACTCACGGTCTGCGCTGGTGGTTCTGCATTTCTCCCCCCTCCCATTCATTCTCCCCGCTCCCAGTCCCTACAGACAGCACCCCCCTGGCTTCCTGTTGGGTCAGCCAATGAGAGGCACGAAGGTAGGAGAGGAGAGTGGTTGGGGGTATTTCTTCCCTCCTTCTGCTCACCTGGGCTCCCTTGGTATTCCTTCCCCTTGTCCTCTCTGCCCACCCATTTTTGGGCCTCTCTGTCCCCCCCGGGTGGTGCTGGCCTCCTGCTATTGTTAGTCCCGGGTCTTCAACATCCCTCATGAATTCTCTTACCACTGAGTCGGCCAGTCTGTAAATAGTCCCTTCCTGAAGTTCTCCTGAGCTAGGAGCTCCTGGGTGGCTCAGTCGATGAAGCGTCTACCTTCAGCTCAGCTCAGGTCATGATCTCAGGGTCCTGGGGTCGAGCCCTGTGTCGGGCTCCCTGTTCAGTAGGGAGTCTGCTTCTCCTCTCCCTTTGTCCTACCCCCCCCCACACTTGTGCGCACGCTCTCTCTGTCTCAAATAAATAAATAAAATCTTAAAAAAATAAAGAAAAAGAAAAAGAAAAAGAAGTTCTCCTGAGCTAAACCCTTTTGAAGAGAATTCTGTTTTCTCCTGGGTCTTCAGCCAATACGTGAACCTTACTACTTACTTCGTTAAGTTACTCCGCCTACGTAAGCCGAAATCTTTCATCTATAATATGAAGTACTAAGCCTACTGCAGGTGGAGAAAGTTCGATGAGGATGTGTGCCTGACGTATGCGTGGTGCCCAGCACACAGAGGACCCCAACGTAAGTTACCTCCCGGGCGTTCGTTACGTGCTTCAGGCTGTACTGCCGATAGCCGATAGCAGCAGGTTGGTTTTCTTTCTGGATTTGCTGGCTGGAAGTAAAAGGCCGTTGTGGGGAGGGAGGGACAGAAAGGATTAGTAAATGATTAATTTTTTGTACTTCATTTGCTATCTTTCAAATCATACCAGTTGTAACAAATGCAGTGAGTTACTACAAAGGTATGCAGACCAAGTGCATTGTTACATCTGCTCCAACCCCTTTCCTTGCCCATCTCCTCCCAGCCCCACGTGACCAAGGGTAACACGGGTATGTTCTCCCACACCCTTCACCCGGCTCACACAACCATATGCAAGCGTGTGTACACCACGTGATTTCGTTTGGAGATGGCATTTTGCAACAGGCTGTGTAGGATCTCAGCCCCCAGCCCCAGCCCACAGCCCTGGCCAGCTTGCCCCTGAGTCAGCAATCTCAGTGGCTCCCGTCTCAGCCTCCCAATTTCCCCAGGACCCTTCCTCCCCACTCACAACATCGTGTCACCCCCCAACCCACCCTACCCCCTCGCAAAAGTCACCCCTAGCTGACCAGCTTGAGCTGCTGCAGCGGGTGGGGGATGTGTTGTTCATCATAGATCTGAGATTCAAATCCCGCACTGTATCTCTCAGCCTGGCTACCCCTCCCCCAGATTCAGAGTAAGTAGCCGACCAGTGGCCCTCCAGGAAGGTCATCCTTTGCCTGTCCTTAAAATGCCACAAAGGTCTGCCTCCGGACGTCCCAGGCTCTGTGCCAAGCTGCGGCACGTCTACTCAAGTGTGTGCCAGTCCACACACTTGACCAACACCACTCGAAGGTTAATACTCACAGGTGGAATACTTCCCTGTTGGATTGAACCTGCTGGGATTTTAGGGGTGTGTGTGCATGTTTTGTTTTGTTTTTGGCATAGAGAGACTGATGCCATCAGATTGCATATCTGAAGCCTGCTGCAGAGCAAGGACCTAGGGGGTGGGCAGAAGGTTTCCAGGTGCCCGCACTGCGACTGCCAAGCCTTGAAGTTCTCCAGCTGGGAGGGGAGCTTGCCCATCATTCTCATGCCTAGTCCCACCTAGGGTTTCTTCAATCTCTTTTGTGACTTTCTTTTCTCAAGGACTGGCCCCTGGGAATCCCACGAGGGCTTGGAGAAGCTAACAGGGTGAGGGAAGAGAGGACGAGATACATAGGCGTAGCTTCCTGTCGGCACTCCCCTCTTCTTCCTACCCAGCCGTTTATCTTCTTCCTATCCCTCCTGGCCCTGACAGACAAGGAAACTGAGGCTTGCAGGGTTTAAGCAGCCTAAGCAAGCTCACTCAGCTGGAGAGTGGCGGAACTGGCTCTCCACCCCAGCTCTGATGCCTAACCACTGTGGAGATGCCTGCCGGCTCTTCTCCCACCGCCCATGACTCCTGCACACAGGGAACTTCTGCTTCTCGTCGGTTCTTCCGCAGCACTGGGAATTCATGCAGTTACAAGATTTAGGCGTCTTCTCCCTCGCACCGAGGGCTGGGAGCACCCCTTGGGCTGGGGGGTTGCTTGGCAGGTACTGGTGGGTGGGCACACACAGGGGTCTCTCTTTCCACTGCCTCAATCCCATTATAAAATCCAAGGATTGGGTTGGGGGTACTGAGTCTCAGAAGTGCCTCTGGCCCCCCTATTCCTGTGATCCTGGGTCAGGACCCCAGAATTCAGATCCCAAACAAAGGCAAGGCCTATCATTAACAGCCTCCCTCGGAACTGACCCAACTCAATTTGTGGCTCTGAGGAGCCAGATGGGGGCTGGTGAGTAGGGGCACTGTCTACACTCTGCTTTGGGTTAGCTCAGAACCCCTCGGCAGTCAGGCTCTGAGATGCGCAGGGTTGCCTTCCCACATGGGCTGGCCAGAGGAGACAGTGTCTCGATGGAGTTTGGGCCAAGCCTGGCCAAAGGGGCTCTAGTCTAGCAACTGGTCTCACCCAGCCCCAGCCCACAGTTGGAGAGAAAAACGAGACTTCGGACAAGGACTGGGGGAAGGGAACAGCAGCTCTTCCTCCCAGGTAATGTGGAGACAGGGATCAGAGGACTAGGGGAGAGGCCAGGGGATCAACACCACAGCTGGGCTATCTTTTTTTTTTTAAGATTTTATCCACTCACTCAAGAGAGACAGAGAGAGAGAGAGAGAGAGAGAGAGAGAGGCAGTGGGAGAAGCAGGCTCCCAAGGAGCAGGGAGCCCGATGCGGGACTCGATCCCAGGATCCTAGGATCATGACCCGAGCCGAAGGCAGACGCTTAACCATCTGAGCCACCCAGGCACCCACAGCTGGGCTATCTTGAGGCACCAGATGTCCTGGCACCCAGCAGTAACCTTGGGTTCCCTTTTTATGTTTTTTGTTTGGTAACAGTTTTTTTGAGATATAATTCACATATCATAGATTGACCCGTTTACAGGGTACCATTCGGAGCTCACAAGATGGCGGGGGCAGTGACCTTCCCGGGCTGCTGGGCCCGAGCGATGTGGAGGCGCTGAGGCTCTTGGCCACCCAAAAGGGTATATAAACCCGGCCAAAGAAACAAAAACTGGGGCCTGCGGCTGCTGGGGACTACAGGTCGGACAGCACCATCACTGGAGTGAGCCGTGCCCCTCGGTCCCGGGCAGTCCACACGAGCATCTCAGTGTTGACATAAAACAGGTGGGGGCCCCTGGCTCCTTCGGTGGAGCATCCTACTCGATCTCAGGGTCGACCTCAGGGTCGTGAGTTCAAGCCCCGCATTGGGCTCCCTGCTGGGTGTGGAGACTAATTAATTAATTAATTAATTAATTAAAAACATAAGACAGATGAAGAGCCTAGTGCTATTCCCAGGGCACTGCTGGTGCTGAATAAAGGGTGTTGTTATCCAGCGGGTTAGAAAAGAGTGCAATTCAGTAGTTTAGTATATTCACAGAGCTGTGCAACCATCAGCACAATCAACTTGAGAACATTTCATCACCCTCAAAACGGTCACTGTACTCTCGGGCAGTCACCCACTGTGTCTCACCGCCACCCAACTCCCAGCTCTGGGCAACCACTCATTTATACTTTTTTTTTTAACTTTTCTTTTCTTTTTTTTTTTTGATTTTATTTATTTATTTGAGAGAGAGAGAGAGCACGAGCAGGGTGAGGGGTAGAGGGAGAGGGAGAAGCAGACTCCCTGCTTGATCCCCGGACTCCAGGATCATGACCTGAGCCTAAGGCAGATGCTTAACCGACTGAGCCACCCAGGCGCCCCTACAATTTTCTCTATAGATTTATTTGCCTATTCTGGACATGTGACCTAAGTAAATTATACAATATGTGGTCCTCTGTGTCTGACTTCTTTCACCGAGCATATTTTCAAGGATCCTTGGTATCATGACGTGTATCGGGACCTCATTCCTTTGTCCTGCCAAATAATATTCCATTGTAGGTATATATCATATTTTATTTATCCACTTATCAGTTGATAGACATTTGAGTTGTTTCCGCTTTGGGGCTGTTATGAATAATGCTGCTATGAATATTCATGTGCAAGTTTTTGTGTGGACATATGCATTAATTTATCTTGGGTATATGCCAAGGAGTGGGACTGTTGCATCATGTGATAACTCTATCTTTAACCTTTTGAGGAACTGCCAAATTGTTTTCCAAGGAGGCTGCACCATTTTACATTCCCACCAGCAATATATGAGGGTTCCAATTTCTCCACATCCTCTACAACACTCATTATTATCTGACTTTTTTATTGTATCCATTCTGGTGGGTGTAGAGTGGTATCTCATTGTGGTTTTGATTTGCATTTCCCTAATGACTCATGATGTTGAGCATCTTTACATGTGCTTGTTAGTCATTTATATAACTTCCCTGGAGAAATGTCTATTCAAATCCTTTTCCCAGGTTTTATTGAGTTGTGTTTTTATTATTTCGTTCTAAGTGTTCGTTACAGATTATAGATAGAAGTTACTTATCAGGTATATGGCTAGCCAGTATTTTCTTCTATCCTGTGGGTTGTCTCTTTTTTGATAGCATCCTTTGCAGCACAAAAGTTTTTAATTTTGATGAAGTCCAATTTATCTGGTTTTTTTTTCTTTTGTGGCGCACTTTAGGTGTCGTAGTTAGGAAACCATTGCCTAATCCAAACTTAGGAAGATTTATCCCTCTAGTTTCTTCTTCTTCTTTTTATAGTATTAGCTCTTACATATAGGTCTTTCATCCATTTTGAGTTAATTTTTGTGTACAGTGTGAAATATAGCTCTGTTGTTAGGTATGTATATATTTATAATTGTCACCTCTTAGATGGACTACACTTTTATCATTATAAAATGTCCTTCTTTATCTTTAGTCACTTCCTTCCTTTGTCTTAAAATTTAGCAGGTCTGGTTGGAGCACTTGGGTGGCTCAGTGGGTTGAGTATCTGCCTTCGGCACAGGTCATGATCCCGGGGTCCTGGGATCCAGCACTGCGTGGGGCT
This sequence comes from Eumetopias jubatus, assembly GCF_037043125.1. Taxonomy (NCBI): domain Eukaryota; kingdom Metazoa; phylum Chordata; class Mammalia; order Carnivora; family Otariidae; genus Eumetopias; species Eumetopias jubatus. The sequence continues at coordinate 85,329,374 of NW_028274820.1, forward strand.
GCCTGCTCAGCAGGGAGTCTGTTTCTCCCTCTCCCTTTGCCCCTATACCTGATTGTGCCCTCTCTCCCTCTCTCAAAAATAAATAAATAAATAATCCTTAAAAAAATAAAATCTATCGGGTCTGGTATAACACAGGTGAACGTGGTCAGTAATATTGTAACAACTTTGCGCGGTGACAGGTGGTACCTAGACTTATTGTGGTGACCATCTCGTAATGTATAGAAATATGGAATCACTATGTTTTCCACCTGAAACTAATACAATATTGTGTTCCAATTACTCTCTTTCAATTAAAAAATACTATGATGATGGCATATATTAGAAATCCGCTGGTTAATTTAAATTCACATCTATTATGTATATTAAACATAAATAAACTTTGTTCTTTAAACTTAAAAAAAATGGACGGGGTCTGGTGTCAGTATGGCCTCTCCAGTTTTCTTATGGTCACTGTTTGCATGACATATCTTTTCCTGTGCTTTTACTTTACATCTATCTATATTTCGTTAAATCTAAAATGTGTCTCCTAGAGACAGCATATCGTTGGATCTTGTTTTCTAATTTGGTCTGATGCTCTCTGCCTTTTGATTGGATCGTTTAATCCATTTGGTATTATTGGTATAGTTGTATTTGCCATTTTACTAGTGTTCTAAATATCTCATCTTTTTTGTTCCTCTATTTCTCCCAGACTGCTTTCTTTTACATTGTGAATATTTTCTAGTATAAAATTTAAATGATTCCTTGAATGATTTTTAAAAAAATTTTTTTAAGATTTTATTTATCTATTTTGAGGGAGAGAGAGAGAGAGAGAGAGAGAGAGAGAGAGAGACCAAGCAGGAACAGGGGGAGGGGCAGAGGGAGAAAGGGAAAGGCAGAGGGATGGGAAAGGGCAGAGGGAGAGGGACAGACAGACTCCCCACTGCGCAGGGAGCCTGACATGGGGCTCGGTCCCAGGCCCCCGAGATCATAACCTGAGCTGAAGTCAAGATGCTTAACTGACTGAGCCACCCAGGTGCCCCTTACTATTTTTTAAGTTGTTTTCTTAGTGGTTGCTCTAGGCTAAGCTGCGGACAGTTTACGATACTGTCTTCCTGTCCCATCCAGGTAAGCTGTCCCCAGAAAAGGTCCTGGACAGTGTGTGGGCAGGAGAGTTACCTAAGGAAGGATGGCCTTGGACAAGGGGTGCCACCTGGAGGAGGACCAAGGCACTGAGATGGCCACACGGTGGCCCCAGTGAGTAGTACGGAGGAGGCAGCTTTGACGGAGCATTTGGGGGGTTGCACAGCCCTCGGGATTACCTCAGATTTTACGAGTCAGATGTTCAGGCCCAGGAAAGCACGTGTCCTAAGGTCTGGGCGCAGGCCATTGATAGCCCTGTGGTCAGGCTCCCCGGCAACTGCCCCCACTGCGCTCCTTCCTGCACCTTGAACGGGGACACATTCCCTTCGGCCCCAGGAAGGAGCAGGCTGTGAGGGCAGGGCTCGGTGGAGATGGTAGCTACCCCCTGCCCTTTCCCTAGAGTATCCTAAAATTCGAAGCGTGAGCTGAGCTGGGCTGGAGGGTAGACCCAGGGATGAAGGGTGGAGTGGGGGATTGGAATGCGAGGAAGTGTGAGGAGCGGACAGCTGCTGAAGGCTTCTGCGTTTCTGGTTCATCCAGCGGCCCTGCTAAGAAAGCAAAGCCTCCCTATCAGCGCATCCGGAAATCTTTGGGAATAGACCTGGGAGCGGGGAGCTAGTGGAGCATAGGACATGGTGAAGACCAGGGTCACCCACATACCAGGAATCAGTTCACTCACTGGGGACAGGGCTCCCTGCACCCACTCACACTTCTGTGGGGACCTGGACCTAGGGCTTTGGGGGTCTGGGGCAGGGACAAAGCTGAAGCATAATGAGGAGTGCTCTGCCCTTGAACCCCCACCCCAGGCCCCCGCCCCTCATCCCAGGTGACACCCAGTGTCAGGATTTGCTGCCTTCCTAGCTCCAGTCCAAGGTAGAAGGGGGGATATGATGTCTGATGACCTCCCCAAGAGACCTCTCCTAAGGGGACCTGCCGTAGGCCTCCCTGCGGCCCACCCTAACCCTCACCCCAACCCCAGTGCTGGCTCTTGGACCCCAGAGCCTGAGCCCTCATGAGGTCTTCCCCATGAGATTTGGGGCTCCCCACCTCTCTGCCTCTGCACCCTTGGACCCACAATAGCCTTCACCAAATGCCCAGCCCTACTGAAGGAGGCGCAGGGTGCACGCGGGAGGGGTGGTTTACAGCCTGACTAGGGCCCACGGGGTGAAGTAGCTGGGACACAGAATGCACACGTACAAGTGTGCAAGGCCCTGCTGCCCGTCTCCTGACCTCCTCTCAGCTCTCAGGGGGCTGAGAAGTCCGAGGTAACTGTGGGCGCCAGGGTGTGCCCCCACTCCCCCATCAGATCCCTCCCTTCCCAGTGGCTCTGGTCTCTCTCTGCTTGCCACCCCTGCCCCTTCTATCCTCGGCTTTCTTCTGCCTTACTCCACGCCCCAAAGAGGCTGACCTCCTCAGCCTGCGTGCCCCTGACTCCCTTGGCCTCTGGATTCCATGGGGATTTAGCTCATGGGAGGCACTGACAAGAGATGGGGGCAGGGTTGTGGAACAGACTGTGTCCCTCACCTTGTGGTGGCCACAGGTCCCGGGGGGTGTCCCTCAGAGGCCGATAATGGCTCCCCCCCGATGCTAGGCCCTGGGTGCCTGGACATTGCCCCTGGCTTTTGTAACCCTGCTCACGCCTCTGTGAACTGGCCTGCATGTCATGGCACCTGTGTCCTGCCAGGACCCTGACGTGTGCCCCTGTCACTGCAGCCACTCATACGGAGGGTGGGCCCTTTCCCTGGTGCCCGGGGACAGTTGGGGAGCTTGATAGAGGTCAGACAACAGTCAGCCTCCTGAGAGCTGAGAGGAGGTTGGGAGAAGGACAGCAGGGCCCCAAAGTGCTGGGCTGGAGGGAGGGAGAAACAGAGATGGTGGGGGCAAGGTGTCGCCCCTGCCTGCCTGTGAAGGATGTGTTCTTTTCCTTTGCTTTGCTTTTTGTAATTACTTAGAATTTTTATGTTGGGTTTATTTAAAGAGTTTTCCAAGACCTATTTATCATTTATCAGTCTTTTGCTTGCCTAAAAAGGAAATTACAAACTCAATAAATTTGTTAAGCTATGCCCAAAACTTCTTGACATTTAGTATTTGGCTCTTCTGAATCACTTTTTAAATTTTTATTTGTCACTTCCTTACAATAAAACTCACTCTTTTTAGTGTACCCACCACTGTTAGTCTTCCCAGCACTACAGCCCCTCCCTGCACCCCACCTGCTGGTCTGTTCTCTGATCCTACCGTTTTAAAGATTCATTTATTTATTTGAGAGAGAGAGCAGGGGTGCAGAGGGAGAGGGAGACAGAGAACCTCAAGCAGACTCTGTGTTGAGTGGGGAACCCCACGTGGGGCTCGATCTTATGACCCTGAGATCATGACCTGAGCCGAAACCGAGAGTCAGACACACTCAGCTGACTACACCACCCAAGCGCCCCTGATGCTACAGTTTCTCGTGGGCTGTCCCTGAGGGAGAGAGGGTGAGGCAGCTGGGGAGGGGGCAGTCTCTCTCAGGGGCACATTTTCTACACAGACAACACCGTGGGGCCTGAGCACGAGGAAGGAGGCCCCAGTTGCCGACTCCTTCTACCTTCCCTCTCACCTCACATCTGGCCCAGCGGAGGGAAAGAGTCGGGGGCAGGTGTGGTGGGGGCAGCCAAGGAGGGGGGCTAGCCCCGGGGAGCTCTGGGGGCGGCCGGAGTACAGGGATCTGCATGGCTCCCCGGCTCTGCCAGCCCCTGGGGCCCAGCAGGACGAATGGTCACGGTGAGGCAGCCACCCGGAACCGACAGGACACAGGACATGCTCCACTGAGCCATGGCTGCTACGTTTATATGATTAGCATTTCTTCTGCTGTGCGTCAGTCCCCCGGCTAGACCACATTCTCACCACTGAGCAACAGTACCTTGTTGCTGACAGGGCGGTATTGACCCTGTCTTATAGATGAGGACACTGAGGGTCAGAGAGGCTGCTCCGCAGGTCACACAGCGAGGACCTGGGCCCTGGTCTGTCCGACTCCAGAGTGATCAGATGTCCCTCACGGTTTAGTCTGGTTCAAATCCCAGACTAGTTGCTGTGTACCTTTGGGTGAACTACCTAACCTTTCTGAATTTCAGGGTCTTCATCTATAAAACAAAGGGAATGCATGCTCCTGCTTTCTACGGTTGTCCTGAAAGTCAAATGTGACCCCAGCGTTCGGCGCAAAGTAGGTCACACGTTAAATATTGTTAGGGGTTGAGTTGTGTTCCCTCAAATTCATATGTTGAAGTCCTAACCCCCAGTACCTCAGAATGTTGCCTTATTTGGACATAGGAGCACAGCAGATTTAATTCTTTAAGTTAAGTTGAAGTCATTAGCGTGGGCACTAGTCCAATATGACTGATGTCCTCATAAAAAGGGGAAATTTGGACACAGAGATACAACACAGGGACAGCACCATGTGAGGATGAAGGCAGAGATCAGGGTGGTGCTTCTACAAGCCAAGGATAACACTAACACTACAAAGAAGTAAGCAGAGTAACTTGTTCAAGTTCACCAGGTTAGCAAGTTTCTCAGCTTGCTTCTTTGTAAAGGGGTTACTAACAGTGTCCGCTTCACGTTGGCTGGTCGTGGCAACTAAATGCAGTAACACAGGAAAAGTGCTAAGTAGTGTCTAGCAGGTATTAAGGATCCATTAGTATTATCTGGTTGCTTTTGCTCCTCAGGTCAGCCCAGCATGTGGCCTGCCCCCTTCACAGCACGTCCCTTTCCAACATGACCTTGAACCAGCAGGCCCCCTCAGCCGTGAGCTGCGGTGGGGGCCAGCGGTGAACGCTCCTGGCTTCTCTCCATAGCTTGGGATAGGCCATCCCTCTGCAAGGTGCTTGCTGCCTACTCTCTCTCCCCTGAGCCCCGGGCCCCGAACTGCTCTCTAGATGGCCAAGTTGCGGGGGGAGGGGCAGGATCCCCGGACTCTCTGTCCCCTTGCCCAACTCTTCTGGGCACCCTGTGACCTGCTACTGCAAAGCAAAGCCTTTGCAATGAGTTGGGGAGGGGGGCGGCAATGAGGAAGCCCCTGTGAGCTCTTTCCTGCCTGAGCAGGTACCTCTTTCGTCTTCCTGTTCCCACCATGGGCCCCGGATCAGCTGTCAAGCCATGTCAGCCTCCCTGCAGCTTTGGAAGTGCTGCCCCAGGAAAGAGGGAGGGCGACAGGCTGAGCGAAACGGGATATCCGTGGCCCTCGAGACTGACCCAGACCCGTGGAGACTCCTGGATCCCACATGCCCCCCAGCACCCCTATGGCTCCAGTCGGCCTGGCACGGGGACTTGGGTGGGCATCAGAGTTCCCTCTGGCTCCTGGCTTGGAGAGCTGTGAAACAGTGGGGTTCTACAACACTGGCCTGGTAAGAACCAGCCCCCAGACTCCCCTCCAGAGAGGCCTGACAGCCAGCCTCCTCTTCTCTGGGAGGGCCTAAGAGAGCAGAGGGGGCCTGCCCGAGGAGCCCCCCAGGGCCCTTGAGCCCCTAGAGCATTCTGCTTTCTTGACTTTCCACCCCTGGCATCAGAAGCTACCAGAGCGGTAGAGCAGCCTGGAGGACACCCCACCCCAGACCCCCCAGAGGTCTGACCCCCCAGGGAATAGTAGCCCAGGAGGGCCTGGTTGGCAGGAACACAGCACCTGTTCCCACAGCTCTGTTTGGCTACTACCAGCCTCCAAGAGCTCCCACTCTTCCCTCCACTCCAAGTAGGAAATGCTCAGCCCACAACCCCCACCCCTTCCCCCTGAGAAGGCCCAAGAGGGGCAGGGACATCCACCTTCCACGGTGAAGTGTCGAGAGGCCATGTAGGGTGAATGTCTTGCCCCTGTGCCCCCTCCCAGGACCTCATGCTTCAGCTGCTCCAGGCCAGAGAGCACCTCTTCCAGAGTCCCAGAGCCAACCCTGGACCCTCTGTCATTTCCCCACCACCCTGAGGCCCAGATGTGAGCTGCGGAGAGCCCCCTATGCCTTCGGGCTGACCCTGACATCCTGAACAGAACTGACTCCTCCCTCATGTCTCCCCTCAAAGGATAACAGTCCTGCCCCAGGCAGGATCCCAAGCACTGGTTCCACGCTGCAGGGGCTTGAGATGGATTTGGCTGGTGAGCACCTTGGAGCCTGTGACTGCAGGACCTCCTGCACCCCAACCAACAATGGGTGGGCCTCGTGCACCTGGATGGGACCCCTGTCCCTGGTGGAAACATCTACAGATTCTGGGCATCAACAAGGTCCATCTGGGACAAGAGAAGACACTGAGATCCACAGCTCGATCCTGTGGGGCTGAGTGGTCTCTGTCCCCATCAAGCAGCCATTCACAGTGCAGGAGCCTAGAAGGTCTGAGTTTCCTCCTCTTTCTTTTCCTTCTTGTCCAGGTGCCTCATGCTCTTCAGACAGGCAGGAAGGCTGGGAGTCCTGATCCCTTCTGTGACAGAGCCCAGTCGTGGGGAGGGAAGTGGTTTGAGTGAAATGCTGAGCTCAGCAGATTTTCAGAGTGCCTGAATCATTGCATGCAGGGGTGGCGGTGGAAGGGTATCAGAATGTCTGGGCGAGGCATCCTGGCCATCTAGAAGGAGGATGTGAGTGGGGGAGGTGTCAGCAGAAGGACCAGTGACGACTATACGCTGCACCTGAGAGGCAGGGCAGCACCAGGTGGGGGGACTAAGGCACTGAGCCAAGCTAGAAGAGCCTCCACCACCCCTATTCAAAGAACCGATGAGAGGGGCGCCTGGGCGGCTCAGTCGGTTAAGTATCTGACTCAGGTCATGATATCAGGGCTGTGAGATGGAGCCCTGAGTCAGGCTGGGCATGGAGCCTACTTAAGATTTTCTCTCACTTTCTCCCTCTGCCCCTCTCCTCTCTTGCCCTTTCTTTAAATAAATAGCGAGCCGGTGAGAAATCCAGGCAGTAGTGCAACCCCGGGATCTGAGAGTTTATATGAGAAAGAGAGGCAGAGACTGGAGTTTCTGAGGAGTTCCTGGGAGTTCCAGAGCCTGCTTGCGCTGTGGGACCGAGGTCCATAGCAGAATCCATGGAAAAGGGGTAGAAGCCAGGTTGCCAGGGGTCAGGGTGAGGGAGGGTGCTGACCACGAAGGGAAAGGGAAGTAGCCTCTGTGTTTAAAAAGGCCAAGGGAGTAGGGAGCCAGGGCCTGGGCTGGATGCAGGCAACAGCACAGCCCTCCGGCCTCAGGCCAAGTGCAGAGGTAAAGGGAGCTGCGGATCTGGGCAGGGGTTCGGCGGGGGGGCGGGGCGTGAGGTCTAGAGGCGTGCATGTGACAGTGCTGGCCAAGTGGGGGACTGGAAAGCTCTGAGGGGGTGGCAGTTGGCAAGAAAAGGGGAAGAAGCCCCAGGGTGGCCTCCTGGGCATCGCTCATAATAAAGCTACCACTTGCATGTTTACAGGAGCCGAGAGTAGCCGAGTTATAGCCCAGGTCAGATCATGTGTCTCTGCTCAGCCTGAACCATGACCCACAAAGACCCCTCATTTTGTGACTTAAGCATTTACCGTCTACCTGCATAGAATGGAAGCTCCAGGAGGGCAGGGAGTTTGGACAAAAGAGACTTTTGTTCACTGTTTCATGCTGGCATGTAGAAGGTGCCCACTGGGCACCTGTTGAATTTAGGCCTCGCAGTCAACCTGTGACAGTGATGTTATCCTCATTTTATAGGTGTGAAAGGGGGTTCCGAGGGAGTCTGTGGTTTGCTCAAGGTCACACAATGCCCCCGTGGTAGAGCCAGGGACTGACTCAGGCCTATCAGACTCCAGGGCCTGATGTCTAGGCAACAAGTTCCCAGAAATAGGGGGTACATGGGAGACAGGTGAGCCTGGGGAATCCCAAGGGCTGAGGCTGAGAGGGTGGGTCTCCCGGAGGGGAGGTAAAGGTAGCTGTCTTTCGCACAGGCCTGCACTGAAAGGGGCAGGTCCATAGCTGGGGGGTGGGGGTGGGGGGGGCGTAGGGGGTGGGGGGCGGGGGGGTTCTTGTCCCACTCCACCTTGCACCTCTGTCCTCTGTCCCTACCACTCACACTAGGCTTCTTTCAGTTCCCTTTGGTGACACGGCTCCCCCCACCCACACACTCACGCACCCTGGCCTCTACCGGAATTGGGCCTCTCACCACACCCTCAATCTGCCACCCCAGTCAGGGGAAGTGGGGACAGGGGCTAGCTCATCCATCGTTGGGAGTGAGGGGCCTGGACACATATCTGGGACTGTGGAGGCCAAGTCTCCCTGCTCCCTGCTGGGGGTGTGGGGTGGGGGTGGGGGACCACGAGTGATTGCATGGGGGTTGGGTGTAGCCCCACTTCTCTTTCGCTTTTGCTTCACCGTAGACAACATCAGGAGGCAAGGGGACCCCTCTGTTTTGGAAGAGCCTGAAGGATGCTCTCTGCCCCTGCCCCTTCCTTCCTATGCTATGTCTCTGGCCCAGAGTGGTTCTTGGTTCAAGTTCCCCTGGTCTGGGCAAGGCAGGACCCCAGGGGAGCACAGCTAGTCCCTATCACTGGAGCCTCGCGCCAACGCTGTGAGCTCGGTAACATCTTCTCGCCTTTACAGACAGAGAATGAGATTCATAGGACTGGCCTAAGGTCACTTAGCACCAGGGATGGATGCCAGCTCAAGTGTGGTGAGCTTCTTCTACACACAGCCCTGGCATGGTATTCTTTACAGAGTCGCTAAGAGCAGGGACTTCACCTGAGCAAGAGGGACAGTGGGTAAGGGGTAGCATCCTGGAGTCTCATGGTCCCTCAGACTATGTGTGGGACATACGACAATAAAAGAAATCTCTTGGTGGCTATTTCTCCAGATATATTTTCTGGACCAACGTAGAATATTTTTTCTATCGAGTGTAACTGATCTCCGGTGGAAAAGGGTTCCCATTTTGTGGTGGCCACTTTCTATTTAATGGCAGTTTCATTTTTACAGAAGAAAAATATAAAACAATCTACCGATCCACATTTTCCCCATCCACACTTTAAATTTTTAAAAATATGAAATAGTGAAATATTCAGCAGATACAAATAATAAAATACTTGTACATAACTATATTTCCAATTTATGTTAGGGCTGGAGGTTGGGGGAGAGAGAGAGGGAGATGCAGAAAATAAGAAAAAAGACAGCACATAATAAGTAATGATGCAGATTAGTAGTGAAGAACAACCCGGGCATTCCTAGAGGGAAAAGGAGAGGAGGGAAAGGTCAAACTTCTGATTCATCAACTAATACTGGATTTGGAAAAAAACACAGGAGCTCTAAACTTTAAAGGGCAAATAATACTATCAAAAACATATATATTTTAGTTGCTATCTAAAATTTGATCAATTAACTTGAAAATTTTCATTTAAAAATATTTTTTATTAAAAATTAGGGGCACCTGGGGCACCTGGGTGGCTCAGTCGTTAAGCGTCTGCCTTCGGCTCAGGTCATGATCCCAGGGTCCTGGGATCGAGCCCCACATTGGGCTCCCTCCTGGGGGGGAAGCCTGCTTCTCCTTCTCCCACTCCCCCTGCTTGTGTTCCTGCTCTTGCTGTCTCTGTCTCTGTCAAATAAATAAATAAAATCTTAAAAAAAAAAAAGAATTAGGGGCGCCTGGGTGGCTCAGTCGGTTAAGGGTCTGCCTTTGGCTCAGGTCGTGATCCCAGGGTCCTGGGATCGAGCCCCGCATCCGGCTCCCTGCTCTGCGGGAAGCCTGCTTCTCCCTCTCCCTCTGCCAACCGCTCTGCCTACTTGTGCTTTCTCTCTCTGTCAAATAAATGAATAAAATCTTAAAAAAATTATTATAGAAAACAATGAAAAGACAAAAATAGTCCCTGAGTAAGCTGATTCCAGTGGGGATCAAACATTAAAATAAAAATTTCATAAGTGAAGCCAAGGAGGATGAGTTTGGGAGCTCAGTAACCTGACCAAGGAGAGGAAGTCAAGGTAGGCTTCCAGAGGAGATGATGCTGAAACAAAATTCGGAGAGCAGTCATTATCAAGCAGAGAATGCTTCAGGAGAAGGAACAGGACATATGAAGGTTGAGTCCGGTGAGACCCATTCATGGAACCGAAGAACGATCAGAACAGCAGGTGGATGGTCAAAGCAGCGGTAAGTGTGACACGCGGGACAAGAGACCACGCACTGACCCTGAGAGGTCCTGAGGGCGACCAGGGAGGGAGAGCTGGGGTAGGCAGGCAGGTGCGAAGGTTGAGACTTAGAAAGGGACAGAGTGGTTTGAGGAACCCTGCCTGCAAGCACGTCGAGGAGGGGGTGTCCGGAAACGGATGCCAGCCGGTTGGCCCTGGAGCGACCCTCCGAAGGAGCTCGGGAGGGCGGAGCGAGGACCCACGAGCTGTCAGTCGGCCCCACGGCGCCCTCGTATGCACTCTGTTGACGCCTGTGTCTGCCCGGATCTTGAGCTCCCGAAGGGCGCGGGCTGGGGAAGTTCCCGGGCTCCGCTGAGCACTTCGGCAACGTGGGGAAGGGGTCTGGGGTTGTCAAATGACTCGTCTGCCGTTCCAGGTTGCCGGAGCCCAGTAGTCTGCCTGGCGTCTCCCCGGAGGCCTTGGGCTGCAGGGGGGCCTGGCCGGGCCCGATGCTCGGGGGCCCTCGGTCGCCGGGTCAGGGCGGGGTGGGGCGAGGTGGTCCCGAGGGGCAGGGCGGGGCGCTGCGGGCGCTCCCAAGCTCTGCAGCCGCGGCCCAGGGGCGGGGGCGGGCGATGCGGAAGTGCCAGGCGGGCGGGAGGCGCAGCTCGGGGAGAGCGCAGCTCGGCCCCGCCGCCCGGCCCGTGCTCCCGGGCGCAGCCACGCGGGCGCACCGCAGACAGGTAGGTCCCGGCGGCCCGCCCTCCTCTCCGCGCCCTCCCGGCACCTGCCGGCGGCGGGCGGGGGACTGGGGCAGGGCGGGAGCGGGTCCGCGTCCGCTCCGCCGGGCAGTGGAGCTCCAGCGGTGGGGTGGGGGTGGGGAGTGCGCCTACTGTTGGGCGCGCCCCTCGGTCTGGCGGCCTCCAAGGGGCTTCCTACGTCCGGATCAGCGCGGGATGCCCGGCACTAACAGCCTCCGTCCCGCGGGCGCCCGGAGGCCCGGAGGCCCGGGCGGCCGAGTGGCCACCAATGCCAGGGGCGCCAGCTCCGCTCTTCTCTCCTTCCGTCTCGCCAAAGCCACCGCAAGGATGGGGAGCTCCCGGGCGCCCGACGGCGGGCTGGCTTGGGTCTTAGAGGGTCTTCCGCCTTTCTGCGCGCTCTGCATCCCTCTTCCCCCGGCACCCCTCACCCTGTCGGTTAAGAGAATGAGGCTTAAAGGGCTCGCCTTCCCAGGACCTTAAGGCCAATGGCAGGAATTCGGGCAGAGTGTGTGGGCAGATGGTGTCGGGTAGGGGCGCCGTCTTCTGACTCGCGACAGACAAGAGGAGCTGCCCCTCCTAGCAGAGAAGAACCACCGGGAGCAATTCTTGGACTAGTTTCTTTACGTCCTTCCCTCGAACTTAGAAACAAAACAAGTAAGAGTCTAAAAGTAGAGGGAAAGTGAGAAGGCTGTGGCCGCGACGCGGGTAGAAGGTGTTTCCCCCCGCCGCCGCCCCAAAAGCGCAGTCGGGGGAGGGGCACAAAGAGTGGGGAAGAGACAGGGGGCGCCGTCAGCTGGGGGAGCGCTTGGAGAGGCAGATCCCGAGCCCGAGCCCGAGCCCTGGAGGTGGCTCCGCAGGATTGGCCCGTGAGTGACCGGCACCAGCCGGGACGCAGGCGGGCCCGAGGGAGGAGGCTAGAGGGGCAGCGGGGGCCAGAGGTAGAGTCCCCGCCCTCCCTTGAACGATCTGGTCGGGGCGCTAAGACTCCTGTCAAGTCTAGGGAGGCACTGGGAAACGACTCTTTTTTACCTAAAGGCCTTACTTTGGGGTTTCCCCCTGCACCTTGGCCTTCCCCTGAAGGAAGCTGAGAGAAGCATCTGCTGCCTGAGAGCCCCAGGTTGTCTCAGGATGTGGTCAACTCACTTGGAGGGTGTGGGATTAGGGTCATACCAGGTGCAGGGAACCCTTTGCCTTCTCCCTGAGCTTAGTATGGGGTTTGCCGGGAGACGGTGTGAATCCGACAAACTCCACAGGTGGCAAGGTTGGCTCCTGGAACTGTAGGGCCCTGAGGTGAATTGTGGGGCTTCCCCACCTCAGCAAGAGTTCCTGAGAAGGAAAAGATGCTTCGCTTTTGTAAAATTCACCCATGAGGGCTTCCTCAGGTCCTCAGCAGCCCGTACCTCTTTTCCTCATTTCCATGGAAACTGATGGTTTTTCTGGCTTTCCCCACTCTCCAGGGCTCAAATCCTAGGCCTGGGGACTGCAGAAATCTCACCCCAGGTCTCCAGACCCCTGAGAAGGCAGACCTGGTCAGGCCTGCCCTCTATTGAAAAATCAAGTCCTCACAGCAAGGGGCATGGAATGTGGGATGGGCTTTCCAAGGTGGTGCTATAGCTTCTGAGGTCCCCTGGGACTATAGGTGACTGTTTCTGCCTGGGAGCAAAGTAGGGATGGGGCCCAAACCCACTGAAATTCAGAACTCTTGGCATTAGGATAGTCTGAAATGAGATCTAAGTCCACCTCTAGGCAGGAGGAAACCTCCTTGGCAAACACACTGAGCCTGGTCCTGGTGCACCTGAGGCTGAAGACCTTTCTCTGGCCCGCTGGACACCCTCCCCTGGCCGTGGCCGGACTTGTTATGAGAGTCTCCTCTCCATACCCCACTCCTTAGACCGCCCCAAGCGATCGTACCTTACTGACATGAGTAATTTCAAAATCTTTGTCTTGAGCAGGACTGCTGGGCCAGGCTAGGTGTCAGGGCTCACGCTGACTTCCTCCTTGCCCTGGGCAGAGAAGGAGGCCCTCTCTGGTGTCCCAGGTCCACCCCCCCACCCCCCCACCCCCGCTCGGCTGTGGGCCTGACCACGTGGAAGGGTGGGCGTCAGGGTAACTTGCCTCTGCTCTGGGTCGACAGAGCTTTCCTCTGTCCACCTTCACTTAGCCACAATTGGCAGCTACTGATGACTATCACAGGTCTGTTAGAGGACCAAGGGCTCTGGGCAGAGGGTGCAGGTGGAAACTATAAATACCACTGTGGTGGGTGAGGCTTTTCCCCATGCTGTGAACCACAATAAATGTGTAATGACCAGCAGCAAGGCTTGGGGATTGGGCAATGAGCTACAGGGTAGGGGATTGAGAATTTGGTTTTAGGGACCCAAATGTCAATGTTTCCATGGACCTTCCCCCCCTCAAGTTCACAGTGAGTCAGATTTCTGAGTTTTCTGGTCTGGCCACTTTCATTTCCCCTGGGGCTGGGTGGAGATTGGTTCAGAAAGGGGAACTGAGCCACCAGTCTTATGAGGCCTGGGGACAGGCCTGGGGGCTCTCCCACTCTCCCTTGTCCTAGCCCAGAGCTGGGCACTGCTCTGAGGAGAGGCCTGCAGATGGGGACTTAGCAGCGTGGAGGCGGCACTTAGCACCTCCAGCCCAAAAAGGCACTGGGCAGGGAATTTCTGGGAAAACTGAGCTCTAAGCAAGCCTGGAATGATAGGGTCCACACCTGAGAGATCATGTTGTTCCAGTCTCCCACCTAAGGCAGGCTTGAGGACCCCCAGAAACCAGTTGCTCCCAGGCCTAGCCTATTAGTTGCATGGCTTTAGCTGTTAGAAATGTTTTCAACCTGGATCTAGTCTGCCTTGGTGGAGGCTGACTCAAACCCTCGTCCTCTTGTCACACGGTGGTACCACAAGTGTTAAGGATAGCTCTTGTCGCTGTCCACCAACCCAGATGCCCCATTTCCTTCAGCCATTCCTTCTTCCCTGACAGGCCCGCCCCACCATGGACCCTTGCCTGTGTCACAGCCCCAGTGGCCTTCCTCTGACCTCTGGTCTCACCACACTCTGAGTCAGAGGAGGATCCTGGAGAGAGCAGGCTGGTGGGGGAGAAATAGCTGGAGGACAGAATTTTCTAGCATCTTGGGTATATCAGTTGGCTGGTATTTCTTAAGTCCCACTTAAGGCCGCTGTCCTGGTGATGCAGGAGGTAGACTGAGTGGGCTGATGGGATTTCTCTCAAGATGTCCAGGTGTGGGGAAGCTTCATCCCTGAGGGAAACTGAGGAGGGAAGGAAGCTCTGAGGAACAGGTGTGGAAACCCTCTCTCCATTCACACGCTGTGACTTGCTCTTCAACCAGGTCTCCTAAAAGGTGATATAGTGAGGGAGTCCTCTGGACAAGGAGAGGGAGGGCAGAAGGGGAGGGAGGGAAGCGGGGTGGGCAGGAAGAAAGCTGAGCAAAGAGGTGGTATGGGCTGGAGACAGCCTCCAGCCTGACCCCACAGGGAGCTCTGGAGCACAGCTTGCTCCACCTGAAGCAAGGGGGCTGGCGTTTTGTATGCGCATGTCAGTCGTTGCCCGGCTGTGGGCTGCCTAACCCTGGAGTGAGGCAGCAGTGAGCCGCTCTGTACCTTTGTGCCATTCCAGCCTCACAGCAGCTGGGGAGTTGATGTCCCACCTGGTACAGCACGGCTGGGTGGGGCACGCACAGCATCCACTCTATCTGTAAACGCCCTCCTTCTCCCCCTCACCCCCAAACACAAAGCACAGATGCAGTGACCCTGAGACAAGAAGGCTGATGGTTGGAAAAGGGAATTGGCTGTGAGCATCTGGGCAGACCAGAGACACTCCAGCCCCTAGTACTGGGAGGAAGAGAAAGCCATAATATCCCTGGCTTGGCCCCTTGCATCCCTCCCACCCCCATTTTCATGCTGCAGGGAGTGTCTATCTGGAAATCTTCTGATGACCCCCTCTTTCTCCCACAGACCCCTTGGCCATGAACCAGCCTGCCCCCAGGGCACCCCCTCCACCCCGCCGCGTGCGATTAAAGCCCTGGCTGGTGGCCCAGGTGAACAGCTGCCAGTACCCAGGGCTGCAGTGGGTCAATGGGGAAAGGAAATTCTTCTGCATCCCCTGGCGCCATGCCACGCGGCACGGCCCCAGCCAGGACGGAGACAATACCATCTTCAAGGTAAGCTCCGGACATGGGTAACTGCCTGGACTTCTGGGGCACCCCTGCCCTAGAAGAGGATCCCCGTACATCTCAAACTGACTGCTCTCCCAGCTGCCTGGCTGCAGGTGACCCCAGGCTTGGACCAAGGGGAGGCGGGGCATACCCCTCACTCTGCTTTTTTTTTTTTTTAAGATTTTATTTATTTATTGGACAGAGAGAGACACAGCGAGAGAGGGAACACAAGCAGGGGGAGTGGGAGAGGGAGAAGCAAGCTTCCTGTGGAGCAGGGAGCCCGATGCGGGGCTCGATCCCAGGATCCTGGGATCCTGACCTGAGCCGAAGGCAGACGCTTAACGACTGAGCCACCCAGGCGCCCCTCACTGTGCCTTTTTTAACCTCTTGCCCAGAGCAAGGTGGGGACTGAAAGACCCCCCTGGAGACCCTCCTCCTCCCTTTTCTTGTCTCATTCTCATCACCTGTGAGTGCGTGTGCAGTGTGCGTGTTTGGTGTGCACATACTCTAAAAGGAGACCACAGATTGCCCCTGTGATGGGAACACTAGGAGGTAACTATATATTCAGTTTTCTGTATGAAATCAACCGTATATTGTTTTGCATCCTGCATTTTCCACCCAACATCAGAACCAGCTTTCCTCTGCCAAAAATGTCACATCCCTTTCAGTGACCACTGGAGGGTTCGCAATTTAGTTATCCAAACCCGGCTTTTGGACACTTCACGTTGCTTCTGGTGTTCCAGTATTGAAGACCCGTTGCCATGTACCCCCTCTAAACTCTTAACCCTTTGTATATCTCAAGTGATTTTCTTTGGGGTTAGTTCTTGGAGTTCAACCTTGCTGGGTCAAACAGAATCCTTATTTTTTTTTAATAAAGATTTGGATATGCTTTCCTTAGTCTTTGTGGGTTGATATTTACCCTTTGAAGGTTCTTTTCAAATCTGTTTCTTATTTTTGAATAGGTAATGAAATTCAAATTTTAAAAAGTGTAAAATGGTTTGCAGCAAAAATCTCCCTCCCCCCTCTGTCTCCAGCCACCCATCCCCTCCCCAGAGCAATTAGTATCGTCAGTTTCTTGTTCATCCTTCCTGATTTTTGTGCATAGGCGCAAATAGGTACCTATCCCCCCCCCACTTTTTACAAAATGATAGATGTAGACGTACCCTTCCATACCTCATATTTCTTGAAGATTGTAACACGTCAGGATATCAAAAACTTCCTTTTTTTTTCTTGCTGTCCGGTACTCCATTCTAAGGATTGGTCGTTAATTTAACCAGTTCCCGTTGATGGACATTTATTTGGGATCTTCTGCTTTTACAGATAGGGCTGCAGTGAATAACCTTGTAGGTGCAGAATTGTGTGTGGATGCTTCTGTCTCCCTAGGATAAATTCCTAGAAGTCGAATTGCTAGGTTAAAGGGAAGAAATATTTGTAATCCTGCTATCAGCCAACTTACCCTCAAAAATAATACCAATAGCTAAAGTGTACGGAGCCCATCCGAAGTGCAGGCACAGTTCTGGAAGCTCTGTGGGTCCTGGAGTCTTCAATACCACCCTGTGAGGAGGGCACTACGATGGGGATATTACAGCAAAAAGAGGCAAAGTGACATGCCCCTGGCACCCAGCTGGTGGGTGGCCGTTTCCAGATTCAAACCCAATCCCACTCCAGATCCCATGCTCTTATCCACCATGTGACACGGTCCTCCTTAGAGATTGTGCCTGTAGTGACCCTCGCAGGAGCAGTGAATGAAATGCCTGTCAAAGCACTTAGGTTTCCTTTCGTCTGTTGGAGCCCTGAGGGCTGGGAAGGACTGGAGTCCTATCTCCCACCGTGCAGAGGGACACTCAGGTGGGGCTCCGCGTGTCCCTGAAGTTCTCACTGCTCATCAGTGACTCCCACGGGCCAGGAGAGGCTGGGGCTTTGCTGAAGGTGGAGGTTCTCTGTGGTGTCCTATCTTTTCTTCCTGCCTCAGGCCTGGGCCAAGGAGACAGGAAAGTACACGGAGGGGGTGGACGAGGCCGACCCGGCTAAGTGGAAGGCCAACCTGCGCTGTGCCCTTAACAAGAGCCGTGATTTCCGCCTCATCTATGATGGACCCCGCGACATGCCACCTCAGCCCTACAAGATCTACGAGGTCTGCTCTAATGGCCCTGCTCCCGCAGGTACCGTGCCTGACCAGGTGGGGGCTACCTAGGAGGCTGTTCAGGAAGGCCCAGGGCCCCTCCAGCATGCAGTGGTCAGGGGCGTGCTTCGAAGTCCTAACACCCCAGGTTCCCAGGAGTGGCCTGCGATGGGCCCTGTGTGGGGCCCAGCATGACTTGGCACAGACCAGGCTCCGTGTCTGTCTTCCTCAGCTTGTCCCTGTTCTTGGCTCTTGGCTCCAGGGAGTGTAGGTCTAGTGACCTAAGGAGCTTAGTGCCATGAGGTCGGGGAGGTCCCTAGTGATTCCTGGCAGCTGTGTGGCCCTTCACTTCACTGCTGGGGCAGCTCTGGGCAGGGAAGAAGCCACAGCGGGAGCTGCCCCACGGAGCCCTGGTGGCCTTCCTTCTCCTCCCCCACTGACTCCCTTGCTTTGTTTTCTCTCCCTGCTCTGCAGAGTCGCAGCCCAGTGAGGACTACACTTTCGGTCCAGGAGAGGAGGAGGAGGAGGAAGAGGAAAACGGGAGCTCAGGACCATTCTTGGCAGCACCTGCCTGCACTGACGTGGTGGGTCTTGTTAGGGCCTTTCTGTGGGGCTGCTCTGCTTTGGGATTAAGCGGTCCCTTTCCTCCAGGGCCCTGCTGCCCTTTTTATAGCTCTTCTTGAGTTTCTTCTTGGGGTTCTGAGGCTAGGAACGCAGTCACCACCCTGAACCTCCTTAGGGCTCTGTTGGTACAAAACATGCCCACATGTGTGACACACCCTCACAGGAGCTGGGGCTGGGTAGGTACTACTTCCCGTAGAAGGCAGATGAGGACACCAAGGCGCTCAGAGTTCATGGAGCTGCCTGGAGGGCAGAGCTGGGAGCGAAGGCAGGGTCTGGCCTTGCAGAGCTGAACACCGGGGAATTGCCTGTGTGATTCTCATGGGTTATTTCTTTAGCATCAGATCAGTTCATTAACTTGTCCTCCCTTCTCTCTCTCTCTGGCCTATTCCCTCCTCCTTTGCCTGGGTCTTCCCTTCAGCTCCAGAGGATGTTACCAAGCCTGAGCATCACAGGTGGGGCTGGGAGGGGGCGTGGCTGGGGGCCTAGTATAAGGAGAAGCTGCAGGTCCCCTAGGTACCTGGGAGGGGGCTGAAGGGAGGCTGGGGGGAGGCCCAGGGCTGAGAGTAGGTGGGCCTAGCGGGGGGGGGGGTAAGTTCCCAGAAGTAGCATTAAAGCTCTGCCTGCCCCCACCCTTTGTAGAAGCAGTGCAACCTGGCCCCCCCATGGCACCCTATTCTTTACCCAAAGAGGATGTCAAGTGGCCGCCCACTCTCCAGCAGCCTGTGGTGCTGGGCCCTCCTGCACCAGACCCCAACCTCCTGTGCCCCGCCCCCGGCAACCCTGCTGGCTTTGGGGAGCTTCTCCCTGAGGTCCTGCCGGGCCTGCAGCCCGGGCCCCTGGCTGCCAGCCTGCCCCCCACGGGTGAACAACTCCTGCCCGACCTGCTGATCAGCCCCCACATGCTGCCTCGTAAGGACCCACAGGAGGGCTGGGCCGGGTAAAGTAGGGCTGGGGGGTTGGTTTGCAAGAAGGGTGGAGGATGAAGAGCAAGGATGCTCAAGCCAGGCCCTCCGTGAGGCGGGGTGGGGAAGAAAGTGGGAGAGCCAACGAGATGGCCTGGCTGCTGGACAGACGGGACAGAGCAAGTCAGTGGGCCGCAGAACAAGGTGGCGTGGGGCTCACAGACTGGCCGGGCCTGCCCTCTGCCCCATAGTGACTGACCTGGAGATCAAGTTCCAGTACCGGGGGCGGCCACCTCAGGCCCTCACCATCAGCAACCCACAGGGCTGCCGGCTCTTCTACAGTCAGCTTGAGGCCACCCAGGAGCAGGTAGAGCTCTTCGGCCCTGTGACCCTGGAGCAAGTGCGCTTCCCCAGCCCTGAGGACATCCCCAGCGACAAGCAGCGCTTCTACACAAACCAGCTGCTGGATGTCCTCGACCGCGGGCTCATACTCCAGCTGCAAGGCCAAGATCTGTATGCCATCCGCCTGTGTCAGTGCAAGGTGTTCTGGAGCGGGCCCTGCGCCTCAGCTCATGGCTCACACCCCAACCCCATCCAGCGGGAGGTCAAAACCAAGCTCTTCAGCCTGGAGCATTTTCTCAATGGTGAGGGACTCGCCTCATGTTCCTCCTGGCTTTCTCTAGTCCAGGGGCATGGTTCTAGCCTCTGAGGGTCTTGATCTTGCTGCAGAGCTCATCCTGTTCCAGAAGGGCCAGACTAACACCCCACCGCCATTTGAGATCTTCTTCTGCTTTGGGGAGGAATGGCCTGACCGCAAACCCCGAGAGAAGAAGCTCATCACTGTACAGGTATACCACCATCTCACCTCTCAAGCCCCTGCTCTGCTTTGGCTTGAGTACTGGGGGAATCCTGCGGCACAGCCTTTGCCCCAGGGTGGAGGCTGAGGACTCTCTGAGCAGGTTGGCTTGGCAGCCAGAGATAATCAAGGCCCAGGCTTGCCCACACATAAGTAGCCTTTGTAGGAAGTAGAAATTAGTGCCCCTTTTTCCTGGTGGATGCCTCAGGCACAACTGGATTGGACAGTCTGCCAAGGTTCTCTCTGTCCCTCTTTGCTCCCCCAGGTGGTGCCTGTAGCAGCTCGGCTGTTGCTGGAGATGTTCTCAGGGGAGCTTTCTTGGTCAGCTGATAGTATCCGGCTACAGATCTCAAACCCAGACCTCAAAGACCGCATGGTGGAGCAGTTCAAGGAGCTCCATCACATCTGGCAGTCCCAGCAGCGGTTGCAGCCTGTGGCCCAGGCCCCTCCTGTGGCAGGCCTCAATGCTGGCCAGGGGGCCTGGCCCATGCACCCGGCTGGCATGCAACAATGAAACTGCAGACAGTGACTGGCACAGGCTTCCCAGGTGGCTGTGTGGGCTCATGTGAAGGTATGATGGCCTCAGTGGGCACCTGACTGGCTGCAGGGCCCTCTAGCTGGGTCTCCTGGAAGTGGATCTGCACCAAGGAGAGGGGAAGAGAGGTTCCAAGTTCCAGGCTTTCTCCTGTAGCACCCGAGGGAAGCTGGTAGCACTTTGCTTTGAGGACGGTCTTCCTGTATATGTCTGTCCTCTGCTCACTCCGGAGGAACTCAGCCATTGGCCCCAGTGAGCAGAGGAGTTAACTCCACCAACCCTGGGGGCCTAGTTGAGAGGGAATTGTCCCAGCGTGGCCCACTCTTGTGGTTGCCCCCAATTCCTCAGGCAAAAAGAGCCAAGTGCTACGGGCCATGCTCCCTCAGCAAGGCATGGGCCTGATCCGATTTTGGGGTTCCCTAGTTTGAGTCTCACTTCCTTACATCTCTCTCCCTCCTGAGATAGGCACTTAGGTATCACACCAGATCCTTAAGACCGGCAGCTACCTCCTTCTTCAGAGTCTAAGAATATGGGGTAGAAGTGGAATTTTATGTCTTTTTCAGTTAATAAATATTAAAAACAGATTCAGCTATTTACTTTTTCCAGTACCAGTTGCTTCCATGCTGTTCTATCGGACCCTATTTCTGGTATCAACTGACCCTCTTTCCCCTAGCACCTGCCCTTCATCTATGAGGCCACAACAGAAGAAGGGCCTGCCTTTCCAGGCTGATGAGTCAGTGGGGCTCCATAAGCTCTCAACTGGCTGGCTTTGCTTTCTAGGAGGAAGCTAGCTGAAGGAAGGGCGTGGATCTTTAAATGTGTGCAGTTTAAAATCCTGTCCAAGTCAAACTCTGAGTACAACTGATGTTATGCAGGAAGGTTTGTTTCATGGATTCTAAATACTGTATAGAGCTCCGCAGTCAAGCTTATTAGCTCAAAAACCAATACTTTAACATACTACGTGATCCTATTTATATAAAACTAAAGAAAATGCAAACTAATCTACAGTGACAGAAAGCAGATCAGTGGCTACTGGAGCATGGTAAGAGGCATGAGGGAACTTTGGGAGTAAAGGTATGTTCACTATCTTGTGTTAATGGTTTCACGGGTGTATCCTATGTCAGAGCTTATCAACTGTGTAACTGAAACATGTGCAGCTTATTCTATGTCAATGATACTGCAATACAGGTTTCTTTTTTTCAAAGACCAAACACTGTACTCACTGGGTTAGGGATCAGTCTACTTGGATGGCTGTTGTGGAAAGAATATACGTACCACATTTCTGTTTAACGTGCTGAGGGACCCATTCTCTCTCCCACCGAGGCTGTATGAAAGGATAAAGTGCAGCATGAGGAGTTTTAGGGTGAACTAAAATAAAAGATGCAGAAGGAGCCACTCCCCTGAAATATGGAGGGTCCGTGGCATCAAGGGCAGAGCCCGCCATTTAAACTCCATCTCCAGCTGTCTCCCAGGTAAGGGCTAAGTCCGCTCCCTCACGCAGTCTAGCTGTATCATTTCAGAGCTCTGAGGCAGTGGAAGGAAGGAAAAAACAAAGACTGATTAAATTTTAAAAATTTATTGTTTTCTTTTTTTTCTTTTTTTTTTTGGTTTGTTTTTTTTTGTTGCCGTTGATTTGTTCTTGAGATGGCTACAACACCAGACAGAACAGTGCCCTCATATCTAACACCTGTGCAGGGCCGCAACTCCTTTAAAACATTAAGATCTGTTTTGGGCTTCCCTCTCCCGCCTCACCCCCCAGTGAAAGTCAAATAATTTCCACATTTTTTTTTTTTTTAGTAAAATACAGTTAGCCCTGTAAACACTTTCCCCCATACTCCCACCCTTTTTTTTTTTGTCCTCTCTCATGTTTGTGGGTGAAAAATTAACTAAAAAACACAAAAATCTTAAAAAAAACCTAAAACTTAGAATATACATTTATATCCCACTCACCCTAATTTTGGCTCTTCTCTCCAAGGCCGATGACAACCCAATATGGATTGGAAATGGATTTAGAGACTGGATAGGGTCAGGGCTGGGAATATACATGAACTTTGGCCCTGGCAGGTCCTGGTTATCACTGATGTGACCATGATATAAAACAAACAGGCTCCTCCTTGTCGGAACAACTCTAGAGGTGGGAAGAAATGCTGGGGAGAGTGGGAGAAATTTCTACTCATTTTCTTTAAAAGAGGAAGGGAAAGAAGGGAGGGTGGGAGAGAAAGAGGAAAAAACAATAGAAAACCTTAAGAGATGATCCTGACCCTTTCCTTCCAATTGCAGCTATGTCGTCTGAATTCCCATTTTCCCTAAGTAAATGGTTTGTTTCACAAAAGTTTGTACTTTATTCCGTGTGCACATGCGTATTAGCATGTGTGTATAGGTACGTGTGTGTGTGCGTGTCACTGCTACCAAGTGAACGTTTCAGTTCTGGTTTCAGTTTAGTTTTCCTTTTTTTCCTTTTTTATTTCTTTAAAATTATTTTTCCTTTGAAACAAGTTCACCAGGAAACCAGCTCCCCTCCCACCACGCCGGACAGGCCGCAGCCATCTTTTTTTTAAACCGCACTGATTTTCCCTCACACCCCCAAACAGGAACTCCTCAGGACGGCCTCTGAAGGCTGGAGTCTCTTCCTGTCTGGCGGGACGCCGTGGTGGCGGTGAAGGCCCCTCTGCCACAATGGAGGTTTCTGATTGTGGGACACAGTCTGGTTTTTGTTTTCTTCCTGTCTTCTAATTAAAGACATTCCTGACAAAAGAGAGAAGACCGTCAATAACTGTGGTTCAGGAGATAATAGCTTCTTCTAAAAAGGTAGAAGTTTTCATATTTGCTCAGGTACCTCATTCTGGCCTCTGCCATAAGAACTCAGCAAAAAAAAAAAGAAGTTGGAGTTTTTACTTGTGATTTCAAGAGAGCTACTGCTGTAACGGATACTGCCTGCGGTCCTTTTCTGAGTGTGCTGTGGAAAGTAGGGATGCTTTGTGGGGGGGGAAAGAGTGAGCCAGCAGGTCCGGGCTGCCCACCCCAAACCAACCAGAAAATCTCTACTTTAGTCCATTTAAATACTGGGGTTTCATGCAAGAGTTTATTCTGAAGGAAGACTTTGCCTACTAACAAAAGTTTAAACACCACTGATTTAGTCTGTATGAAAAGGGTACTATGTGAATGTATGAAGTAGACCGGTTAAAAGTAAAGGCTCTGGCACCAGCATATCTATCAAGTACTGACTGTGACATCAAGCAAATCGTTTAACATCTTGGAACCTCTATTCCCCTGTACAATGGAAATAATAATGGTGACTAACCCAGAGAACCACCTCAGGATTATCCGAGTTAATACATACAAAGCACTTAGAACAGTACCTGACACACAGTAAGGGCTCCATAAATGTTAGCCAACAAGCATCCACAGCTGTCCATGAATAAGCCTATGTGTATCAATGTTAGCTATTACCAACACTACAAAACTTGAGAATCCCAAATGATATCACTACTCACTAAAGAATAAAATTTAGAAATAATTTCTGGTGTGGGTGAGGGGCACAGCTGCAGAGTGCCTTCATCTACTACTACATTAAATGACAGAAACCACGAGTGAGGTGCTGTACATTCATTGACAACTGTCTCGTGGGACAATTAAATACTGCCTAAGACCTCAAAGGGGGGTGCGGGTGCTTAAGAGAACTGCCTTTCTTCTCTCAGTCAAGAAATTGGCACCCAAATCCCACTACCCAGTTCTTTCTGTCCTCAGCTAAGATTCTTGTTTTGCTGCAGAACCAGGAGTCAGGAAGCACATGGAGAAAAACCGGTGATCGGGAGCTAGACAAAGATGCTACCTCCTTTCCTAGACTCTTGCCTTGGGCAGAACCTGGCATTTCAGTGTTCAGACTGTAAAAGTGTTAAGAATAAGCATCTTTGCTCATTAAATCCAAAAGGTCAGTTTTAGGAGAATGGTGTCAATGTAATCACAGTCAGCTTTAGGTCAGTACCGTTTTCACCAAAGTAGCCAGGTTAAAAATACTTATTTGTTAACATACACACTTACCATCCTAAAGTGTCTGTAAGGGGATGAAAGGAGGAATTTTTTTTGAGATCTCCTACAATAATAACTTTCCTATGGGGGTGAAGATGGTATCCAAAAGCAGCTGGCAATTACCTGGTTGCCCGGGCCCAAGCAAACCAGGGTCCTTTCTTAACTGTTCAGCAGTGTTAAACTGTTAAGTCCTTCCCTAACTAGCTATAGTACAAGTCCCATGATGGGCATTAAAACCTATGCCATCCTGGGCGCCTGGGTGGCTCAGTTGGTTAAGCGACTGCCTTCGGCTCAAGTCATGATCATGGAGTCCTGGGATCGAGTCCCACATCGGGCTCCCTGCTCAGCAGGGAGTCTGCTTCTCCCTCTGACCCTCCCCCCTCTCATGCTCTCTCTCTCTCAAATAAATAAATAAAATCTTAAAAAACAAAACAAAACAAAACAAAAAAACCTATGCCATCCCAAGTGCTCCTGACAGCGAGGGGGAAAAGCCAGGAACTATAACCACTCACCTGGGTGACAGGCACAGTTCAGGAGTGTGAGCTATCGGAACAACCTGGTGAAGTCTCGCAAGGCCCAGCAAACTTGTTTACATTCCTCAGCACTAGAAAAGAAAAGGTAGGTTGGCCCCTGATGAGAAAGATGTTAATATGCTGCAAACAACCACAACACTGAGGTCCACTGAGAACTATCCTAGCTCTGCTTGAAGCTCTCTCCATTGTCTCTTGAT
This sequence comes from Eumetopias jubatus, assembly GCF_037043125.1. Classification (NCBI taxonomy): domain Eukaryota; kingdom Metazoa; phylum Chordata; class Mammalia; order Carnivora; family Otariidae; genus Eumetopias; species Eumetopias jubatus. Next base: position 85,354,293 of record NW_028274820.1, read on the forward strand.
TCTGCTTCTGATCTTTCTGTAACTCAAGGCAAATACTAACTACTGCATGTGAGAATAATTATAAGCTGTATGGTCCCTAAAGAGTGGCTGTGGATAAAAACTGTACGTTTGAATCTTGGCTCCACCACTCTTGGGCGAGTTACCAACCTGCTTTGTTGCCGCATTTGTTACCTACCTTATAATGTTTGGAGGATTAAGTCAGTTCAACACTTGGTTGAAGTCCCTGACATAAATACAAGAAAGCCAGAACCCCCAAATAAAAAAAGCAAGCATATTCACCTAAGGCTGATAACTTTAACTCTATGAGTTGAGCTAACTTAGGTACCCTGGTTTTCTCATTCTCTTCCAAAAGCAGATTTTGTTTACAAAGCCCATTCCGGCAACTACGTCTCTATCAGTCATCGATTCTCTAGTTGGACAGGCTGCTCAGGGTTTCCTCCTGTGGGAGGAGAATGGAGAGGATAGAGGAAAGGGTTAAGGCATGTAGAAAGGGGGGAGGAAGCAGGACTTGGTCCTCAGGCAAGCACTGAGATGGGGTTTTTCACCTAACCCTTTTCTTCCCAAAAGGCTTGCTTTGTCCAAAACTGTCACCGAGAAACCAGTTGATGCCCACCTTCATTCCTCTGTGTCAGTCTTCAGAACAGGTTCTGGTAACTGAACATGAAGCTGAGCTACAAATAGTACCTGGAAGAGGAAGAACTCCTGAATATGCTCATTCTTCTGTGGCCCACTCTCTGGCTCAGAGAAACTCAGGGACCAGAGCCTACCGCCTAAGATTCAATGTTAGAAGAGCTTTCTCCTCGTAATGGTTAAACACCAGGGGAGGGAACTGCTAACCGTGGTTCCACAGAAAAGATGAAAGGAGAGCTATCTCCTTAGTGCCTACATCTGGATTTCCCCACCTATCATAAGGTCTGAAACATCACTAAGAACCTTGATTCAGACCCCAAGATTTGACTCAACAGGATATTCTAGAAACTTTCTCCAGTCTCTCTCCATCCAAAATGTAATGAAAATAATAGTCTTCTGGTTTTACTGAAATTCTGCCATTTGTGAATTTAACATGCTTCCATACAACCATTCCTTCCCTCAGTCTATTTCCAAATCAATACTGACTATTGAGGCAGTTGGGTGAGCAGCACATATCACTCATGCTCCCAACTGTCACAAAGGAAAAAGATATGTAACCCAAGAGAAGCCACCGTGTGGCATGTTATCATAAGGAACTACAACAGTAAGAAATAGTTAAATGTGGGGCAACAATGGAGGCTTAAGATTCTTTTGCTACTCTGATGCCTTACATGTTTTAAATTCTACCCTTCTTCTACCCTTGGTTTAATACAGAAGAGAAATGATAACTCCATCCTTCACCTCTCTTGTGACACAGGAGAAACCAAAACCAGAATGCAACTACAGAGAACTGTGTTAGCCAGGGTGAAAGAGGGGTAGCCTGGCATCTCAAGTCAGCTCAGCTCTGCTCCCAGTCCTGTTTGCAACTGCTCTGGTGTCCAGAGCCTCAGCCAAATGTTTAATGTGTCCTTGATTAGGCCCAAAGAAATGGATTAAAAAAAAAAACAACAACAAAACACCAAACTTAGAAGCTACAACTATTTTCTGTTTTCCACCTCAGTCCTTCTGGCATTTATTTCCCATTTCATTCATTTATTTAAAATGGCCACTACTGGGGCACCTGGGTGGCTGAGTTGGTTGGGCGTCTCTGCCTTCAGCTCAGGTCATGATCCCAGCGTCCTGGAATCTAGCCCTGCGTCGGGCTCCCTGCTAAGCAGGGAGTCTGCTTCTCCCTCTCTTCGCTGCTCATGCTCTATCTCTCGCTCTCTCTCTCTCCCTCTCAAATAAATAAACCTTTAAAAAAAGTCTAAAAATGGCCACTATTTTTTCTAGATTCTATTTTCTGGCTTCTATTCCCACAATCCTGATCCTTTCACCATACTTGTGAATACTTTTATGGTGACCGTTCCTCAAGACCCGTAATCCTAGCGGTGTGCTGAGAAATACAGCCCTTCTCACCGGATGTTCGTGGATAATGGAGAGTAACCGAGCTCTAACTAACGACTTGAGCAAGACACCCCCATACTGGATTTTAACTCTAGAGTCAATGCTTCCTTTATTCAACATCTTCTGACCTTGAGATTCTCATGTAAGTGTTAAGAGTCAGGGAATAAACATCAACATAGAGACATGGGAAATGATGGCAGGATTTCTTCTAGTCATAATTAGTCGTGTTTGGAGAGCAAGAATGATATTTCAAATGAAAAACCTCAGCTTTCTTTAAGGTGACCAACTAAAAATGTTAGGGAATTAATTACCAGTACCATTTGAAAAACAGGCTTGGACTTGCTGAAATGAAACTGAACCAGTTTACCCTCCCTGTTAGGATGGCAAACAAAGCAGCATGTTGAGGCAGGAATTATAGGACCTTACAACCAAAAGGGAGACTGAGTCATGCATGGAACAGAAGGTTCAAGAGCAAAACGTATACTAGAGAAAGAATTACTACAAGGAGGTGAGCAATCTCAAACCTTTTCTCTAGTACCTTGACATTGCCTCTTCTGTTCATTTCCCACCACCGCCTACTATAGGAGGAACTGCAAAATGTATTCCACAATGAGAGACCAAGTAGGCCAGCTTGGTAGTGCACCTTATTTCCCCATATCACAGGGCAAAGATCACAGATATTTTTGTTTGTAGCACTGCTTTATTTAGGTTCCTTTTCTGTGCCACTCAATTTTCCTTAAATGAGGGAATGTCCATGACTTTTCAGACGTATTCTATGGTTCTTCCTATCACAGATTAGCCCAGATAAGGGAATACAGGTTTGGTGGAGACTTATTCTAGAATGTGTGGGTGGTTACCTTAGAGCTGGCAGGAGACATGCTCCAGCTAGCTTTGCAAGTACATAACGACATTCCAGCAGGTTCTTTTCCAAGGAGAAAGTTAACATTCACTGATCATCTACTACATACCAAATCTTTAAATTTCCACTTGATATCTCATTAAGAACCCCTTATGAATAAGATAGGTAGTACTAAGCCTATTTTACAGTAAATAGGCCGAGGTTCAGTAAGTGGCAAGATTCATGCCAACATCCTTGACTCTAAGCCTAGTTCTTTGAGGGTTCTCTCCAGCCTCTCATTTGCTTTAAGGAAATTAGAGCCAAAATGATCCTGCCCTTCTACTGACCAATACTAGATGGAATACAGCAAAACAGAAGCAGAAAGAAGCTACTTTTCCCTGAGACTGCTTAGAGGTGGAATACTACTTCTACTGGGGAGATTCACAGTAAAAAGAAATAAAATAATTTTGTAAAGCCATCCCAGTCAATATACACCTATCTAGAGGAGGGGAAATTCCCTTCTGACAAAATAGGTCATGAAGGTAGTCACATGATCTATGGCCAAAATCAGTAATACTTCTGGGACATGAAGTTAAGCTACTTTTAGTAAGCTACAAAATAACAGCACTCATAGGTTTGGAATTTTAAAAAATTAGCAAAGTTATTGGAGAAACTCTGGGAGGTGAGAAAGTAAACCATTTGGAAAGTAAGATAAGAAATTAAATCTCAGAAAAGAAGATTAGCTCTTATACCATCACCTACAATTTATTTTCTTCCCCTTTTATTTTTTTAAAGATTTTTATTTGAGAGAGAGAGCGCGCGCACGAAAGAGGAGAGAGAGCAGGCACGCACACAAGCAGGGGGAGGGGCAGAAGAGGAGGGACAACCAGGCTCCCCGCTGAGCACAAAGCTCGAGGAGACCTGGAGATCAGGACCTGAGGGGAAGTCAGACGCTTAACCAACTGAGCCACTCAGGCACCCCATTCCCCCTTTTAAAAACTAGGTCTGGTTTTAATTATAAATGGATACCACATGCTCATGAAAAAAAAAGAAAATAGTACAGAAAGTTATGAAATAAAAAGTGAAAGTCTTTCCGCCCCTGCCATCCTGGTCTTAGTTGTCTATCTCTCCAGAAATTTGCTATGCATATATACGACACACATAATAAAACAACTTTTAAAAAAAGTGCAAGTTGGTTCATTTACAACAGCATCAAAAAGAATGTAAAAAACTATAAAATGTTGCCGAAAGAAATTAAAGACACCAATAAATACGAAGACATCTCCTGTTCGTGGACTGGAAGACTCAATTTTGTTAGGATGTCAATACTACTCAAAGAGATCTACAGATTCAATGCAATCCCTATCAAAAATCCTATTGACATTTTTTGTGAAGATAGAAAAATCTATCCTAAAATTCATATGGAGTCTCAAAAGACCTTGAATATTCCAAATAACCTTGGACAAAGAACAAAGCTGGGGGTCTCACACTTCCAATTCCAAATTATTACAAAGCCATGGTAATCAAAACAGCATGGTACTGACATAAAGACAGACACAGAGACCAACGGAATAGAACAGAGGGCCCCAAAATAAATCCCTCGCATATATGGTAAAATGATTTTCAATAAGGGTGCCAAGACCATTCAGTGGGGAAAAGGACAGTGCTGGGAATTCTTTTCAATCCAAATGAATTGAAAGCAGGGTCTTTCTTTTCTTTCTTTTTTTTTTTAAGGTGGGGAGGGGTAGAGAAAAAGAGAGAATCTTAAGCAGGCTCCATGCCCAGCACAGAGCCAAACGCAGGGCTCGATCTCACAACCCTGAGATCATGACCGGAGTAGGTATCAAGAGTTGGGACACTTAACTGACTGAGGCACCCAGGCACCCTGAAAGCAGGGTCTTGAAGAGATATTTGTCTACAGCCATGTTCATAACAGCATTACTTACAATAGCCAACAGGCAGAAGCAATCCAAATGTCCACCAATAGATGAATGAATAAATAAAATGTGGTACATACATAAAATGGAATGTTATTCAGCCTTAAAAAGGTAGGAAATTCTGACGCACGCTACAACATGGATGAACCTTGAGAACATTACACTGAGTCACAAAAGGACAAATACCATATGATTTCACTTATATAGGTACCTAGAAGAGTCAAATCATAAACAGAAAGAGTGATGGTTGCTGGGGGATAGGGAATGGAGAAGGGAGAGTTGCTGTTTTATGGGTATAGTTTTGGTTTTATAAGATGAAAAAAATTCTGGAAACTGATTGCAAACAACGTGAATGCGCTTAACACTACTGAACAGTATACTTGGGAATGGTTAAAATAAATTCTATGTGTATTTTATCACAATTAGAAGTTAAAAAAAATTGTCAGTACAAGTTGGGTTATATGATACTGTTATTTTTTCCCTTTATAATATACTTACATAAATTTCTGTAGTATGACATGCATATTCTTGCTCCTCCTTTTTTAGTGCCTCTTTAGTTACATTCTGTTAATTATTTAACCATTCTCTATTAATGAGCAATTAGAATATTTCCAGTGTTTTTCACTATTACCAAACCTTACTGCAACACTCATGCTTGGACCCGTAAATCATTCCACTACTGTATGCATATAAGCCAATGCCTAAAATTTAGGCAAAATTCTAGAGATTCTAGATATATAAAAAGGCGTTATCAGGGTAAGGTAGCACACAGTTACAAAATTGCTACCATTAATACTACCAAAAGCCATAAAAATCTCATAACCTTTTGATTCAGTGATTGCATTTTAAGGAAAATAGTCAAAAGAAGGAAAAGGCTAGGGTTTTAATATTACCCGTAATACTAAAAAATAATCTAAATGTCTACTAATAGAGGCACTGTATGGAAATTAAGTAATGCTTTCTGGCTATAAAGTAGTAATTAGGAAGACTATGTAGTTACACTGAAAATGTTTACTATGGGTTCACAGTAAAAAATACTCATGTATACTTAACATTTTTACTAAGCTGTAAATAAGCAGCTCATGGGCCTAATACATCTCAGAGAGAGATTTTGTTTGGCCTGCATGACATTAGAATTTCAGTATCTTTAGGCATAGTGAAAATTTTCCAATTCACTGCAATTTACATCATCTATGTTTTACAACTAATGCTTCGCCTATTCACATCTGCATTCCTGACCCCAGAATACAGATGAGAACAGAGGACTTCAGAAAGATAAAGACAGATCTTGTGAAGGGTAGTGGACTGATGAATGCATTTTTCTTTTGGAAGAGATAACGCCTCCACTTACCCATTAAGATCTTATACCAGACCAGTTAATAAATTTGTACAGTAAAATTGATGCACACCTATACGGCATGATGATATTTCCTCTCAGATTGGTATCTAATGTCAATTTGTGCAAGTCAATGCTAAACAGACACTAAGTTGTGAATTTACAAAGGCACACAGAAACATACTCTTGGGTAAATCTGGTATAAGAAACAAAGATATATTTTTTCTGCACACCCATTTCTGTTCACATTAAAAAAAAAACAACAAAACCAAAAAAAACCTCACATCACTCACCTAGTGACTTGTTTGTGGAAATCTGTAAGTTGTTTGTGTGTCACTGTGACTGCTCCCACAGTTGTCTCCTTTGGCAAACCTTTCAAGGAGTTCTCTAACCATCGACAAAAAGTCTGTGCAGAGAGACGGTAAGAGTTTTAAGAGGAGGCAGGACTTACTCAACTGGACCCTACAAGTAATAACAAAACCTGCAGGTTTTTCTCAGCAGCATCAGCTCTTCACGACTTGGAAGTAAGGAAAGGAATTAACAAAAGCACTACTATCTTTAGGCCTTCCAACCCTCTGGGGTTTGGAATAGTCTACAAAGGCAAACCTAGACTTCCCTTCAAAGGTGTAGCAGGCATCATTTCAGACAGCCCTTCTCTACCTTAGAAGTGAAGTCTCTTTTGGATGAGACTATTGTTCTGTTTGTCATTAAACTTCTGTAATATTTCAAAAATTAAACAGCTGCCAGAAAACTCTTGAGTGTAAAGATCAAAGGCAACCTACAGCAAAAGTTCAGTACCACAAAGAGCAAGGACAAAAAGTATAGTTAAGTAAGGGGCGCCTGGGTGGCTCAGTCATTAAGCATCTGCCTTCGGCTCAGGTCATGATCCCATCCCAGGGTCCTGGGATCAAGCCCTGCATCGGGCTCCCTGCTCGGCAGGAAGCCTGCTTCTCCCTCTCCCACTCCCTCTGCTTGTGTTCCTGCTCTTGCTATTTCTCTGTCAAATAAATAAAATCTTAAAAATAAAAAAAAGTATAGTTAAGTAAACATGTCAGAGAATATATAAATAATATGAATCCAGGGTCTAAAGGATTTTAAAGTCAACTCTCTCAGTAGAATAGTCATATCCAGTCAGCTCCTTTGTGATACCTGCCTGTTCTTTGGGTCAGAAAATTTTGTTGCTCACTCTGGTTGCTACTTAAAAGAATATTATTGGGGTGCCTGGGTGGTTCAGTGGGTTGAGCGTCTCACTCTTGGTTTCGGTTCAGGTCATGATCTGATGGGTTGTGGGATCCACTGCTCAACAGGGAGTCTGCCTGGGATTCTCTCTCTCTCCCTCTGGCCCTCCCCCGACTTGTGCACACTCTCTCTCTCTCAAATAAATAAATCTTTTAAAAAAATGTTGTAGGGGCACCTGGGTGGCTCAGATGGTTAAGTGTCTGCCTTCGGCTCAGGTCATGATCCCAGGGTCCTGGGATCAAGTCCCAGGGAGCCCGTTTTTCCCTCTGCCTCTCTGTCTCTTATGAATAAATAAATAAAATCTTTAAAAAAAAATGTTGTAAAAGAATATTATTTACATCTGAGCATAGTCTCTTTATACCTTTCATATGCACAAAAAAACCCCTTACTTCCTTCCTCTTCAAACTAAAAATCAAATTCCAGAGACTTCCTCTGGGTTATTTTCAGTTGAACTGTTCTTTGAGTTAGCTTTAAATTTTCCATGCCTTTCTTAAGTAGGATGTACACCTTGGTCGTAGTTTTCAGCAATAAAATAACCTTTTATAACTAAATTTTTAACATTATATATTCCCCCATTATGTTCATTTATGATAACAAACTGGAACAAAAGTAAACATTACATTATAAATGCTTAAGAAGTCCTGCATAATTCTCCAAATGTTGCCCCCAAGGAAGAGAACACTCTACTAAGACAAACAAGGAGGGGCAAGAGATTCAGGAAGAACCCTTAACTGATAAAGTTTTGGCATCCAAAAACAGCCTATGAGTTAACTACAATATAGCCCTAACCAAGAATAAGAAAAGAAACTAAAAAGCAAAACTAGTCAGCTAGCACACAATGGGTCTCATCACCTTCTAATAAAGGAATCTGAGAAATCTGGTTGAAAGCACTGAATAAATTTGCCACAGATGGGTATCCAACAAAGAAGGTAAGGGTTTAAATACATTCACGTATATTCACGTCACATGACAAAGCTGATAAGCCATCTTCTATTGAAAAATCCCTCCTGCGTGTTGAATTTTGAAAATGGTACAAAATTAAGAAAGTGCTCAAGAATGCAAATTTTCTTTGGGCTTACATCCTTAGAATCTCAATCAGTTTACAGGGTACGGACAACCTGTATTTATATAAGAGTTCATTTACAAAAACTCAGTTGTAAGTTGATGGTTATAGAAAACAATCACTTTAAATTTTTTGACACCCATTCTGTGGTTATCTATCTATATAGTAAACTCTTATGAGCCCATGGATATCTGGTTTCTGTTCCTGCCTCAACTTACTTTTGTAATTTTCTTCCTCTGTTAGCACTTAACCATATGTTTACAAAATAAGAATGTTTTTATTTTTATTTTTTTAAAGTTTTTTTTATCCATTTATTTGAGAGAGAGAGAGAGAGAGAGAAGCAGACTCCCTGTGAGAGGGAGCCCCACACAGGGCTCGATCCCAGAACCCCGAGATCACGACCTAAGCTGAAGGCAGCTGCTTAACCAACTAAGTCACCCAGGCACCCCAAGAATGTTTTTATAAAGTTAAATTTACATAGTAAGTTTTCTGATACCTGGGAAACAAGTATGTTTGTAAAAAGTTAACAGTATGGAAATTTTATTTCTCATGTCAAGTGCTTTTGTAATTAAACCTGTTGGCACTGATGGGGTTTACTGAGTACTTTCTTTACGAAAACACAAAAATATAGCCATATTAGATTGAAAAAGAACATGCTGAACAACTAGCAATTGGACCTGTAGATACTATTCATTCCTGAAGCACTTGAGCTTACATGGAAGAACAGAGCTACCTGATGAAACCAAAGTCACATAGGAGCCTCAAGAGTTTGGTATAGAAGAATTAGGGGTGCCTGGGTGGCACAGTCGGTTAAGCGTCCAACTCTTCGTTAGGCTCAGGTCCTGAGACTGAGCCCCGTGTTGGGCTCTGCACTCAGCTCGGAGTCTGCTTGAGAGTCTCTCTCCCTCTCCCTCTGCCCCTCCTATTCGTCCCCTCTCTCTCTCAAATAAATAAATCTTAAAAAAAAAAAAGTTCATGTGGCTGTTTTGGAAGATAAACCTAAAGAAAATGTTAGAAATTTATCAAGCATCTGCCCTACACATGACCACCTTTCATTTTAGCCAAAGATCAAGAAAAGCAGATGCTCACTAATATAAACTAATCACTGAATTTTGGAGATGAACACACAAATCCAAGGCAGAACTTCTGGCTCAGTAACATCAGAATCTAACCATAAAAGTGTACTCTGTTTTGTGAAACTGCTGAAGTTGAGGCTAACATATGTCATCAATGATACAAAGCAAGAGACGACATTAAGATGCATATGGACTTAAAAGTTACAATAAACTTGTGCATCTGGATTTTTCTGTAGTTCTGGAAGACAGCTCACTTTAACTAGAACCAACTGTGCACTTTTCTAAACTGCTTTCAATATTAAAAAAATTATAAATACTATTTAAAAAATAATGTATAGGCTATGTGTACTTTACCACTATGCTCAAAACTTTCATGCAGTACACATAACTTGATTTGTGATCATGTGGCCCAGTACTGATATTATTTGGAAAATACTGGATAGCCTAAAAAAACCTTCCATGCTCAGGTGATAAATGACCTGGATCAAGAATTGAAACAAGATGCAAGTTAATCCAAAGGAGAAATCCAAGTGTATATTGTGAGCTGATTTTCTGCTTCTGTATCCCCAAATGCTCTGGCTAGATTTATTACCAAGGAAAACCATACAGTGCTATCTAACGAGCTTGGAGTAAATTCACTTCTTGAATAACCTGTACTACTATGTAACTGATATATGGGAATCTCTCACAAGTGAACAAATTTCTCACTGGCCAGCCACACAGCTGAATTCAATGCTTAGTATTCACTTCAGGTAATATAAACCCTGTGACAGTGACACCAACATGCTTTAAAAACCTCACAATGAATTACTGGCCTTCTATAGGCCCCTTCATCTAATAATTAATATGCCTAGATTAGGTTCCATGAATATACAACAGAGCTGGTTTCAAAATTATAGTCTGCCTCCAGGGACCAAAGTTTAAGGACTGTGAGAATGGGTTCTTCCTGAAAACAATCTTACCGGTCTGTCAACCTGCATGATCTCCCAGAGTACTTCAGCCACATCTGGTAGGGTATAGGGAGGGAGACAAAAGCAGCACGTGTGGAGCAGTTGGCTTACAAGTTGCTGTCCAAGCTGGTTCATCACCTGTCCAATCAGTTCTTTCCGTAATTCAAAGTCTTCTTCATGCTATAAGGAAACAAGAGCAAAAGATGAGTTCTAATTTCAACTCTCCACTCTAATAATTCCTCCTTCCTGGAAAAGGAAGTATATATAATATATAACAGCTAGATTCACAGACTCCAATAAAATGTTCTGTCCTTAGGAAGAAAATATCAAGAATTTAGTATCAAGGAAATGGGCATGGATTTCAGCTGAGATTAACCTTAACCCTTAGATTTTTTCATGAATAGAAAGCAGAAGAGAAACAACGACTAAAGGTTACAGGTAGCAATTTTAATTATTTTTCAGAGAAAAATAAAGTGTTCCTATTTCCTTTTTTAAAACCAACTGAATTGGAGCACCTGGGTGGCTCAGTCATTAAGCATCTGCCTTCGGCTCAGGTCATGATCCCATGATCTTTAAAAAAAATAAAATAAAATAAAACTAACTGAATAAACAATCAAAGACTTCTATCAGATACCTAATCTTTTCTATCAAAAAAACCTTATTTTCTTCCTCTCTCTAGTCTATACATTTATTTCTAATATCTTGAAAAAAATAACTTTTTTTTTTTTTAAAGATTTTATTTATCTGACAGAGAGAGACAGCAAGAGAGGGAACATAAGCAGGGGGAGTGGGAGAGGGAGAAGCAGGCTTCCCGAGGAGCAGAGAGCCCGATGTGGGGCTCAATCCCAGGACCCTGGGATCATGACCCGAGCCAAAGGCAGACGCTCAACAACTGAGCCACCCAGGAGCCCCAGAAATAACTTTTTATAAATTGCTTTTCACATCTAGTTTTCTTCTTTTTCTTTCTCCTTTTATGACCAAACTTCTTGAATAATTAGCCCACTCACATAGTTGCTTATTCCTTCACTGTTCTCTATTACCTTAAATTCTAATCCATATTTAGCCAAATCTACCTTGAAAATTTTGTGAACCATTTTACTACTCCAGCCCACCTATCCTGACTTTCTCTGTGATTTATGCCCCAGTTAAGACTATCCTCCCCTCTCTGATCCATCCAAATTCCACCTATATCCGATGGTCCCACTGAAGTCCCTCTTCTTCCAGAAATTAATCCCAACCCACTTCTTTTTTTTTTTTTTTTAATTTTTATTTAATTGACAGAGAGAGAGAGAGAGAGAGAGAGAGACAGCGAGAGAGGGAACACAAGCAGGGGGAGTGGGAGAGGGAGAAGCAGGCTTCCCGCTGAGCAGGGAGCCTGATGCGGGGCTCGATCCCAGGACCCTGGGATCATGACCTGAGCCGAAGGCAGTCACTCAACCAACTGAGCCACCCAGGCGCCCCAATCCCAACCCACTTCTGACCAAGGAGTTTTCCCTCCTCTGATCTCATAGCAATCATGACTTTTATCACTCATTTGGCAATCAAATACTGCCTTCCTATTGTTATTTAAATATTCATATCTGTTTATCTCTTCTACTAAACCTTGAATGACATGGGAGGAGAAATACTTTTAGATTGTTAATATATACCTTACAGCACCTAGTAGAGGCTGTCTTAAATCTAATAGTTAATGTTTTGGTTAGTGAATGGTATGTACCTACCAATATAGATCAAATAACAAGAATCTGGTTTTCCCCTAAGAAATGAGGAAGAGATGTAAAAAGTGATGAGCTGCAAAGTAGCAAGGTACAATGTTTATACTTACATCATTGGCTACCCCTGTATGGATAAGGTCTCGTAGGAACCTCATGACACTGCAATTGGCATCCCGGTGGTCCAGGGTAGTGGAGGCAATGGCCCACTGCAAGATAGGGATGACCACTTGGCTCCTCAGCAAGGTAACAGGGCTACGCTGAATAAATCTGGTGTGGAAAGACAGGCTAGATATAAATGACAGGATTAGGCTCTACAAGCAGCCAGAGTAAAAGGCAAAACTACGGATAGAGACAGTAAAAAGTCAGTGGTTGCTAGCAGTTAGAGGGTGAGGGAGGGCTGAACAGGTGAACACATGGATTTTTACAGTATTAAAACTATTCTGTATGGTATTATATTGGTAGATACATGTCATTACACATTTGTCCAAATCCACAAACGGTACACCACCAAGAGTGAATCCTCATGTAAACTTAGACTTTGGGTGATAATGACATATTAATATAGGTTCATCAATTCCAACAAATGGACCACTCTGGTGGGGGATGCTGACGGTGAGGGAGGCCATGGCGGGGGCAGGTGAGCACTGGCATATGGGAACTCTCTAAACTTTACACTCAATGTCCCACAAGATTTCTCAGACCCTTTAATGTACATGGAGAATCTCCACAAAAAAGATACAATATTTTCCAAATTTACTTCACAATGCTTATTTGTGCAAAGAGCATCTCTGGGGATCAGTTTTTCAAGGAACACACACTGGGAAAAGAGAGACTGGAGAGTCCACCCAATGTTCTCCCGTATCAACAACAACAAAGGTGTTTCTAACTTGTCCAAAAACTAACCAAAAAAGCGTTCGACATACAATCCTGAAATAGTCAATACTATTTCGCATTTGTGATAAGGTATGTATTAAATGTATAATTACATATAATAATCTATTTTTCATAATTTTTAAATGCTTCTATGTTCACTAACTGATTTGGTTCAAATTCCTTAGCTTGGGACTAAAGAAGGAATTCAAAGGTTTGGCAATAATATAAGTCAGTGTTACTGGTAAAGGGAAATTTAAGCAAAAACTGGGGTGGAAAGCTGGGTGCAGAACCAAGAAGTGCAAAACAAGGTAACTTCTAAGGCACCTTAAAATCCTAAGAATTTTTTACTCTGAGATGTGATTATATCTAAAGGATGCGAAGCTTCCTAAAGGAAAAAGCTGAAGTGGAACATGTCATCAGAGCAGCACAGAAAGTTAAAACTACAGGGGATTCTAGAGATTTTCTAGTCAAATGTTTTTACCAAGTTGGTTTTAATTGTCTTGTCCATGTTCTCTCCTTTGTGACAGAAACCCAGCTGCTTTACCCTGCTCCCATCCAACTCCTTTTCCTCACTTACAGGGATATTCTGGTTCACAATTTAACTTAGGGCTATGAATCATTAACCTACCTATACTTCACTAACCTCATTTTATAGAGAAGCAAACAGTCAAGTGTTACATGACAAGACGAAGCAGTGATGGGGATAAGCAATAAAAGAAAGGGTTGCTCTTCAGAAGGACTGACCTGGTGGCCAGCCTGAACAGGTCATCCACAGTGTCAGGGTGATTCTGGAGCCCATTCTGCTGTTCCAGCAGCTGAAAGGTAGGGATGCACAGTGCCTAAAACAGAACAGTGATTTTAAATAAATGCTAGTATATAAATCCAACAGCATTCAGGCTTGCTAAATATCACAACATATACAAAAGGAATAAAGTGGGGGAAGCAAAGTGGGAAAAGAAAAAGACTATGATGAGAATCAGATCAAGAAAAGGAAGAGAGAAATCTTTCTCAACTGATAGAGTTTTCATATATGAAGTCCACATTTCAGAAAGGGTTGAGGGTATAAATTTTCGTTGATGAAACTGGACAGATGTCATCTCAAAGTTTTAGAAGTTTCCGGGGGCGCCTGAGTGGCTCAGTTAAGCATCCAACTCTTGATTTCGGCTCAGGTCATGATCTCAGGGTCATGAGAGTGAGCCCTGTGTTGGGCTCCATGTTAGGCGGAGAGCCTGCTTAAGATTCTCTCTCCCTGTTCCCACGCTCCCTGCCCAGCTTGCTTTCTGTCTCTTTCTCTCTCTCAAAAAAAAGAAAATTTTAGAAGTTTCTGAAAGTAAAGGCTGCTTATGTACTAGATATGGTCAAGTCCACTAAAGGAGTACATGAACTTTTTTTTCAAGTTTTAAGGATAGTATGTCGATTTTATTTCTGAGAGAGCGTGCCAGTGGGGGTGGTGGGCAGAGGGAGAGAGATAATCTTAAGCAGGCTCCATGCCCAGCCCAGAGCCTGATGTGGGACTCGATCTCACAACCCTGAGATCATGACCTGAGCCAAAATCAAGAGTCGGACACTTAACACCCCCCAGGTGTCACATGAAATGTCAATTTTAAAGGGCAAGACATCTTGTGAAAAGGAGCATCATTAACTCCCTAATATATTTTCCTCCCTATGACTAGGAGGGGAAAAAAGCAGTGTATCAAGAGCCTTTTCCAATGCCTGCTATTTACCCTATGACCATCCCTGCTAATAAGTGAGTTAGTTCACTGGTTGTTCTAGGCAAGAACCTAAAAACAGAATCATGCTTGAGCTTACAGATCTTTTGTTTTATATCCATTTGTTCCCTTTTCCACGTCTCAAAAAACCATTATCTTTAGAGAGCATAAATTTGGCAGTAGTAGCTGTAATGATCCTTACAGTCATATATGGTCAATTTCTCATTCTCCCAGGCATGTCTGTCCAGAGAACAACTAGCAAGTTTCTACCTCTCTGTTATTAGGAAATCAATACGCCTGGAGGATAAACAATGAGAAGCAAGAGAATTCAAAACATGGTGAAGAACAAACCGCTCAGGGCTTTAGTCCCTCCAAGATACTCCCCAGGGAAAACAGACCTGGAGCATGTCTAGTAGTCCCTGCCGACAGCCCTCTTCCATGCCGTATTCATCCACAAGGATACTGCCAAGGTACAGGAAACAGGAATGCTGATGTACGTGGTACACATTCACCATCTGCCAAGGGAGAAACCAGTTGTTCAATTCTCTACCTGCCTAAGTATCAACTTAGGAAACTGTCTGGAAGAAGAAATTCAGAGACAGACTGGTTTCTTCTCTTTAAGACAACATAGTAAAGCTTGTTGGCAACATTTTTTGAAACACAGGGCTCAATTTTTCAATAATTTTCAAGTACTCTTTTTAGAGTCCTTCCAGCCTTTGACCTTTTATCTTCCCAAGACAATGTTGTAAGAGAGCTGTATGTAGTTCGAGCTGGAAGCCGTTAAGATGCAATCATCCAAGCTATTTGCAAAATCCTAGCATAAATCCCAATACCTAAAGGTTGTCCTTATTTGCATTAAAGGTTAACTCTTAAAAAAAAAAAAAAAAGAAAGAAAGCATATATAGCTATAGCAGGGCTAAAAATACCAAATACCTTTATCCTGAAAGAAACTGTGAAAGCACTGTTTAAATTTTGAGTTGTTTCTAAACCCCTCTACTTAAACTCTTAAGTAAAAAAGTGTTTCTGTTCAAGATACCTGGATCTCAAGAGAATAAAAATGTTAATACAATATACATATTTGAATTAAATGATTTGTTCAGCATTTTTTCCCTATTCTCCTCCAAAAATTAAGAGGCATCTGCACATTTATCTATTTAAAATGCCATCACAACACATGTATTGATTTTTTTTTTTTTTAAACATAGGCCTTGAACTCATGACCCTGAGAGCAAGACCTGAGCTGAAATCAAGAATCGGACGCTTAGTGCTCGCTTCAGCAGCACATATACTAAGAATCGGACGCTTAACCAAATGTACTGGTTTTATTATATAAATTCAACTCAATGAGTGTGGTGGGGGCTGAAAGACAAAGTGACTGACTCTTATTATTAACGTATACCATGGAATGGGCCACATGTGATGAGAGCTATGACTCTATTTGGTGTTGTATACTCAAAACTATATGCTCTACATAATGAATGATTTAAGTCAGGAGCTGGTAAACGTTTTCTTTAAGGGCCAGATAGTAAAAATTTTAGGTGTTGCTGGTCATATGATCTGTCTATTCAACTTTGCCACCACAGCACAAATGGCCAATACAGAATACTTAAATGAGTAAGCATGGCAACCTCTTAGTAAAACTACACTTATAAAACCAGGTAATAGGCCCAATGGTTCTAGTTTGCTGACCTCTGATTTTTGAATTTTAAAAAATACTTTTCATTTTTTCACATATACTGTCTTTAGAACACATTTCCTATACAAGGTGCTACTCAACTGGGTTGGTCACATACTTAATTAGCAGGAATAAAAAAAAAATCAAAGTCATGAGGGCATCCTCTAACAGCAAAGGGGCATTAAATCAAGTTATGTTTGACCCAGAATGTATTACACTGAAGAGGACATATAACCAAAGGTGGAAACGCATGCAGTACAAACATATGGTGTCCTCAGGGTACAGTAAATGTAAACTTTAATCAAATCTACAATACAAAGGAGGCAGGGCTGTGCATATGCCAACTGATACTGCACTAGCATGACCCTACTTGAGGGTGCGTGCTTCCTTAAGAATGAGGTGCCTAGGAGAGACAGGCAGGGCAGGGTCACATCTCTGGGGGCAATCACCACAATCCTCAGGAGGCTGAACTGTAAATAAATGCCGGCCTCTGCCCGCTGTCTGTCCTTGCCCTGGCTGTTCTGGTCTCTCTGACGACTTTGCACAGAGCGAGCCCAGGTTCTGCTTTGCACGCAGCTGCTGCTCTCCCCTGCTTGCCCCACCAGCCCGGCCGCCCTGCATCCCACCCGCCTCAGCTCCCAGGTGCCACCAAGGAACCGACGCCTCCAAGACCAGCAGAGTTGCCAGGCAGGAGCTAATAAAACTGGCAAGAATAAAGGTGTCGTGAAAACATGTGCCTGATCCATAAAGAGATTCTAACCCAAACCCTATATATTGTACAAATGGACACTGCTCCTAATGGGAGGGGTGACTTATTTTCAACATTTTTAATTTGTTTTCTTATGGGTTTACGATTTTGAATTTTTCTTATTTGTTTGAAAGGAATTGTGATTATTATCAAGCTGAGTGCAGCCTGTAAAAAGAATGTTAAGTTGTGGGTAAAATATGCAAGTGAAGAGAAATATATTGCACAAATTCTATTTAAAAAGGCGGGGGGATGCCTGGGTGGCTCAGTCGGCTAAGCGTCTGCCTTCGGCTCACGTCATGATCCCAGGGTCCTGGGATCGAGTCCTGCATCAGGCCCCTTGCCCAACATGAGTGTGCTTCTCCTGCCTGCCACTCCCCCTGCTTATGCTCTCCCTGACAAATAAATAAAACAAACAAACAAACAAACAAAAAAACAACTGGCTGGTTCAGTCAGTGGAACATATGACTTTGGATCTCAGGTTTGTGAGTTTAAGCCCCACGCTGAGTGTAGAAGTTACTTAAAAAATAAAATTTAAAATTTAAAAAAATTTAAGAGGGCACTCATTGTCAGGGTCAGCTCTTCAGCGGGTTTGCCTCCTTAAAATCTGCACCATGGATATACTGTCCAGGTAGACAAAGGTCACTTCTGGCTAGGTGGGTGTGGCCCAGCCTGGAGCTGTGCATTTTCCCTCAATGCATGGATGCAAAACCTAAGAAGGCACTTGCTCCAAGTCCTGCAAATGCCAAGGTTGACACTTTGCCTTGCCTCAATCTAGTCCTGGCTTTGCTGTAAGGTTAACATCAAATTGCTTAGTGATATAAGTTACTAGTTACAGGCTTCGTATATAGAATAGTTCTTGATGTGAATGTGATTGAGTCACACCATCATAATTACATATCAATCTTGGTGATTATAAAAAAGTCAAACATTTCTTGACAAATAACAGACTTATATGATCACCTGTGGTTGAGATAGAAAAAATTCCTTTGGGCCGGCCAAGAAACAGCAAAATTTGACGGGACACATTTTAAAAAGAAAAATTAGTATAAAAATGCTTAGCGCTGGTATATGAGAACTGAACATTAAAGTCGTTCTCTTCTTAATTTTACAGTGGAAATGTGTTACTATTTAGACTATTACTATACAGAATAGATTATAGGCAGTTTCCCTCAGAGACAACATACCATAGGCACTACTTATCTCTTTCAAATATTTTGGAGTTTGTAATTTAATAAATACAAAAGTGTTTCATTTCATCAGCAAAGTTTTTGTTCTAAAGACTCCTATTTCAGGGGTGCCTGGGTGGTTCAGTAAGGTAAACGTCTGCCTTCAGCTCATGTCATGATCTCAGGGTCCTGGGAGAGGGACCAAGTCAGGCTCCCTGCTCAGCGGGGAGTCTGCTTCTCCTTCTCCCTCTGCCCCTCCCCCTGCTCCTGCTCTCCCCCTACCCTCTCCCAAATAATAAAATCTTTAAAAAAGAAATAAAGACTCCTACTTCAAATTCTGTACACTTTACATTTTCCCTCTCAGGAATAACTTACCTGTGTAACCAGTGGCTGAAGCAGGGCTGCAGATCCTTTGCCTACACAGCGAACAGCAAAGCGGAGGCACCTGCAACAACGCTCTACAATCCGATTATCAGCCCGGTGTTTATTGAGAGTCTCAGATAAAACTGGCCATATCTGAGTCAAAAGTCCAAGAGCACAAGAAAGAAAACAGTGAACAACTAAGGGCTAAAAAAAAAAAAAGGCTCCCAAGTTGGTAACATCTGATTTGGTTTTCAAATAATTTGGGAAAAGCTTTCTTTATAGGAAAACACGTAGCCTGAATCTAGTGTGCATGAGTGCGTTGAGTGTGTACTCAATATGCTATCCATCACTAAAAACACAACCACTTCTTAAGAGAAGCACAGTGACTCTTTAGAACAGGAAGAAGAGCATGTCTAACTTCACTAAAAGATAAACTTTGGAATTCCTGATTTAGGATGAAAAGAATTAGTATTAATTATAGAGGAATAGATGTTTAAAGACAGTTCTGATTTGGAATTCTTTGAACAAAAGGGCACAGCTAATAAAAAGGCATTATTTGATACTGTCAAACACTTATGGATACTTGGTGTTTCCCCCCTGAAGTCTGAAAAGCACTTCTCAAAACATGCCTTTTGATCTTCGTATTACCCTCAGTGAAAAAAGTAGAAGTGTGTTCACAATGGGGAAACAAAAGCCGTGAGGGATAAATGGCTTTGTCAAAAAAAAAATTCTGCTAGTATTAATCAGGCCTCCTAGCAACTCCAGGATTCACATAGTTAATCTCTCTCTACTTCTCTGGACTATGAGTGCATTTCCCCACGTCTGTTTTCTTATCAAATCTTAAGTAAAAAATATTTATTTGAATATAAATTCTTCTATTCATTGAAATTTAAACTGTATCAACTGTATCAACAAATTGAATCTTCCTATGGACCTAGAAGACAATACCTTCTCACTTTAGTTACCCACAGCCTTGTAAGGAAAAAGGAAGAAAGCCTTGTACCACAGGCATCCGTTAAGCACTTACTTCCTGTATGACTTTTTGGCACGGATGAGTTTGTCCATTTTCCACAATGGGATTGGTGTGTCTGGGGAAAGGCAACAACCCAAAATAGTAAAAGAAGAGCAATTTAACTGAAGAGCCACAGCCCCGAACCCTGCTAGCTTACTTGGTAATACTGTCACCACATAAAGAATACCAAAATAATAAAGTTATTTATGACTCAACACTTTTTCCTTCAATTCAGTCAAACAAACACAAGCACATAGTTTAAATCATTCCCCCTTTTTTTGCCACCTTTAAGCCACTTCCACTAAAGCATGGGAACTCAATCTAACTCTGGCTTAACATGGGTTGTGGAGCACTACAATTATCTTTTTCTTTTTTTTCTCTTTAAAACCAGAATAAGTACTCTTCTAAATTAATAAAAAATATTAATTAAAAACGAGGTTATCTAAATCCACTATAAGAAACAAAGTACTATTCCACTCTCAGCATTAAAAGGCAAAAGCTTCAGAAATTCTAATCTACCCAAGATGTTTCTCATGGTTCTAGTCTGAACCCAGTGATATATGATATGGGCCCACTCACAGTATGTCAAATCCAATTACTTGTCTAGTTCTAGAATCCACTAATTTGAAAGAAAGCAGCAAAAAAATCCTGTATGATTACGAACCTCTTTAAAAGAAAGAAATTTTTTAATTTCAATAAGCTCAACAGCAACTTAATAAAAATCTCATTTTCTTTAAATTGGGGGATTTCCATCTATTGCAGATTTTCCTTCCATTTATTGTGAAATAAGGACTGTTGGTTGGGATTCCAGAATGTCATGTAACAGGGCTATCATGATTATATAAGAAAAGCATTGCACTAAATTAAAAAGAAAAACCTGTTGACAAGAACACATAAGCTAACACACCTCAGTTTTAACTTACTCCACATAGGCTTTTACATAACAACTACCCTGATATTCCAGTTATATCTATGGGTCTGACAATTTATAAAAAGCTCTCAAAGAAAAACTAGGTAAACTGGAAAGAACCAAAAAAAAAAAAAAGCTCTCAAAACTCAAGTGCTTTTTTTAATCATTAGGCTCCTCTTGACTTCAAAGAAAGATCCTTCAAAGAAGGATTAATTTCACCTGATCAATGAAAAGGCTTCATGATTTTTTTGCACCCCTATAAAACACAGCAATAGCTCTGAAAGTGTGGTCCTTGGAATAGCACGCAGCAGCAACAGCATCACCTGGGAACTTATTAGAAATGTAAATTCTGGGGCGCCTGGGTGGCTCAGTTGGTTAAGCGACTGCCTTCGGCTCAGGTCGTGATGCTGGAGTCCCAGGATCGAGTCCCGCATCAGGCTCCCTGCTCAGCAGGGAGTCTGCTTCTCTCTCTGACCCTATCCCCTCTCATGTGCTCTCTCTCTCTTTCTCTCTCTCAAGTAAATACAATCTTAAAAAAAAAAAAAAAAGAAATGTAAATTCTTGGGTCCTACCCAAAATTCAACTGAATCAGACACTCTGGGGATGGGACCCAGCAATTTGTTTTGATAAGCCCTCCAGATGGCTGTGGTGCATGTTAAAGTCTGATAATCACCAATCTAGAGACCAAAAATTTTAATTACATTTTAGAGGATCTTTTGACAGAGGTCTGCCAAGAACATATTCTTAGAATTTGTCTTTGCACCAAAATTTCGGGTAATGGGTTTATCAGTCTCCTAACAGAAGAGATTATAGGCGGTACCTGAAGTTTAGGAAAACAACATTTGCTTTCTTCAATACACAATGGTCTTATTTGAGCATTATCCCAAGGCAGGGAACCAGTCTCCCTTCTTACCTAAATATTACTGCAAGGCGATCTAAGAACACAGTGGGATCTGAGGATATACCATTGCTGGGCTCCTGAGACAACAGCTGAAGAGACAGAGAGGCATCAATACCCTGTTGTTACACATACATACCTACTGCAAGCACTGCAACATACACCCTTACATCAACTTCCCTCTCAATCTCTGCTTATTTCCTTCTAAGGTGGTGCAAACTCAAATAGTGCAAACTTTTAAATTCATATTGTCAAATTCCTTTCCTTCACCTTACTGCATCATAGCCAAGACTGCATATTACTACATTTCACTACATGATCACTGTGGAGTAGAAAAC
The DNA here is from genome assembly GCF_037043125.1 of Eumetopias jubatus. NCBI lineage: Eukaryota > Metazoa > Chordata > Mammalia > Carnivora > Otariidae > Eumetopias > Eumetopias jubatus. The sequence continues at coordinate 85,376,155 of NW_028274820.1, forward strand.
AGTATTATTTAATTTTTTTCCCATTTACTTTTATAATGACCAAGACATTATAGACATTATATACATTATATAATATAGATCATATGTAACATTATTATATAATCTATATCTTTATTTCACTTTCTTTTACAACACTTTTTTTTTGCTTTTTTTTTATTACAACACTTTAAAATGACTAAGGCTTCATAATAAATTTTAAGAGATAAAGCAAGTTACTTCTTATTCGCTCCTAAAATTTCTTAAATGTTTCTACCAGCATATCATTAGAGATAAACTTCAGAGTCATTATGTCAAATTCTATTATTGCACTATAAATGTAACTTGAGAAGAGTTGACAACTTTACAATATTCTTGAAGGAAACATGGTAGGTTATGGTTTTGGTTCCTAACTTGAATGGCATTTTCCCCATTATATCTTCTAAATTGTATTACTGATAGTGAAAATCTACTGGTTTTAGAATACTTATTCCATGTATGCAGCTCCCTTGACAGACTTATTAATTTTAATAACTTTCTAGTTCATTCTTTTGGCTTGTCTAGGTAGATAAAAGATCACCTGTAAATTCTGTCTTTTCCTTCCTAACATGTAAACATCATATACATGTACTAAACCCCTTTTTAAATTGGACTCACCTTTTTCAATGCCATAACCTGAACAGAACATAGTTCACTAAGGCATTCAGTAATCTTATCCAAAGGTAACCTGGCTAGGACAAGTGCTGTCCCTGCAAGACAAAGAAAAATACAAACAAAACAAAATAAAAGCTGAACTGAGGTAATTCATTGGTCTCTATCATTTGACTAACAGAAGAAGCCGGCTGGTTTCATTCTTTTAAAAAGATCAACACTGCTTTTTCAGTTATAGTATCTTGTTATTTAGGTCGGTTTCTCTTTATTTGGCTTAGACAACAAAGTGACCTTCACACTAACATTTATAACTGAAGTTAATATTAAATTCTTTCTCCTCAGCAGACTATGGGTTTAAAGATGTTTAAATACATCTCCCCTTCCAATTCTTCAAATACTTAAAAAAAAAATCTTCACAAAGCCAATGCCAAAGCTATTTTTATATAGCACAGTACAATGGTTCTCAAACTTCCCAGAGGTTCTGATCTAGCATGTCAAGGACAGCCTTTATTTTTGATAAGTACCGTAAGCAATTCTTATCATCAGAGAAGTGTGAGAAACAGACAATTTTTTTTGTAAGAATGGGCTGAAATTAGAGATCTGATTCTAGTTATAGCATAACAGAATCTATGAGCTAGGTAAGGTATTATCTCTGGGCCTCAGTTTCTTCATCTGTAAAATTTTGAGTGCTTTGAACAGAAGAGTAAGTTAGTTTGCCTTTCTTTCATTTTTTAAATAGTTGCAAAAGCCTACCGACCCCTTCTTTTATTAAATAAAATCTTAACTTGGAACTCCAATAAAATACATTTATTAAAAAAGTAGCTAAAGTGGGAATAGAAGGCCCAGACCCTTCTCATTCAGCCTTCTTCTTGCCATAATCCCCATAAAAGCTGAAGCATCTCCCCCAGAGCCAAATTTAGTCTAGGTGTTTTCCAAGGTAAAAACAAAACAAAACAAAACACAAACTCCATGACTGATTTTTCTCTCTTCCAAAATTTCATTCAAAGGAATAATAATCAATCCATAAGTCCAAATGTGAATGAAAAAACTAAATGATTTTTCCCGGTAGTCTATAAGCCATGGGTGAGTTAGACTTATTTAAAACTGGAGAGGGGACTCTAACTTAAACATGCTTTTTCCTTTTAATTCATTCCCACAGAAAAGAATGTTATTAAAACTTTTTTTTTTTTTTAATTTTTTTTTTTTAAAGATGTATTTATGGGGCACCTGGGTGGCTCAGCTGGTTAAGAGGCTGACTCTTGATTTTGGCTCAGGTCATGATCTCAGGGTTGTGGGATGGAGCCCCAAGTCAGGCTCCCCATTCAGCTAGGATTCTCTCTCCCTCTGCCCCTCTCCCTCTCTCTCAAAATACATCTTTTTTTTTTTTTAAAGATTTTATTTATTTGACGTATATAGAGAGAGGCGTGAAAGAGAGAGCACAGGCAGGAGACAGAGGAAAAGGGAGAAGCAGGTTCTCTGCTGAGTAGGGAGCCTGATGCAGGGCTCAATCCCAGAACCCTGGGATCATGACCTGAGCCGAAAGCAGACGCTTAACCAACTGAGCCACTCAGGCACCCCATAATTACATCTTTAAAAAAAATCTAAAAATAAAAAGTTTTCTTTATTAAGAAGATATCACTGATGACTGAGATGCCACATCCTACAACATACAGGTTAGACGTCACTTCAGTATCAAGGTTAAATTTCACTAGAAAATTACGAGATGGCAGAAATAACCACTAGCAGTAAGTAAGTAGTAAGAATATTTGACTCTGGTTCAATGCTTTATTATCTATGCCTATGAATGGAAACAACAAAAACCCACGCTACAAAAAGAAAATCTGTCTTGGAAAATGCAGATACACTGACTGGAAAGGAACTTGGCCATAGATATACGAAAGATCAGTTAGTTCCCACACAAGGTCACCCAATCGAGCCAAGACTACTTGTTTGCTATTCACAGAGGCTTAAATGATGCCACACAGGTTATATTACCCAATCTTTTGATATATTCTCAATCCCCTCTAACTACAAGCTGTAAGGATTTCACTACCTCACAGGGTGCCCCAATCTGTTTTCAGAGTTTAGTTAGAAAGTGTTTTCTTTCTAAAAGCCAGTACATGTCAACAACTGACTACTACTCATAAATCTGTTCCCTCTTTTATAGGATAATCTTTCAAATATTTAAAAATAGCCATCATACTTAAAGTCTCTTCTTTTTTCCTAGCCTTAATATCTCTAGTTCTTCTTACTCTGAACTTCATCACCACTTTGGCTGCTTGTCTCTGGAGAGGAAATCACTGAGAGTAAAGTTGATCCATAATGGTTAAAGACCACTAAGAGATCAAGTTTCTACTGATAGGACTGATCCACACACACTACCTTTAAATTTCCACCTACCACTTTGGTACGGCAATGCTATCTGGTCTCCCTTTTTATTCTTTCCCCAACTCAAAAAGGAACTATGTTTAGTTCAAATGTGTCGTCGCCACCCCAAAATTTAGGTCTGTGCTATACACACTGTAAGCAGTTTGAATTAGTTATATGGCCTTAAAATATTCTAAGAAAAGAATGCATGTATATATAATCAACACCTTCCCCTGACTGGAACAGCCAACTTTCTCCATCACTAAGCATACTGCAACTGAAAAACTGGGATATGACTAGTATAAGATAACCCTCCAGAAGTGGCTTAGAGATGTTACTGGTTAACATCTGGAGTAAATACCTTTTAGCAAGCCCACAGCAGCTTCTGGAGACAACATGAAGGAATCAAGGGAACGGGCAATCTCCAGGAGTCCATTAAAGTGCTGAGCCATGTGGTCTCGGCAGACAGAGCAAATGTTATGAATGGCTTTGGCTGCAGCAGAAGCCAGAGGCTTTTCACACAGGCCCTTCATCAAATAGCCCAACACAGGGTCTAAGGAGAGAAACCACACAGTAGAGATTACATTTCTGAAACTCAAGGAAAACTTCTAGTTTCTTAGAACAGAGGTTTATATCCTTGCCCCCACCCTCCCGCTTTTAAGCAAGAGAACTATTTAAAAAAATGAAATGTGTTCAAACTCCAATATATAAAACATAAAAAAAGGAGCTGATCTCACTGACATAGTGTCAGGGAGCCCTGGGTCCTATCTATTCACCTTCTATTTCTTTCCTCATGGCTAGGCCTTCACACAGCACGGTTTGAAAACCAGTGGTGGATAAGACCATCCAAGTATTAAGAATAAGGTAATATAAGAAAGAATATAAAGCTCAGAGAGCTACCATTATTTATACTCAGAGATGAGTCACAATGTAAAAACAGCCTATGTTAATCAGGACAATGACAGTTATCTAAAGTGGACACTTTTATACTTACTTCTTTATAGTCAGAAAAGGCCTTAAAAACAGGCAGATTGAGCTTTAGTAAATGTTTTACTTTGCAGCAAATGTAAGTGTTCCAAAGAAACTGATCAAACTGGTGAATTTCTATAAAGCACATTCTACTTGTCTTTTACCCTACTTTATAAAAATCAGAATGATTTTCTATGGAAAAATCACTTATGATTAAAAGAGCACTTTATAAGTATGTCAGAGTAACCTCATACCAAACCATAAAAGAAGGAATCAAAAGAATGTCATAAAGCACATTAAAATGTTATCTCCATCTCTAGTCTAATGGCCGATATGATACACCAACCAGAATGAACCCCTGGCTCCCTCCACAAAAGAAGCCTAAAACTTTTAAGCCTAGGAATCAGAAGAACTAAGTATACAGTATAGGGAACTATAATACTGCAGGCTTCTGTGTTCTCAAATGGAATGCATTGTTTTAACTATTCTAAAGTAAGTACAAACATGCAGCAATTTGTCTTATTGCTGAGGCATACATTTAAATGAGATACTGCATGGTGGTACTGAATGATAAGGCTTAACAAATAAACCCACTTTAGTTTCTTGTGGAAAACCATTCAGAGAAGAAAGTCAAATGTTGAGGCAGATAATAGAAGTGAAGAATCTAAGAATCAGAAAATAGTTTTTTTTTTTTTAAGATTTTATTTATTTATTTGACAGAGAGAGACACAGCGAGAGAGGGAACACAAGCAGGGGGAGTGGGAGAGGGAGAAGCAGGCTTCCCGCTGAGCAGGGAGCCTAATGTGGGGCTTGATCCCAGGACCCTGGGATCATGACGTGAGCCGAAGGCAGACGCTTAACAACTGAGCCACCCAGGTGCCCCTAGAAAATAGGTATTTTGAAAAAAATCTTTAAATGGTATGTTGAAAGTATCTCAGCTATAATGTGAGCATGTCTATCATACGCTCTATATACAGAAATAAGAAAAAAGAAACATCACTTTTTAAGCAAGAGTTTCAAACAATAAAAAAGATCACATGTAAAATAAAATCAAGCTGAAAGGTGGTAATAAATGTATAATCCAGTAATTTCACTATTGGGTATTTACTCAAATATGAAAACACTAATTCAAAAAGATACATGCACCCCTATGTTTAATGCAGCATTATTTACAACAGCCAAATTATGGAAGCAACCCAAGTGTCCACTGAAAGATGCATGGATAAAGAAGGGGTGTAAACACACATGCGTGCACACTCACACATCGGAATATTACTCAGCCATAAAAAAAGAATGAAATCTTGCCATCTGCAACAACATGGATGGATCTAGAGAATATAATGCTAAGTGAAATAAATCAGAGAAAGAGAAATACCACATGATTTCACTCATATGTGGAATTTAAGAAACAAAACAAACAAAGGAGAAAAGAGACAACCAAGAAACAGACTCTTAACTACAGAGAGCAAATGGATGGTTACCAGAGGTGGGGTGGGGGGGATGGGTGAAATAGGTGAAGGGGATTAAGAGCACACTTATCTTGATGAGCACCGAGTAATGCACAGAACTGTTGAATCACTATATTGTACACCTGAAACTAATATAACACTCTATGTTAACTATACTGGAATTTAAAAAAAAGATAATAATATAAGCATAGGAAATACATCAAACTTAATATATAATTAATGATATTCACGAGTTTGGGGGGGTTCTTAAAATTCTCAGAACATATCACTCCTGACTATTAGGGGGGCTTAATATATACTACCCTAGATAAATTATTTAGTCTCTTTGGATTTGTTTATCTGCAAAATGAGAGGGATAAAATAAATGATTTCTACCTTTACTTGTGATTCTAAAGTTACTCTGTATAATCTTTATTTTTTCAAGCCAATAAGGGCATCCAAAGGTTATGTAAGTCAAAATTCTTAACTTTAATTTGTAGTTATTTTGTTTCCAATGATAATTCTTGATTTTTAAAAGGAGCATGTATTTAACACTGAAAAAAACCTTTCCTTTGCTTTAGCCTATTAATAGCATCTAAGTTAGAACTACAGGGACTCTGATTAGCTCAAGCATGTGCCAAAGACTAAAAGCAATGTTCATGCCAAAGCAGACTACTAGAAGCAAACTGTTTCCCTATCTAGAGATCTAATCTTTCAAAGATCCCTTCTTCAAAGGATGATCAGTTTATAAATGTTGTGTCAACTAAGCAATAACTCATAATACAGTATTTACTCTCAGTGTCTAGCAATAGTCTACCTACCAATAAAAATAGAGAACAAGTGAACAAGAGCAAAAGAACAAAATCAGAAAAATCACTCTCAGCAGCTGCAGAGGAGTGAGTTCACACATACCAAGAAACTGAGGATTCCGATCAACCACTTCGCTCATCTCTCCAACCAATTCAATGCTGGTGTATCGCACAGCTGTATGTACAGTCTCTGGAAGACGGACAACTCCTTCTAAGACCTCCACAAGTGTTGGATTGTTCTCCCTGAGTACAAAAGGCAAGTACTCACAGTTACTGATTTCAGAGGTTAGATTCTGGTCTAATAACAGGCCGCAAAAAGACAAATCATTGCTTTTTTCTAAACACATAACCATTCGGATGAAAGTCCTTAACATCTGGTATGAAAATTTTTTAAGGCAAAAAGACAGAAATAGGAAGATACTGTTTCAGAGAAGCATACTGCTCCTTAATCTTCTAAATGCCAATAAAGTATCTAAAGACACATCCTGCTATCAAATAACGTTCTTCAAATTGGAGAGGCAGGCATTTACTGTGGATGAATGTCTTCTTTTAAAGAATCTGTTTTAGTTATTCTTATATCTGCAGTACCTAGAACAGTGCCTGGCACATAGTGGGCACTCAATAAATATTGCTGAATGGCTAAATGAATGAATAATTCTCACAGACCACTTGGTATTAGTTCTTCTCCAAAAGATTTCTGATAGCTGGATACTGGAAGTTTTAAGAACGGGTAAGTATGGGTGGGCCAGCTCACTAACTAAAGGAATAAGAATACAAGCTGCAGGAATAGTAAAGGTGCCCTGACTTGGAACATGAGGGAAAATTAAAGTTAACCAAATACTCTCCATGGCTCCAAGAATTTTTTTCCCTTTCCTTGTCTTTTTTCCACTCCCCAAGAATATTGGCTGAAATTCTTTATGCCCCCATTGTGGTAGGATATAATCCAGAAACAAAAGATGTTTAAAATTCAAATAGTGTCCTGGATAAGAGCAAAACCACTCCATGCTGATAAACTAAGTCTAAGTCCTTTATATACACTAAAAAATTATAATCATGCAGTTGGCCTCAAATGTGGATAAACAAAAAACAATATAAAATCTTTTCTCGTTCATGCCTTATGTTTCCTGGGAGCACTAAGCTAATTTTTGAGACTCTCTACCCATCCTTTTTCACACCAGCACATATCAGTTAGAATAGAAGTGATTTTAATAATCTTCAGACTATCACTGAAGGTTCCAAAAGATAGCAAAACGAATTTAAGAGCAACAGTATGGTATGTAATTCAGGACCAGTACATCTTAATAGAGAAAAACAAACCTACTCTATTCTCCTTGAATATTTACTGGATTAGAAACAACGTAAGATTTCACTGACTAAACCCTAAGTAAGCAGCTAAGTAAGAAGCACTATACTTTTCATGAATACATGCCTTAACCATCTCTTCAACCAAGGCTTGGGACAGAGCTCAGTTGCAGGTTATCTGATCACAATACAAGAAAACTTAACGGACATTAGCATCAATTTATAAACTCACAGCACAAATTTTGTTTTTAGAAATTCATGTTAAAATAATAAATAGAATTTCTATGCTACTCAATTAGAAATCAAATTCTAATAAATTAAAAATTTCCCATGACAGTAACAAAAATAATTGCCCCTTAGATTTTGCTACTCTTTTAAGGTGAAATGGTGCCTGTCTTGCCTTTCTGAAACTCAGAAATGATTCTCTAAGGCAGACAAAAAGGAGAACAATATAATGAAATATTTGTAGGAGAACTTACCCAAGGTCCAAAAGCAGATGAGAGCTAATTAGTGTCTATTCAACTGCTTTTAAGGAAGTACCAACAATTTAACAGCCTAACAAAATTTTTTATTGTATCAACTTTCACAAGGGAGCCTCAGTTGGAAAAATAAATCAGCATTATCTTCCTAGCATCAAGAACAAAATAATTTTAACTCTAAGATATGTGGTTAAAACATAATATCAGCAATGCACGCTACTCTGGAATAGATTCTAGAAGTCAGAAGACTAGGCAGCATTATAAAAGAAGTTCTGAGTTTCCAAACATATACCATATGAGAAAAATGGTGTAATTTTCCTTCCTTTGATATTTAGAGTTCCCAGCAAAAGACTTATTAGACACTCACGGATCAACACTCTTTGCTATAGCAGCCATGATAAAGAGAACCGCTTCTGTCACCTCCCAGGGTGGGTTGCCTTCTTTCAGAGTAGAATATAACTAGAGAAGAAGAGGTGGATTATGGATCCATTAAAAGGAAAACAGAATAGAATTCCAAAACAAACAAAACAAAAAATCCTGTTAGTTAAAATAAATCCAGCCCCTTGTTTCTAAATTAATCATCTCTGAGCCAGGGGAGAATATTATTTCATTTTTCACATCTTCACTAACTACAAGTAACTGCTATTTTAATATCTGAAATAAACCCAGTTAGATTCCCCAAGAGTGTATCAAGATTATCATCTGCCCCCACAAAATGAGTATTATGGAAAAGCAAAACATATTACATGAATGTCTTTTCCTGATCTCTGTAATAACTGATAAATACATAAATACACTTAAAATTGAGATACAATGTAAATTTCTTATATATGTATTGATTTTACATTTCTATTGTTTAAAAGACTTATCCGCATCAACACTAGTCGTTTAAATTCTTAAAAAGTAGCTATTTAGAATACCATAAGGGGAGGAAAAAAGGAGACCAAGCAGAATACTCAGAGATGTTCTAGTCCAGAAATTTCCCAGGGTATATCCATCTGATTAAGACTGAGTTTAAATAAGGTTTCTGTAGTCAAATAACAAACACTACTAAGTAAGATAAAATTAAATATTCTCTTGTTGTAGGACTTCACCGAGCCTTTGATATACTGTTTAAGTCATTTCCCAATTTTAATTGAGGATTCCCCTCCCCACAAGAACATCTCATAGGACTGGTGTTCCACAGAATACATCTTGGACAACACTAACAATTTAAGTAAATTTGTAAACTGAGATCTGAACAAGTAACTTGCTCAAAGCCACATAGCAAATGACAGAAGAGCTGAAATGTGAACACAGGTCATCTGCTTATGATCTGGTGATCTCACTGAATCTGCTTTCTAGGAATCTCCAACCCTTTGTAATTAGATCAATAAATACACTTTGCTTAAAATAAAGAAAAATAGGTTTAATTTTATTAACACTTTCTAAATCAGATTATGCCCCCAAATATACAAAATGGCTGGGTTACCAAAAAAATAAAGGTTAGTTCACTATTGCTGATAAAGTATCAAAACTAGTATTTCAGAGCTTAGAGCATGATCCAGCAATATGAAAACTGCCTGAAATTATGCTAATGTTAAGTGATGTGGAATGGTGATGATTGCAACCTTAGGAGGTAAAATGTTACTCACTGTCAGGAAAATCATAGGACTATGAATCTTCTACTCTAGTATAGTCACCTCTGGGATGAAACTGCACACGAATCTAACCATAAGTGTGGATAAAGGAAATGCCAAATAACTAAAAGAGTTGCCAGGATTTGGCACATAATTAATAAAGCAGAAAAACTTGCCTATTTTTTCCTGGCTAGGTCCAAGTTCCCTATAAATACCTTGGGTCCTTAAGGTTTATCTATGATTTTCCATTCCGACTGGACAAGTAGAACAGCTTTCAACAGCAAGAATAATAAGAGTAAACCATAACTGAACCATCCACAGACTGCAATTGGCTTGTTAAGATACTAAACAAACAAAGCTACTATATGCCAGGCAGTGTGCTAGGCACCCGCATATCTACTGTCCCATTTAGCCATTAAAATTTAAGAAAAAGGTGGAATATTTACAGAAGACACAGAAGAGAACACAACTCAAGTGATCAGTAAAACCAGTAAGAATCTCCAAATGGACTTACCTGAGCAAAACATTCCATAGACCCAATCAAGAAAATCAAGTCTTTCACCAGATCTGATACCCTCATCCGAAACTCTCCAAAGTCATCAGTCTCCTCAGGAACCCCCTCCTGAAATTTCAAGTCAGAGAACATTTCTTTTAAACTTATCACTAAGGCTTTCACTGACCTCTATAAAATCAATAAAGAAAAAGCCATTAAGCAGTTTAGTCCCAGTGAACAAGAGATAAGTTGCCTAAATCAAGGGATATTTTACTATATAGGGTCTCCTAAACTTTTAGGTATGTAAAGTCAATACAACCTATCCTCTACCTTTACTATGAGAAACTGTTCTTCCTTTTACCCCTTTTTCCAAGCCACACCTTGCTCTGTTGTTGAAAAATTTGAGTGGTCGGGGTGGGAAGTGACCTGGGAGAGGTGGTAATTTAAGAGTTTACAAGCTAGGGCACCTGGGTGGCTCAGTTAGTTAAGCGACTGCCTTTGGCTCAGGTCATGATCCTGGAGTCCCAGGATCGAGTCCCGCATCAGGCTCCTTGCTAAGCAGGGAGTCTGCTTCTCCCTCTGACTTTCCCCCTCTCATGTGCTCTCTCTCATTCTCTCTCAAATAAATAAAATCTTTAAAAAAAAAAAAAAGAGTTTATAAGTTAATCTTATTTTTAGTACTGAATAAGCCCCTGAAGCTTCATGGTTCAAGATTTACCAGAATCAGTCATTATGTCAACAGCTAGATGCAGAATAGAATTTTATTTCTTTTTCTTTTTTATTTTTTTTAAAGATTTTATTTATTTATTTGACAGAGAGAGACACAGAGAGAGAGGGAACACAAGCAGGGGAGTGGGAGAGGGAGAAGCAGGCTCCCCGCGGAGCAGGGAGCCTGATGTGGGGCTCGATCCCAGGACCCTGAGATCATGACCTGAGCCGAAGGCAGCCGCTTAACCAACTGAGCCACCCAGGTGCCCCCAAGATAGAATTTTAGACTTTAAAAAGAATTTTATATAGGTAGACAGATATATAATAAAACATAAAACAAGTATAGTAAAATATTAATGGTAGAATTCAGGTAGTAGGTATATAGACATTCACTATAAAATTTTTACCTTTGCCAAATATTTGAAAATTTTCATTAAAAAATATAGAGATCATTCATATTTCATGCTTCCAATTGGGAGATGGTTAAGGGCATGTATAAGAAGCTTTATCCATGACTATGTGGAAAAAGCTGATGTGAAAAGCTGATAAAGTCCAAGCTTTATCCACGACTATGTGGAAAATCCTATTGAGAATTGCTGATCTACTCCAACCTCCTTGCTTTAAGATGAAGAAATTAAAGTCAGAGAATGAGGGGGAAATGATGGCTATCTTGAGGTAAGGAATTATAAAGCACTCCACACATTATAAAGCACTATATATCCACAAGTATAAGGAATTGCTGCAAGGGAAATGGTGCCAGGGAACTAGCAAAAGGAAGAACGGGATCAAGCAAGTAGAGCCAACTGAAGCCAGAAGCCCTGCTTTTATTTACATATTAGGCTTCCATGGAAGATGTAGTTGAAGATAGAATTCCTCAGTTGAACAACAAAAAATAAAGGTTGAAAACCACTAGACTAGATCATCACTAAGATTCTTTGAAGGTGCAAAATACCATGACTCAACAATGTTAACATTAAAATGAAGAGAACAAAGACAATTACAGTTTTCACATCAGAGCTAATTGTGAGCAATGAGAAAAAACTCTCTTCAAGTCCTGGGTTAAAGGAGAGGAATTAAACCAACTAACCAACAATCAAAAGGATGAAATAAATGCTGTAAGATTTAAGAGACTAAGCAAAGAATGGAAGTTAAAGAGTTTTCCAATTAGGCTATTTTATAATATTTCTAGTATATATTCTTCTAAGCAAGTAGATTATTTCTATATTTTCTTATAAATTATAAAATCAGTATAAAGAAAAATGTGTACTGTATGTGTATGGGGAAGGAAATCATATGTAATTCACCACAACCTCACACAAATACTTCTTTTGTGTTAGTTTTAATCCAACTACATGTTATACCATTAAAAATACAGCACATAAATTTTTTTTAAAGATTTTATTTATTTATTTGAGAGAGAGAATGAGATAGAGAGAGAGCATGAGAGGGGAGAGGGTCAGAGGGAGAAGCAGACTCCCTGCTGAGCAGGGAGCCCGATGTGGGACTCGATCCCGGGACTCCAGGATCATGACCTGAGCCGAAGGCAGTCGCTTAACCAACTGAGCCACCCAGGCGCCCAGCAGCACATAAAATTTTACATTCTGTTTTTTTCATTTAGCAAACCAATTACAGCTATTTCAAAAGTCATTATTTTGCATAATGGTCCATCAAGCTGCAACATCATAATTTATGTAACTTTCCTTATATCTCCTTATACTGTTGTACATGAGTTTATCATTTTTTTTTACTTTACAGATAATGCTTTATATATAAAATAGCCATTTTTTTTTCTTCAGCAGAATTATTTAAGGTAAATTTCTAAGAGAAGAATTACTGGCTCAGCAGAACTTATTTCTTTCTATATAAGCCTTATACTCACTCTTCATTACACTGGTATTGATTTCTTTAGTGTATGCTACAGAGTGACAGAAAACCTGTAGATTCCATTAGCTTTATTATCTTTTTAGTTCATTTTCAAATTAGCACTGAAAAGAGTAGGAAATTAAGATCTGCAGAAGTGGAGAAGGGAACTTACATGGTCTGGTTCTAGCTGGCAGTGTCGAGCCAAGGCATGAAGCAGCCTCTGAATGTAAGCTTTGAAGATTCCATGAATAACTTCATCATTAGTTTTGTACAAATGCTCCCCAAGTCGGTACCAAAAGTTAAAGGAAATTTCTACTACCTGTCAAATTAAAAGAAAAAGAAAAGGTTTATTTGAATCAGAAAAGGAATGGAATACAAAGACAGTTTTATTACTAGAACCATATAGGAAAGAAAATATAATCTAAAATAATATGAGTAGAGCCAGTTAAGAAGCCACCTGTTCTCTAGCAGATTTATTACTATCCTCCCAAACTAGCTTCCCATGGTAGGCCCCAAAATCCATTTACGGTAACTGGGTGTACAGTCCCTCTTTAGCTGGTAACTCTCCAACAGTATAATGGATTCTGAATTTAGAGAAATAGACACAGAAATGGAAGTCTCTTTTAAATATTTTTTCTCAAATCTAAAATCATTTCATGTTTTGAGATTAAAATACCTCTTGACAGGGGCATCTGTGTGGCTCAGTCAGTTAAGCGTCTGACTTCGGCTCAGGTCCTGATCCCAGGGTCCTGAGATAGGGCCCCACATCGGGCTCCCTGCTCAGCAGGGTATCTGGTTCTCCCTTTGCCCCTCCCCCGCTCATGCTTGTGCTCATGCTCTGAGATAAAATCTTAAAAAAAGAAAAAAAGAAAAAGAAAAAAACCCCACCTCTTGACAGACAAACGATCTGCAAATCCCTGAACATACCAACCTTGTGTCATTTTTACTCACCTACTTTTCTGAGTGGGACTGAAAGAGAAGAAAAAGTCTGGGACTTTATCCACAGCTTATCTTACTTATGGCACTATTTAAAGGAGTGATAATTATCAAATAGTGCTACACTTACTCCCATAAATGTTTTGTGTTTCATCCAAATCTAGATATCCTCATGAGATCAAGTCATTTTTTTTTTAATGAATAAGAGAAAAAGAGATGAGAATCACAGAGCCGTGCTCCTCCCTTAGAGGGGCCCTACCATCCTTTTCCCATCAAGGATCTAAAATAGACCTATTTAAAACAATACCCAATTTGGGAGTTCTTTCTCATTTCCTATAACTATTAAGAGGAGGTAAAACTTCTTGAATAAACAAGATTTAAAAAAATCTAGCCAACTTTTTTAAGAGGCAGGGTGTTGTAGAGATTTTGGAATGGAGTAGACTTTTAAATCCTTTCAATCCCTTTCTCATTCCCACTCACCATTTGGAGAAAAAATTTTGGATGTTAAGACTTATACAGTTAAGATTTTGTTTATGTGGTTTTGTTTTGTTTTTAGCTGTAAAGCTCTAAAAAGAATAACTGGACCTACAGAGGGGGCTCAGTTAAAAGGTAGTAAGTTTTCTTCCTAATGGGTTCCCTGAGGTGCCTACAGCAGTCAGCCCAGCTAACCGGGTAAGGATTCAAAGCAGAAACCCAAATATAATTTAAAAGAAAAACTCTAACAGAGGAAACCACCACATCACGCTAATCAAAAATAAGACTATAGTTTCCCACAAATAAAAAGCTAGATGGATGGCAATGGAATATAGGTAATATGCAACAAATAACCTGGAGAAAATGGTTTAGCATAATACAAACACTACCTCATATTGAGGATGTCCTGCACAAATAAGCAGCAGTTCCAGAGTTCGTAGGTCGCCAAGACCTTGGCCTGGAGTACAAACAATTTTTTCAAGAAAAGTTTCACATAGTTCAGTGAAAATACGGCAGTAATTCAGAACTCTGCAAATGAAAGAGTAATGAGAGCACCAAGTCAGAAATCTGTATATTATATGTACATACTCACAGACATAGTTAATTAAGTAAAAGGATCCTTGGCCTAAGGGACATGTAGTGATTATTAGCTATGCTGTATCAAAATCTCCATAAAAGCCACCTTTCCTTATCATATGTTTTTATACATATAAGGAAAACACTCATAAGTCAGTTCAAATTCTCAATTACTAAAACATTTGAATAAAATCCTTATCAAATCACACTTGATACTCCAAAGTTCATTCCTAATTCTTAGAGCCTTATCCTTTGTGAGTGGAAAAAATTACTACTTTCCATGATTCCAACCTCTCCCTCTGCATCCAATTTGCCACTCTAGGTTCATTCGAGAATAACAGAGCATCTTTAGGCTGTGGTGTCTATATTTACCCAGAGTCTTAAAAAAATCACAAAGGATGGAATCTGGGGCTACTGCCTTAAATAATCACTCACTTGTCTAAATCTTCACGTGCCACAGCCATATGATAAGCAGTCTCCAATGTTAGGACTCCTTGAAAAAGCTGCATGGCTAACGGCAAGTTAGTCTCCACATTCTCAATGGCATAGAGAGCTGAGCATACACAATCTGAAGCAGCTTCGTGTAGGTTGGATGAGGTCTTATCCTGTTGCTGGGAGATGGCAGGAATAGGGAAGATGTTATGATCATTAAGCTGTAATTCAAGTACTAGCAAAACAATTATAGCCCATTTCTGAACATGTACTTTAAATATATAACAGCCTAACAGTCATGGCCTTCAACCAGGCAATATTCATCAATCTTCCCTGTCTTATTTCTATTTCCCTATATGCCAAACAAATCAGCCTTTTTGTACCTCAATCACAGTCACATGACTTCTAAAATTCCATGTTTTTTTTTTCCATACCACCTCTCCAAATGTAATGCCATGTGTTCCCTACCCTGTTTTAGTCTGTGAAAATCTTTTCCATCCTTTTTCTGATATTCAAGTACTATTTAAAATGAAAGGGTCTGGGGCGTCTGGGTGGCTCAGTTGGTTAAGAGCCTGACTCTCGGTTTCAGCTCTGGTCATGATCTCATGGCTTGTGAGACTGAGCCCCACGTTGGGTTCCACACTTAGCGCTGAGTCTGCCTGTGATTCTTTCCCACTCCCTCCCCGTCTGCTCCTCCCCCGCACTGGCACACACTCCCTTTCCCTCAAATAAATAAATAAAATCTTTAAAAAAATAAAAAATAAAACGAAAGGGTCCAACAAGTCTCAAATACCCATACCTACCTAATACATCATCATCATATTTCAGAATACCATCATATTTCAACAGAGGATCCTAAAGCTTCTGGGAATGAGAGAAGGTAACTTTGAAAGGAGCAAAAATCAGTTATTTAGCGTCTCATCAGCAATGATGCCTGCCAGTATACAAGAGAGAAAGGCCTTGGAAATATTGAAGGAAAAGAATACTGAATCTAGAACTCTATACCTAGTTAAACCACCAATCAAGAATAAAAGCGAAATATAAATATTTCTCAGGAAAGCAAAAACTCAAAATTTACTTCCCACATATCTTTCTGAGGAAGGTATCTGAGGAGATTCAAAAAACAATCCAATCCAGAAGCACAATAAAGAAAAGCTCCAGAACGACATCTGGGAAGTAGATCTAAAGAGCAATTGATACGAACTAGAGCAGAGTTCAAAGAGACCTCTAGGGTTTCTATTTAGAAGAGTACAGTTGAGAGGGTGGATAAATTTAGTGAAGGCATATTAGTCTTTTATGAATAATAAAAAACAAGGACATTTAGAACCTCCAGGGCGGGGAAAGAGTTAATACAAGCAGGGCTGGAAGAACACAAAGATAGATGCAAATTATTCATTAGCTTATTCTTAGGTTGAGAGGTGGATTCAAAAATACTTATTATTATTACTGTGTTTTAAAAGTTAAATAAATGTTCAAATTTATTCTTTTGTATATATATCCAGCATATTTATAAAAGCTTAAAAAAAAAAAACTATGGGAGAAAAGGCTATATATCTGTAATAAAGTTGTGGTCCAAACACAAAGCAAACTAAAATATGGCATGATTTTGAATCACTGAATGAATGCAAGAATGAGAATATATTGACTCTGACTCTAAAACCACTCGTCTTTTAAGTGGCAGAGGGATCCTGACACTGGATCAGCGGAGAAGATAATATAATGCTGGCATACTACTTGGCTTGTTCCTTACCCCTATTTTAATTCCCAGAAGTAACCACTGTCTTGAGTTTGATATGTATTCTAAGCTGCCTTCCCTTCATATGTAATCAATCGTATTCATAAATTTGATTTATTTATTTATTTCAGACAGAGAGAGGGAGCGGGGGGGGGCAGAGAGAGAGGGAGAGAGAGAATCTCAAGCAGATACCCCACTGAGCACAGAGCCCAAAGCAGGGCTCAATCTCACGACCCTGAGATCACGACCTGAGCTGAAACCAAGAGTTGGCCGTTCAACTGAATGCACCACCAAGGTGCCCCTCATATTCATAAATTTTTAAACAAAAGTGGGAGATTAATTTATTTATACTGACTATTCTTCACACAATTTAGTGAGATGAGAACCAAAATTACCATTACTGAGGTAGGGCATCAATAGACATGGCAACAAAGACAATGACTAGCAAAACAATTATTAGTGTCCTAACTTTCCCGAGTCTTAGCTCCTGATGCAAGAATGAAGCATAAATACACTAACAACAATGAAACACCAAAATGTCTCCTTGGAGAATGTGCTTTTTCTTTAATTCACAGTGATATCAACCCATTATCATGCTACCATCTTCTAAATAACAGTGCACTAACCAGTACACACAGAGCTTCCATACTAATATGACTTCATGGAAAGAGACTATCCAGGAAAAGGAAACAAAATCACTCCCATCTCCAAAGACCTGTTCGATATGTGCTTGAGACATTGCTCTGTTTCTTGTTCTAAAAAGTAGTCTTATTCTATGCACTCACTTACTCCTATCTACCAAGACAAAATAATGTATTACTAGGTACTATTATTTTCAAAGTTTATGGAAAACATGCACAAGTACATAAAAAGACACTACTTTTTATTCCATTAATCTCAAAAGCCTCAAATCCACCCTATACATACCTTGATGCTTAAATAAACTATCACAACTACAAAGATAATATTCTGATCTGTAACTGTCTCAAAGACCCAATGACCATTATTATATTTTTAAAACAAGAAAAAAGAGACCACTGGTTTTTTTGTTACTTGTTGTTTAATATGTAAATCATTGATCTACACATAAAACTGCTTTCCTATTAAACCTAACTACATTCTATCCTGAGTATTAATATTAATACCTTCATTTGGTAACTTGGTAACAAGGAAGAGACATTGCTGCTTTCTTACTATACACCTTCCAATCACTGTACAGAAATGTGAAAACACTGCTATGTCCCCGAAGGTTAGTTACTACTGTGACTACGTGGTAAAAATACTTTCATAAACAAAGCCATTACTTACCAAAACCTCGAAAAGGAGTGCTAGTAACTTATTGTTCGCCATGAAGTTACTGTCCAAAACTCCTAGGTTAAACCAACTTCCTAAACAGCGAAAGACCTTCATAAGCATTTTCTCATCTGTTCCTGCTTTTTCTATACAGGTCATCTGAAAAGAAGGAAAAAAAGTTAAATAATGCCAAACTTTAAATTTAAACCATTATTACAATCACCTCTTAGGTGTAATAATGAGAAGGAAAATAATACTAACAGCTAACAGTTAAAAGTGCTTTGTAAGTACCAAATGGTGCTCTCAATATTCTTAATTCATTAATCCCCACTAAAACTACAGCCAGGTACTATCTCCATTTTCTCAACTGGGAAGCTGAGATACAAAGAGATTGCAGACTTGCCCAAAGATAGTTCTGTTTCAGAAATAATGGTTTCTTAGATCCCTCTTCTGCATTAATTTAATTGTATCAAAAAATTATTTTCAAGTAATACTCATCTACACAGTTGATTTTACAGAATAAAAACAAGACAGTCCTACTATTGTATAACCCCAAATAAAAAGCTGATGTTTCAGCTTCTGTACTCAAATACTCCAGCAAATACACCATTCCACAGAAAGTGACACTACTATAAATACGGTAGGTTGATAAAAGAGATAAAATGAAAAGCCAACTAAAACTCACCACTGTTTCTCTTTGCAAACTATTTTTGTGATGTATATTTTTTCCAAAATAAAGTGTAATGCAACTTTTTCTGGATTAAAAAATGTTTAAAAATAACTTTTATAGGCAATGGGTCAGAAATGTCATAATTGCCATGGGGTTTGTGGTGGGGTACAGATTCCCACAGTGATCTAAATGTTGACTCTTGTACTTCTAAGGTAGCCATGCTCCTCCTATATTTGCTGTATCAGGCAATTATGATTATATTCTTCTCAATTAGTTTGAATTATACTGAACTGAATTGAAAGAAGAAAAACAAGAATGCTTCAAGTAAATTCATGGCAACCACACAAATACTTGAATCTTTGAATCTCTGGATGTAAAGTCATCACACGATTGTTTGGCCTTTATACTTCCTGAATGACATTTCAATTTACTAAGACATGATGTTTACAAATGGGAGAACCTGACTATACATTCTAACTTCTGACTCAAACTTAAGAACAGAATTTTGGAAACAGCCTACATCTAAATCTAGTTGCTTGAAGAGAAAAAAATTCTGCTAATTAAATCAAACACACACCAGAAAGCTTCAGAACTAAGAGAAAGTTACCTTGGGTTCCTCTTTAAGAACTGCATTATTAAGAACTCTGTCTCTTAAAGCAAGGCCTCAAAGCTGAAACAAATGCCAGAAGCGTTCACCAGTAAAAATAAAGCAGAGGTAAATAAAAACTGACCTTGGATTAACAAAATGAAGACTAAATGAAGGGAGAAAAATATATTAGAGGACAGGCTCAGTCAACTATATGGGCAAGAAGAACATTTAAAACTTTTAAAAGTTCAACACAATGTTTAGGAAAGTCTCCATTTGAAGAGACCACAAAAGTAAAATACTGACAAAATGGGATGGAATAGAATGTAAATAAGAGGAACGTGGGGGAAACAATGAAAAAGGTTTAAGAGGCCTCTGGTACCTGGTATTACAGCCAGCCTATTTTTCCTGGCAATTCTGGACTATTTCATTTTCCAGGTTCTGTAACATGACAAACTACATGACAGAGTTATAGACTGTATTAAGTACCACAGGGACAAATTTTTCAGATTTCATTACAACAAATCAAGCTATTGCTTGTTGTCAATTATGAGGAAGTGTTAAGTCAAGCACATGCCATGGGAGTCCAAGTAGCTCCTACACTTGACCACTGTGCCAGTAATGATGCTTATGAGGGCTGCAGTGCTGACTGGATTCTTTTGGCTTCACTTGAGACCTTACAAAAAGAAAATGACAAGCTCAGGTCCCTTAACTCAATTCAAGTCATAGTCTGAGAACCAAATCTTCTACAACCACTCTAAATGAAGCTCTTATTTTGTGTAGCTCCAGGGCTGAGAGTCATACACATAATTTGTGTGGCTTGCTGAACTACAAACAACAGCTGAATTCACAATCTCACCAAATTTCTCATGTGAAAGTTAAGAAATTGTAAAACGTGGAATTCTGAAACTTGGAAAAGAGACATCTGGTGTCTGGACCCTAATGAAACAGATAATCTTGAACTCCCAAATTATTGAGTCTCCCTTACGAGCAGATGCAGTCTGCTTTCCAGTGTCTGAGAAAAGCCTTCTTCAGTTTGAAAACCCTGTAATAATGTCATCTGAGACAAATGCCTTCATAGGTGATGCCCAATCTCTTCAAGACCTACCACAACCATTTCCTGTGCCACCCATAACTATGGCCAAATCTTAGCACCTTCGGGGGGTGGGGGAGGGGTGGAATGACAGGTATATACAAGAGGAAATAACTTATCAAGAAAACTGTAAACTTTGCTAACATGTATCTGAAGAAACCTGGGTAACATATATGGGAATGATTCTAAGGGTACCAGACCATGGGAGGCTGGAATATACCACTAACTTGAGCCAATCTCATTGATATGAGTGTACTTCCTAGAGATTCTGGATTTAATGAGTATATGGTGCCTCTGGCAAGGACCCAGGAAAATCATAGTGCAAATATCTAGGACTTGGGAGCAAATCTCTACCTTCTGCAGGTAATTATTCTTTTGAGAAACAGCTTCTGGCTTGCTACCACACCTTGGTAGAAACTGAACATCTATCCATAGGACATCAGGTGACCACGTGGCCTGAGCTTCTCACCATGAACTAAGTATTGTCTGAACTACTTAACATGGGCATGCATAACAGCAACCTGTCATCCGACAGAAATGGAATACAAGAAACTGAGTTCAGGAAGGTGTAAGAAAGTTGCATGAGCAGGTAGGTCAGATTCCTTTGACACCAACTCTTTTTGCATTGGTTCATTTCCCTCAATCCATGCCTATTGCCTCCTGCCTCCTGGATGTTCCTTACAACCTAGTTAACTAAAGAAGAAAACTCTAGCCCAGATTACAGAATGATGTGTACAACATGCTGGTACCACCTGAAGGTGGAGAGCTGCAGAATTACAGACCCATACAGGGTAGTGAAGGACAGTGAAGGACAGTGGTTGAAGGAAAATCCTAATGGGCAGAACTTCAAGCAGTATAACTGGTTGTCCACAACGTATGGAGTGAGAGAGAACCAAAAATATGGATCTGTACTTATTTATGGACAATTTTTAATGATTTGGATGACCAGGGATTTGGAAGAAGCATGATTAAAAGATTGGTGACAAGGAAGTCTGACGCAGAAGTATATATGAATGGTATACAAACAGGCACAGACTGTGGAGAAATTTGTCCTGTGCGAATACCCACCAAAAGACATCCACTATAGAGAAATCTTTCAATGATAGATGGACAAAATTTGAAACTCTATAATGTTAGCCCCTTTCCCCAGTCACCTTGCTCAATAGGCTCATCAACAAAGTGGCCACAGTAGCTGAGACAGAGGCTACACCAGGATTAACATGAACTTCCACTAAGTAAGTCAAAACTACTGATGAGTGTCAAATCTGCCAATAGCAGAGCCCAACACCGAGTCCCTAAAATGGCACCATCTACCATGGGGACCAGGTTCATTGATTACATTGAACTTCTTTCACGAAGGAAGAAGAAATTTGTCTGGAAGGACAAGGCTCACAGGAAGAAAGAGACTTATATGCTGGATATGGATTTGCCTTCCCTGCTTGCAGTGCTTCTGTCAGCACTGTATCAACCATAGACTCACAGAATGCCATATCCAACCATCAAGGCCTCCTATCTAATCAGGGAACTCGTATCAGAGTAAGGGAAGTACAGTAATGAGCAACTGTGACCTCTGTTGGAGATTCTGGTCCCCAAGGAAGGAATGCTTCTACCAGGAAGTACAAACATGATTCCAGTAAACTATAAGGTAAGTCAACCACCTGGACAATTTGAGCTTCTTGTGCCACTGAACCAATAGGAAAAAGGGGAGGAGGGTGTTAATCTGTAGGCTGGAGTGACTGATCCCAATAACCAAGGAAAAACTGAGTTCCTCCTACACAATTGAAGCAAGGAGTTCTCAGTCTGGAACAGAGAGAATTTTCTAGAGAGCTTCTTAATACTTCCATGCTCAACAGTAAAGGTTAATGCGAAACTACAGAAGCAACAACCAAAAAAGGCAGGATTATTGAGGGCTCAGACTCTTTGGGGGAATGAAGGTTTGGGTCACTTCACAGAGTAAAGAACCCCAACCAGCTGAGGTTCTGAACAAGGCAGTTGTCTTAGTCCATTCACGCTGCTGTAACAGAATATGATAGATGGGTGGCTTATAAACAACAGAAATTTATTTTTCACAGATTTAGAGGCTAAGAAGTTCAAGATCAAGGTACCCCCAGATCCAGTGTCTGTTGAGGAACTGGCTTCCTGCTTCATAATGAAGGATCTTTTCTCTATGTTTACACATCACGTAAGAGGGAAGAGAGCTTTCTGGGTTCTCTTTTATAAGGGCACTAATCCCATTCACGAGGGTCCCATACTCATGACCAAATCACCTTCCAAAAGCCCCACCTCCTAATACTACCACACTGGGCACTAGGTTTCAACATATAAATATATAAATTGCGGGGGCGGGGCACAAAGACAAATATTCAGTCCACAGCAACATATAAATTTTGGTGGGGGGAGGCGGGAGAAGGGAGACACACACACAAATATTCAGTCTATAGCAGCAGGGGAAAGAAGAAACGAGTTGTGCAAGAAAGCCATACATATCAATTATACAACTCTTCTGACCAATACATAACTGAGGGCTGTAGTAGCTCTGCATATTTCCTATTTGCTTGTTATGCCACTGCACACAAGTTTTCTGTTTTTGTTTATTTTTAAGATTTTTATTTATTTGAGGGGCGCCTTGGTGGCTCAGTGGTTAAGCGTCTGCCTCCGGCTCAGGTCATGATCTCAGGGTCCTGGGATGGAGCCCCGCATTGGGCTCCCTGCTAGGCGGGAAGTCTGCTTCTCCCTCTCCCACTCCCCCTGCTTGTGTTCCCTCTCTCTCTGTGTCTCTCTCTGTCAAATGAATAAATAACATCTTAAAAAAAAAAGATTTTTATTTATTTGAGAGACAGCATGAGGGAGAGTGTGTGAGCCGGGGAGAGGGACAGAGGGAAAGGGAGAAGAAGATTCCCCACTGAGCAGGGAGCCCAATGTGGGGCTCGATCCCAGGACCCTGAGATCATGAACCGAGCCGAAGGCAGATGTTTAACCAACGGAGCCACCCAGGCGCCCCTGCACACGAGTCTGAATATATGTAAAAGAGTTAACCAAATAGGAAGCTAAGTTAGTCAAATAGGAAGACTACGGCTGGTTATAGATGTATTGCCCCTCAGCACCAAATTCACCCTTTTAGACTACTCTGTAAAAATGGATCTGGGCCCTTTAAATATTTTTTCCTGTGCCGCTAGACTGACTTTTTGTCAGAAGGCCACTAGAGAGAAACAAGAGAAAAAGGGTCTGCTTCCCGGTGCTAGTGTGCTCCCTTGGTAGCCTTCAACAGAATGTGCCGCTCCTCCAGCCCCAGACTCCTATTTCCTCTGGTGCCTGCCTCTTGCAATGCACTGGCCACCAATTTCCCCAGCATTTCCCCCACCCTCTCCAATGGATTTACAGCAAATCGCGTCTGGCTCCTAAAGAATGTACAACTTCTCCAGCACCAGATTCACTGTGTTCAGTTTCTCCAGTGTCTGCCAGACATCGTGGCCAGCAGCTGCCTCTGGTACTCCCATACCAAGGTGATTTTGTGGCAGAGAGACACCTTCCCCGAACAGCTTTCTTGGGCTTCCTAGAAGGCAGATTTCCTGCAAGTTCAAAAAGACTGATTTTCAGCAGCACGGAGTGCCAAAAATGACTTCTCCACAATTCTGTGCCTTCTACAACAGGGTCTGGATCTTAGCCTTGGGAGGGGGTGAACTCCTCCTTCCTTGGAAACTCTATCTTAGCCTTGGGGTTAATGTCTGCTCCTTGTTTCTGTTTTATGGCTATATTCTTTAGAGCTCTCTTTACTTCTTACCAGACAATCCCTCATCACTGTAATCTCCAGTTAGAATTAATCATTCTTTGTATTAAACATTCCCACATACTACTATGTGGTTTCTCTCTTCTGACTAAACACAGACTGATACTAAAAGGATTCTAGATCTGGGGCAAGGAGGTAACAAGGTATTAGTCCTCTTTTTGTGTTAGGAAGGAGAGAAATGCTCCAGTGGCCAAAGTTATAATATTTTAAGCATCAAAAGAAAGATTTTAGTTGAGACCCTGAATCAATGAAAACCCATGAGTCATAACACTCCATAAAGAGATGTCAGAAAAAAAAACAGTGACACTTGAGGCAGATTTAAAACAAAACCCTATTTTGCAAACAGGAAATTAAAAAAGAATTAAGATTTATAGTGCTTTCCTAGAAGAATGCCAGAATACTCACAAGAATACCAACTAATACATACACAGAAAGAATGACAGAATTATTAAAATATTATTTTGCAAACCACAATGAAATTTTTTTTAAAAAGATTTTATTTATTTGACAGAGAGAGACACAGCGACAGAGAGAGAGCACAAGCAGGGGGAGTGGGAGAGGGAGAAGCAGGCTTCCCGTGGAGCAGGGAGCCCGATGCGGGGCTCGATCCAGGACCCTGGGACCATGACCTGAGCTGAAGGCAGACACTTAACGACTGAGCCACTCAGGCGCCCCACGATGAAATTATTAAGACAATGATTACCAACTAGAATTTAAAATCTTTAGGCAAAGGTTGATATGGAATTGAACATTTTCTATTTTATGAACTACCATCATACAAATTGCATTACAAGGAGGAAAACAAACTTTATAAACGGAAGAATCAAACTTAAAATAAATGGTAAGTTGAAAAATGCATCCTAATCTAGTCAATCCTAACATCACGAATGGAAGGTCACCAAAAAGTATTTCTCTTCTGATAAGATGACACATGAAGTATCTATGATGTATTCCAGTCAATAATGTTTAACCTTTTGGGGCATCTGGGTGGCTCAGTTGATTTAAGTGTCCGACTCTTGATTTTGGCTCAGGTCACAATCTCAGGGTTGTGGAATCAAGCTTTATGTCAGGTTCTGCACTGGGCATGGAGCCTGCTTTAAGATTCTCTCTCTCCCTCTCTGTCGCCCCCCCCTTAAAAATAAATAAATAAAAATTTAAAAATCTTTAACCTTTTAAAATCAATCATTAAGTCTTTCTTTCTCAACCAGGGTTCTGGAAAGAATTAAGTCCTACAGAAAATTATTTGGGTGACTGTTTTCTCCATTATCCTAAGGATAGTATACTTGTACCATTATTAATGCATAGGAGAGAATTTGTTCCATACAATGGATGCCTTAGGGCATTAAGGCTTAATTCTCTAGAGGAATCCCTACTGAGAAAGGCTGTTTTAGATACAACTTCCAATTAAAGGAAATACAGAGAACAGAAAAACAAACTAAATGAAACAAAGACAAAGCAACCAGAAAATCCAAAAGGCAAGAAAATCTATAAAATAACTGGTCCAATCTCAACTCAATCAGTGTCATTTTGAAAAGAAGGGGAAGAGGGACTGTGATTAGGAATCATAATAAACTGGGGCGCCGGGGTAGCTCAGTCAGTTAAGCGTCTGCCTTTGGCTCAGGTCATGATCCCAGTGTCCTGGGACTGAGCCCCGCATTGGGCTCCCTGCTCAGCGGGGAGCCTGCTTCTCCCTCTCCCTCTGTCTGCCGTTCTGCCTGTTGTGTACTTGCTCTCTCTCTGTCAAATAAATAAAATCTTAAAAAAAAAAAAAGGAATCATAATAAACTGATACAAGGCATGGTTCTAGACTGGATACTGATTTGGAAAAATGCTGTAAAGGCTATTTTAGGATGAACTTGGGGAATGTGAAGATGGTCTGGGTATTTATTAGATGATATAAAAATTTACTGAAATGGAAAGATGAAGCTGGATGACTGAAAAAGCAGGCTATAGAAGGATAGGTAAAATATAATCTCATTTGTATTTCAAAAATTTGTCATATGTTCATAGAGGATATGTACTAAAGGGTTAACTGTGATCTCCAGATGGTTTGAATATAGTTTGTATTTTCTAATTCTCAATAATACTATCTCCTTAAAATAAATTCTGAAAAATGCATATAAAAGAGTAATTTTCCAGTGAATTTCTAACACCGATCTGAAGGCAATTTTAAGTAAAAAATTTCTTTTTCAAATAAAAAGTTCTGGGGTGCCTGGGTGGCTCAGTCATTAAGTGTCTGCCTTCAGCTCAGGTCATGATCCCAGGGTCCTGGGATTGAGCCCCACATCGGGCTCTCTGCTCAGAGGGAAGCCTGCTTCTCCCTCTCCCACTCCCCCTGCTTGTGTTCCTTCTCTTACTGTCTCTCTGTCAAGATAAATAAAATCTTAAAAAAAAAACAACAAAAAAACCCAACTCTCAAGCAACTATCATCTTTAAATAAAAATTAAAAAAAAATAAAAAGTTCTATGATGTTCCAAAAGTACTGAAACAATTCCCTGAAAAATAATCTATAACCACATTATTGAAAAAATTGATCTAGACTATAAAGACCTAAAAATGAGATGTGGCGGCTAGATAATTTAATACCATCAAGTTCAAGAACCAGCAAATATTTTCTTTAAAGGGCCAAAGAGTAAATACTTTAGATTTTATAGACTATATGTGGTCTCTGTGAAAATTATTCAACTCTGCCACTTCAGCTCAAAATTATGGACGTACACAATACATAACTGAATGGGCATGACTATGTTACAGTAAAACTATTTGCAAAAATAGGTGACTAGCTCATAGGCCATAAATTTACCCATCACTGGTCTACAGCATTAAAATGTCCACCTAGTCAAAAAGGACCTAATCACATTTAACTCTTTTTAAAAAGATAGTGTAGTATTACCTAATCTGTAATTGTGATATTGCCCAAAGGTCAATTAAAGTCCTGAACCACTTCCCTATCAAATCTCAACTGATCCTTAAGAGAGGATCCTTTCCTTAAGTAAATTTATACATTAGCATGGTTCTTTGTCAAGAGCCAACAGTTTGTACCATGAAGTAGTAGAAAAGCAAGGGATGTGTAATCACAAAGCCTGAGTTCAAATTCTGAACTAACAGTTGTATAAGTCTAAAGCCCGTTTACATCATTCATAAAATGGAAATAACATCATCCTCACAGTGTTACTTACAAGCTCAAAAAGTATAGTTTCTGAATATGAAAGTATTTAACTGTAAAGTGTTCTATAAAAGTCACAGTATTATCATTGCCAATTTTTGCAAAGAAATCGTATTTCACAATAATGCAACTGAATTAAAAAATAACCACCATGGCTTTTTGCCCCTACAGAACAACTCAGTATTTCACATTTACTCACCAATAGAGATACCACTGTACTAGAGTAGAAGGCCAAATCTTCTATAATTTCTGTGCGCCGGTTAGCCCCAATTCGTAAGGAACGACTATGTACTTCTTCAGGTAACACTGTAAGGATCTCCAGCAGAAAAGGCAGAGAAGTTACATCATTGCTATATCTGGAAAAGGAAAGGGGAGAGATTAAAGTTACTCAGAGTCAGAAAATACACAATCACAAGATAACAACAGGCTTCAGAATAACCTGTAACAACAAGAGCAGCATTCTCACGACTGTTAAAATGGAGGAAAAACAGATAAAATTTTTTGGAAAGGTATCTGGAAATCAAAATTTCAACTTGCATCATCTGTGACCCAGCAACTCCACTTCCAGAAATTTCTCTCAGAAAATCTCACATACACATGCAAAGTATATAAATATATGCACTGCAATACTTTCTCATAATAGCAAAAATATTGGGAAAATATAAAGGTCCTCCATTATTAGAATAAAAAAGGTTACAGACAGTTATACAATGGAACATACACAGCCATTAGAGTGAATGAAATATCTATGTCCTAACATGAAAAGATGTCTACAACGTACTATATAAAAAGTATATGAAATATATTACATATGAGTGAACAAACACATAGATATATTAGAATATATACGCACTTATTTATTTTAAAATGCTTAAAGTCTGGAGGGCTATACAGTCAACCATTAATAGTGGTTACTTATGAAATACAGAAATAGGGAGAGAGAAAGGCTTTTACTTTGAAAGCTTCCACACTATTAGAGTTTTTTCAAGGAACATGTGTTAATTTTCTTAATGAAAATTTTCTTTAAAAAAATAAACAAACTATCCATGGTGCCTGGGTGGCTCAGTCATTAATCGGCTGCCTTCGGCTCAGGTCATGATCCCAGGGTCCTGGGATCGAGGCCCACATCGGGCTCCCAGCTCCACGGGAAGCCTGCTTCTCCCTCTCCCACTCCCCCTGCTTGTGCTCTCTCTCTCTGTGTCTCTCTCTGTCAAATAAATAAATAAAATCTTAAAAAAAAACAACTATCCATATAAAGATTTAATGACACATTGTAGTTGGATTAGGCAAAAAGGACATCCACTTTGCTCAAAAATAATACCCTAACCAAATGCCAAAATGCAAACAAATATCAAGATTATCCGGCCAAGACCATGAGGAAATGCTTTTATTCAAAGTAGCAGGCTCCGTGTAACTGAAAATCATACTGTCCCTTTGACAGATATGAAATAAACCCCAATTAGTAAGAACTTTTACTCATAATGATTTCTAATTTAATATAATCTTAAACATTCTGACAATGTTTTTATAGAACTGCTGACATGTCAGTTAGTGGGAGTGATCCACAAGACAATGAAAGACTTTGCTGCAGTTAATTCAAGGAACATGTGTGTATAAATTATGAGGGCCTTTTATGTTCCACATGACACACTTCTGTAATATTTAAATTTTAAATGATTTTCTTTTAACCTAACAAAAGTTAATAATAATTCTTTGTTAAGTGTTTGGGGAAATATCCCAAATGTCTAGCTAATGCGAACAAATTTCTCTTTGTACAAGGTTAATAGTAATTCCAAATGCTAGAATATAGTTAATACAAGTTACTTACTTTTCCACCAATGTTTGTACACATCCCTTCCAGGAAGGCATCTGTAGGGCAAGGTCTGCTATTGCTAAAGCCAGCTGAATAAAAAGAGAGATTAAATAAATGAATAGAAACAGATGAACAGAAACAGGGTTACCATCAATATTAATTGGAAAGCAAAGAAACTAAACTTTATCCAAACAATATGACAACAAAGACTGACACCCCACCCACCCACCTCTCCTCACCTCCACAACTACATATATAATGTAAACTCTTCTGGGCTAGCTACAAATTGCTAGGATTTAAAAGTTAACCTCTAAAAATGAAAAAACAAAACCAAAAAACAACAAAAAGAAATCAGAAAGAACAGACTATAGATTTTCCTCAGAATATATCAATACTTACTTTTATTTGGCAATACCACAGAACTTCATGGACAGATAAATTATACTTTGCCAAAAGGCCAAAGTTACTGACAAAGTCAGCCCTTTGACTTAATCCTCAAGTAATGGAATGCCATTTCCCTTCTCTTTCCATTTCTCATCTTGAAGCCTTATGCAAAAGCCTCCTTCCTCTTCAAGGGCACTTCTATGCCAGGCAGAGAACACACATGAGTATGTATTCACTGAAGCTTCCAGTTTTCCTTTCTAATGTATTTACCAGTCTAAGGGGGAAGAGCCAGATGCTTCACTGTTTCATTCGTAAGACTTTTACTAGCCAACTGGTCCAGAAACGATTTTTTTAAAGGCAAGTAGGCAGACCTCTGACCCAGAACAGAAGAGTATACAATATTTTTATCATCTGCAATTTTAATAGGGTTGGGGGGGGCACATATGCCTGCCTGTGAAAACCTATACTCATCTCCCCCACTTCTGGTATTTAAAATGGTTTGAAATCAAATGAACTCTAATATTAACATAGAAGATTTTCACTTTCTATCCACTTAAGAATATACCATTAAGTCCATAATAAAGTTAACATTACTTCACATGGCCTAGCAATGTCAATCAAAATCTGATAAATCCAAATGGCCTTACAAATTTCCCTAATGAGAAGCACAGGATTTACCTGCGTTACAATGACAGGTGACAAGTCTTTCAAGTTCTGGATATGGGTTAGTAATGAGTCCCGTAAAGAGGCATGAGAGTCTGTGGGGAGCTCATAAAATGAGGTCTGAATCTTCATTTTCATGGTCTGTGCAGCAAAGTAGCATGATTCCACATCCTGTCGGATCTGTAACAATTGGTCTGAAATCTCCCATGCATGAACCTGAAAGCAGATCAGACAAAAATGTCTTAAAGACTATTGTACTAAGTAATTTTAATGTTACACCTCAATACACGTAAAAACATATGTAGACCAATATAATAAAAACCCGACAAGCTAAATTACCCACTAATTTAGCCAATACCTCAAACTATGTATTTATAGGTCCTGTTCAACAAAAGTATTACCTAAATCCTTCTGACTCATTCTAGGAAGGCATGAGAGTTATCAATCAGATCAATAGGTCTAACCTTGCTGATCAGAATCATTAATTGTGTAGGGGAGAGAGTAGGAAGAAAAAAGTCCCAAAAGCTCCTACTAAAACTAAAATGTCACTGTGTAACTTCCAACCCTATCTGGTTAGATGTTTCTTTTCCACTTTTATAAGCTTTTGTCTACTTTTGAGAATTGAATCTGATAACCATTTTAATATATCTATAAATAGGTCTCAGTAGACCTACATTTCAATCTTTAGTTCCTTTTAGCAGAAAAAAAATCTCACCCTAAATGAATATTATTTCACATACTTCTATTATTTTCTAATGTATTTATGTTTGGCAAAGTGCTAATATACACTTACTACTAAAATCATTTTCATAGGAGAAAATAAATCTATCTATGGAAATAATAATGGAATGAAAGCATAGGATTTGGTCTCTAACGGATAGTCACAGTTATAAAAGAGTTCTATTTTGAAAGATAACTTTGGGAACAAAGTTGTGCAGTACACAGTAGGCAACTAATTAACAACTGATTAATTTTAATCCAATTCTACCAAACTGCCTCTTCTTGGGAGAAGGCTAAAGTAGGCTGGCAATAATGAACTGAAAAAAAAATTTGCAATCTCAATTCAGGAGCAGAAGCAATTGTGGAAGGAGATCACAAAGATTCACCCAGTCAATTTCTTATAAAGCTAGAGCACTTCACAAGTAATACATAATCATTCTTCAAGATCTTTCCAAAGATAAACAGGAGTCAATAAAGAGAAACAGGCAGAATAAATGGCCTGTACAAGTTCCCAAAGTAAATTGAAAACAGAGACACTGAAGTTCATTAGAGGTTAATTAACATAAAACTTAGCTTTCAATCAAATAAGACAGTGGAAAATAAGCATAAAACATTATGTCACAGAAAAAATCTTCCAGCCACATAAGTTTTTAGCTATTTAGTATCTAACCAGTAACTCAAGCACATCTGGAGTTTAATATGCCATCAAAATATATTTTTCTCAAACTGATACTTTATAATCTAGTTTATTGGCTTTTTTAAAAAAAGATTTTATTTATTTGAGAGAGAGAGAGAGAGCGCGCGAGCACAGAGGGAGCGGGAGAAGCAGACTCTCCCGCTGAGCAGGAAGCCCAATGCGAGACTTGATCCCAGGACCCTGAGATCATGACCTGAGCCGAAGGCAGATGTTTAACAACTGAGCCACCCAGGTGTCCCCGGCTTTTGTTTTTTTTTTAAGTAAGCTCTATACCCAATGTGGGGTTTGAACTCATGACCCTGAGATCACAAGTCGCATGTTCTACCAACTGAGCCAGGCAGGCTCCCCTCAAACTGTTATTTTAAAAAAATAATAGCAAAAAGATTCTATGAAACCTTGGAATCTCCATAAATGCCCTCATAAAAACACAGCAGTTAAAGAGCAAAACTAAAGCACTATGGGCATTTACAACAAAACCAGGTATTATCTTGTTATGTCTAAGAACCCCAAAATATAAGTGGTTGGGGACAAACCAGTGACATCTGTAAGACCTGTGTAGTTTCAGCTTCAGTAAAAGCAGAAGCAGAGAAAAATAACAGGGTATCTAACGGATATAAGGCAAGAGGAACACCAAAAGAGCCAAAAAGTATTCAATGGAAAGAAAAGAGAGACAATTTGAGGACTGAAAATAGAAGAGGTTTTGTCTGATCTGAAAGCAGGTGAGTAGAAGAGGTGAGTGGAAGAGGCCTACATAACATCTAAGGAGATGGTACAGTCTAGCTTCTATAAATTCCTGAAATGAAGGACAGGACTCCAAACTGAAGATAGAATGCTGTGAACAGAATCAAAATTATACAGGATAAGTAAAATAGAGACAAAAGAAGAAAAGGAGAAGATAACAAAACTAGGAAATCTTAGAAATCAAACCACATTTGTAAATACTATAAGAAAACAACAGAAAAGGAAGTTCTTTGAAGATGGAAATACTACCCTTAGCCATGCCTCCTAAAGTTCAGAAAGACTAATTTCATAAAAAATAAGCAATTGAAGCCAAATGCCATATACAGATACAGGGGGAAAAAGAAAATAATGAACAGAATAACATCTCTATGTTATTCTGGCCTGAAAGCAGGCCAGAAAAACATTTTAAAAACTAGTCTACCAGAAAAACACAGAGATATTGGCTATCCATCTAAATAAATTGGACACGATAACATTAAACAATTGCTGAATCTAAAAACAAACAAAAAAACCAGTCTAAAGTCCAAAGGACACAGAAGCCAACATGAAAGAGCTCAATGGCCAAAGATAAAAAACCTAGTGTAAGAAAATGGATTATGATAGTATTGGATTATAAACTCAAAAATAAAGCAAATGCCATGAGTCCATACTGATGTGAACAATGACCAAATAAATAAGTGTGAAGTTATTTGTAATATATAAAACATCATTTTTACAGAAGAATGCTTAGTTAATAAAGGTAAGAAGGAATGAGAAAAATAGACAATTACTATTTCAACACCACAGTAATAATTGCTACAGGAAATATTCATGGATAGGGGATAAAATTAGTGGGTGAACTTTAAAAAAGAAACAGGGGGGCGCCTGGGTGGCTCAGTTGTTAAGTGTCTGCCTTTGGGTCAGGTCATGATCCGAGGGTCCTGGGATTGAGCCTGCATCATCGTGCTCCCTGCTGAGCGGGAAGCCTGCTTCTCCCTCTCCCCACTCCCCCTGCTTGTGTTTCCTCACTCGCTGTGTTTCTCTCTGTCAAATAAAGAAATAAAGAAATAAAATCTTTAAAAAGAAAAAAAAAACCCAACAACTCAGAGTTCTCTACTGGAGAGACAATGTAAAGAGACCTAGACTACATGGAAAGCAAAAGGAGGGCGGCTAAGTCCAGCCTTCCAGCCATTTCTATCAGTGTCAGTCATGAAAATGAAGCCATCTTAGAACCTCCAGACCAGCCCATCCACCAAACTTCATGGAGAATTAGAATTCAAAGTCCTGCTCAAATACGTGACCTATAAAATTGTGAGATACAATGAAATGATTTTTGTTTTTGTTTTTTAAATTTTTTTTTTAAGGAGGCTCCATGCTCAATGTGGGGCTTGAACTCACAATCCTGAGATCAAGAGTCACATGCTCTACTGACTGAGCCAGCTGAGTACCCATGAAACAATTTTTGTTTTAAGGTAATTTGTTTCACAGATCATGAGAACAACCAACCAAATATTATGTGCATCCTGACAAAAGAACAGGATACCACAATGACAAGAGGATCAAACTTGTGTCTCATCAAACCTTTGGATGAAGCTGGCAATTTGCAGGAAACACAGAGGAGACTAGAGCTGCATGGTAACTATGCAATCAGCAAAATCCACAACATAGAGTAACTCAACAGGTCAAATGGCCCAGATTTCCCAACAGTTAAATAATCTAGAGAGAGAGAACTTACAGATTAAAAGACACTCAAAAAGCATATTTTTTAAAACAACAAGACTGGGCGCCTGGGTGGGTCAGTCGTTAAGTGTCTGCCTTCGGCTCAGGTCACGATCCCAGGGTCCTGGGATTGAGCCCCGCATCGGGATCCCTGCTCAGCAGGGAGTCAGCTTCTCCCTCACCCTCTCCCTCTGTGTGCACCTCCCCCCCAATAAATACATACATGCACACATTACATAAATAAATAAATAAATCTTTAAAAAAATAAAAATAAATTAGAAGTAGAGATCTCAAAAAGGAAGGGCAGAACCAAAAGTCAAAACAAAACAAAAAGCCCATTTCCTTCTGGACTGTTAAACCTGGGGGTGGGGATGCAAAGATTTATTTTCCAAACATCATTTTTATTTTGGATCTTTTTAAAAGATTTTATTTATTTATTTGGCAGAGACACAACAAGAGAGGGAACACAAGCAGGGGGAGTGGCAGAGGGAGAAGCAGGCCCCCTGCCGAGCAGGGATTCCGATGTGGGGCTCAAGCCCAGGATCCTGAGATCATGACCCGAGCCAAAGGCAGATGCTTGACGACTGAGCCACCCAGGCGTCCCATATTTTAGATTTTTTAAAAAGTAATCTCTACACCCAATGTGGGGCTCGAACTCACAAACCCGAGATCAAGAGTCACATGCTTTTCCAACTGAGCCAGCCAGGTGCCCCAAAAGTAACACATTCTTAAAACAATAAGACAAGAAGAGAAACTGAAAATATCTTAACATAAATGAAAATAGAAACACAACATACCAAAGTTTATGAGATGCAGCAAAAATAGCATTTAGAGGGAAATTCATAGCCACACACATTTATGTTAAAAAAGAAATATCTCAGATCAACAACCTAACTTTACACCTTAAGGAAGCAGAAAAAGAACAAACTAAACCCAAAGCTAGCACAAGGAAGAAAATAATAAAAATTGTAGCAAAGATAAATAAAAAAGAGAACAGAAAAACAAAGATTTGATTCTTTGAAAAGATAAAAAAAAAAAAAAAAGCCAAACCTTTAGCTATATTAACTAGGAAAAAAGAAATGGAAGTGAGGACTTACTACCAATTTTACAGAATAAAAAAAGATTATAAGAAATACTATGAACAACAGTATATCAACAAATTGGATACTGTAGATGAATGGGCAGACAGAAACATACAATGTACCAAGACTGAATCAAGAAGAAATAGAAAATCTAAATAGACTATATTGCTATAACTAGTAAAAATACTGAATCAAAACCTTCCAATAAAGAAAAGCCCAGGACCAGATGGCTTTCCTGGTGTTTTCTACCAAACATTTAAAGACCAATATTTCTCACACTCTTCCAAAAAACTGAAGAGGAGGAGAGAATGCTTCCTAATTTATTCTATGAAACCAGTACTACTCCGATACCAAAGCCAAAGATACTACAAGAAAACTACAGACCAATTTAAATATTGATGAAAAAAACCCTCAATAACATGCTAGCAAACCAAATTCAACAGTACATTAAAGGATTATACACCATGACCAAGTGAGATTTATTCATGGAATGCAGGGTGGTTCAACATAAAAAAATTTAAAAGTGTAATATACCACATGTTAAAAGAATGAAGGGGGAAAAAAGACTAACATTTCAATTGATGCAGAAAAAGCATTTGGCAAAATGTAACGCCCTTTCATGACACTCAACAAACTAGGAAAAGAGAAAACTATCTCAACATAAAAAAGACCATACATGAAAAACCCACAATGAACATCTTACTCAATGGTCACTGGCAGCTTTTCAAAACTCTAAGATCAGCAACAAGACAAGGATGCCCATTTTTGCCACTTAAATTCAACACGGCATTGGAAGTTTTTATTGGAAGTTCCAGCTAAAGCAATTAAGCAAGAAAAAGAAAAGGCATTCAAATTGGACAGGAAGGGGTAAAATGATGATTACTTACATATGACATGATCTTATATGTAGAAAACCCTAAAGATTCCAAAAAAACCTGTTAGAACCAATAGATGAATTCAGGAAAGTTGCAAAATACAAAATCAACACCCCAAATCAGTTTTTATATATTAAACATGAACAATTTTTATACATTAACAATGAACAATTTGAAAAAGGAATTAAGAAAGCAATTGCATCAAATTACAACAGCATCAAAAAAAGAACAGAATCTACTCAGCAATAAAGTAAGGAAGCAAAAAGACTTGTACACTGAATACTACACAACACGGGGTGGCTGGGTGGCTCAGATAGTTAAGTGTTAACCATCTGAGCCTCAAAAATTAAAAATAAAATTACCGTGTGATCCAGCAATTCTGCTTCTGAGTATATGCCCCAAACAATGGAAAGTAGGGACTCAGATATTTATACACACCAACGTTCATAGCAGCATACTTCAAAATAGCCAAAGGTTGAAAACAACTCAAATGCTAACTGAAAGATGAATGGATAAACAAAATGTGGTATACACATACAATGATTATTATTCAGCCTTAAGAAGTACCATTACATGCTATAACATGGATAAACCTTGAGGACATTTTGCTAAGTGAAATAAACCAGACACAAAAGGACAAATACTGCACGATTCTACTAATATGAAGTACCAAGAGTAGTCAGATTCATAGAGACAAAGTTAGAATTTTGATTGCCAGGCCTTGAAGGGAGAGGATAATGGGGAGAGTTACTGTTTGATGGGTACAGAGTTTCAGCTGAAGATGAAAAGTTCTGGAGATGCACTGTGGTAATGGTGGTACATTTGGGGCACCTGGGTGGCTCAGTCATTAAGCATCTGCCTTCGGCTCAGGTCGTAATCCCAGGGTCCCGGGATCGAGCCCCGCGTCGGGCTCCCTGCTCTGCGGGAAACCTGCTTCTCCCTCTCCCACTCCCCCTGCTTGTGTTCCCTCTCTTGCTGTCTCTCTCTCCCTGTCATATTTAAAAAAAAAAAAAAAAAAAGTAATGGTGGTACCTTAAGGTGAATGTATTTAATGCCACTAAATGTACACTTTAAAATAGCTAAAATGGGGGCCCCTGGGTGGTGCAGTCGATTGAGCAACCGATTCTTGGTTTCGGCTCAGGTCATCTCAAGGTCCTGGGATCGAGCCCCACATCAGGCTCCGAGCTCGGCGAGGAGTCTGCTAAAGTTTCTCTCCCCCTCTCCCTATGCCCCCCCCCATGCGCACATGCACATGCCCTCTCCCTCTCAAATAAATAAATCTTTAAAAATAAATAAGATAAAATAGTTAAAAATGGTAAATTTTATGTTATGTATATTTTATCACCAAACGAAAGAAAAACAGTTTAGAATCTGCTCCATCTCTTTTTAGATTAAAGGGCTTTGGTCCTATTATAAAAAACCGCCAGAAGCAAAAGAAATCATGTCAGGAGAAAACATCATTTATTATCCCTTCAACTTTTCATAATATATCCAGTATCAAACAAAAGCAAGACTAAATAACAACAACAACAAAGGGAAAAGAAAAATGACAATAGAAAATAATGTACCTAGATAATGGAATGAGGACTAAAACATTATGATGTCTTAACTGAAGTGACAAAACTTAACATCACCAATAATGGAACAATTTTTTTTTTTTGAGATTTTATTTATTTGAGAGAGAGAGAGAGATAGCGAGAGCAGGAACACAAGCAGGGGGAGAGGGAGAGGGAGAAGCAGGCTTCCCGCCAAGCAGGGAGCCCGATGCGGGGCTCGATCCCAGGACCCTGGGATCATGACCTGAGCCGAAGGCAGACGCTTAACGATTGAGCCACCCAGGTGCCTGGAACAAATTTTTATACTACTCCTGATGTGTTTCACTGAAAACAACAAATTATCAACTGTGTAGTATTCCTCCAAAAAATGTTTTACCTGAATGAAATCAGGAGAAAATGATGAGACAAATCCAAACAGTGGGGCATATTAAAAACAAACAATGGGCCTAGATTTGTTTTTTAGTGTCACTATCATAAAAGAAAAACCAAAATACCCTGAAGAACTAAAAAGACCAACTACAAGCAATGCATTTTCCTTAAATGGATCCTGGATTACGAAAAATAATAAAAAATAAAAGCTATTGGGAAATCTGAATATAGGCTGTGTATTAGATAATACCATTATGCCAAAGTTATATTTCTAGAGTAACAATGGTTTTAGTTTAGAAAAGTGTCCTTGTTCTTGCAAGAAATATGTCAGTGTTTAGGAGTACAGCATTAAAAGGTCTTCAATTTACTTCCACAAGGTTAAAAAAAATACACTCAGAGAAGGACAGAAAGAGAAAGACAGAGAGAAGCAAATGGAACACTGTCAAATTGAGAAGGGCTATCAGTGTTCACTCTACAGTTCTTTCAAGTTGTGAACTTTTCAAAATAAACAGCTGGGAAAAAATTAAGTAGCTGATTAATGTATTAGAAGACAAACTGGAGAATGTCCATTAAGAAATGTAATCTATAAAAAAGAATCAAATGGAAATTCTAAAACTGAAAAATACAGTAACCAAAATTAATAACCGAATGGGGGAAGGGTTAAAACTGCAAATTAGACAACTGAAGATTACTATGCTAGAGACAAATCAAGAGAAAATAATAAGACCGAAGCACAAAATCAAAAGAGACAGAAGGGAAAGAATGGGAAGAATCTGAGTGACATGCGGGACACAGTGAAAAACTTTAACATACATGTAACTGAAATCCTACAAGGAAAAGAAAAAATGGGGCAGAAGCACTACAGATAATGGCTGAGAAATTTCCGAAGTGGTAAAAGACACCAACCCACAGACTTAAGAAGCTCTATAAACCCGAAGGACAGAAAAACCAGACACTAGGCACATCATAATAACACTGTCAAGAAGCCAAAGAGGAGGGACGCCTGGGTGGCGCAGTCGGTTAAATGTCCCAACTCTTCGTTTCGGCTCACGTCATGATCTCCAGGTCATGAGATCGAGCCCTGTATTGGGCTCAGCGCTCAGTGCAGAATCTGGTTAAGACTCTCTCTGTACCCTCACGTGCTCTCTCTCAAATAAATTAATAAATCTTAACAACAACAAAAAAGGCCAAAGAGGAAAATCTAAAGGACAGAGAAAAGAGAAAAGAAGATATATTTTCTTTAAAAGAACAACAATCAGATTGATAGCTGGCTTGTCAACATTAACAACGGGAACCAGTATCTTCAAAGTACTGAAGGAAAATAACTACCAATCAGTTATTTTATACCAACAAAAAACCCTTCCAAAATGTAACAAAATAAGACATTTAAGACCCTAAAGAAAGGGGTGCCTGGCTGACTCAGTTGGTAGACCACCTGGTTTTTGATCCTGGGGTTATGAGTTCAAGCCACACGCTGGGTCTAGTGCTTACTTGCTTGCTTATTCGCTGCTTTGCTTACTTACTTACTAACTAAATAAGATAAATAAACAAAAAATTTTTTAAATAATAGTAAAAGAGAAGAAGACAGTTTATAACCAATATACCCTAAAAGAAGAAAATACTAAAGGGTGTTCTTCACGGAACAGGAAAATAATTCTGGATGGAAACATGGAAATAGGAAGAAATGAAGAGTAATGGAAAGGTTAAGGATGCGAGTATATCTTAATGGACACTGATTATATAAAGTAATATCATCTTGTGGGGTTTAAAACATATAAATAAAAATACCTGAGAGGAGAGACGCCTGGGTGGCTCAACTGGCTAAGTGTCTGCCTTTGGCTCAGGTCATGATCCCAGGGTCCTGGCTGGGATCGAGTCCCCCATCAGGCTCCCTGCTCAGCGGAGAACCTGCTTCTCCCTCTGCCTGCAGCTCCCCCTGCTTGTGTATATGGGCGTGCCCATGCTCGCTCTCTCTGACAGTAAATAAAATCTTTAAAAAAAAAAATACCTGAGAGGAGTTCTACATCTGTCTAAGATGTAGCAAGTCAGAAAGAACACTGCTTTTGAGTTAACAATAAACAAAAGCAAATAAACTACAAAATAACTTCTTAAAATGCATCAGAAAGCTCAGGTCCCAGGGCAACCAAGTAGACTGAAATCTAAAGACAGACCTCCAAGGAGATAGGAGGCGAGTACTGGTTCATCTGTGGCATAACAAATGAGGAAAAGAAACATAGCTCAACATAACCAATTAATAAAAATTCTGCCAAAATTATGAACAAACTGATAAAGTCTGAGCATGGACCAAGCATGAACATGTAAAACCTCTGGGACTCACAGACAAAAGGGGAGTTCACAACCACCTACAGGCTCTTCTCCACAGACCTCCCCCAGATACTCAGGACAAAGATTGGAGATAGGGCAAAAGACCAGAGAAAAACTCCTTTGGTAGGATGATCCTGGACAGGAACCCTCAATGGCATAGAAGGCACAAAAAGCTGATTAGATCCTCTCCCTTACTGAACAAAAGCCTCAAGCTGTGTGGGGGAAGCAAATCTTGTCACCCTCACGGCACAGGTGAAGACCTATTGCTGTTACTGACCAAGAGAAGTCTCCTGACACTGAGGGCAGGGCAAATAAAAGTATCCTGCGCAAGACCTGCCAGATGCAAGGCAAAGCAAGAATGCCTTAGGTGAGATCAGGGTCACTGAGAAAGCCCCACCACTGAGAACAGCGGCACTGGAACTGAGACTATGGTAGACTGGGGCAACAGAGAACATTCCTTTCCTCCACTCACCCACACAAATAACCACTAAACACATCATATTCAAACTCATGAAACACAGAGATAACAAGAAAATATTGGAGGCAGGAATCTTTTTATATTGGCTCTATGACAGCT
This sequence comes from Eumetopias jubatus, assembly GCF_037043125.1. NCBI lineage: Eukaryota > Metazoa > Chordata > Mammalia > Carnivora > Otariidae > Eumetopias > Eumetopias jubatus. The sequence goes on from NW_028274820.1 coordinate 85,417,087, forward strand.
CAACCGTAGAACTTTGTACTATTATAATTACTCAGGCCTTCATTCATCTTTTCTAATAGACTGTGAGCTCTTTAAAGGTAAAGAACAATTGTAACTACTGTCTACATCTCACAAAATCCTTTGGCCATAAGAGGTACTTAAATAAAGTATTTATTAAATTACTAAATATGAAGCAAAATGACAAGATACTATCATCTCCTAAGTCTGTAACACCTCTTTGCTTTCCCAATCATGAAAAGCCCAACCTTCTACTACACAGCTAAATACTTAAGGATTGGGAATCACCTCTAAGAACAGAACCCAAAATGTACTGCGAGAGAAAGGGCAAGAGAGAATAAGCAAATCAGTTCTTTACAGATAAAGAAAACAAAGGCCGAGAGGATGAGACATTTTTCATTCAGAATCCTCATTTGTAGAACCTCACATGCCTTGCACAGATGGAGCCTTGGTTCTGTTTTATTTTAAATACAGATTTAGTTTTAGCAATGAGAAGAAGCTCAATAATTTCCTAGCTAAAATCTGAAGATTCAGATATTTCAGAAAAAATTCAGTGAAGAGAACCTTAAAATCTCCCTAAAATGGGAATCTTCTGGAATGAACTTACTTTAAAATATTACCAGTACTTCTGAAATAGGAAAAAAGAGAACAGCACTTAACTCCAAGCAACTAAATCACCTATAAAACTTGTATCTTTTAATGCTCATTATGTAATTATCTAGGTTTTTGTTGTTTTGTAACTAAACTAAAAGATAGCTGAATTTCCTAGGACACTTCTATGAGAAACTGGTCTTCAGAAAATTCCCAAACAGGCAGAACCAAAGTGAAAGAGCTGTCCTCTCATTTTAACCACCCTTATTTATCTTGATGCTACCTCACCCACTGGTCAAATGTGCCTCTCTTTTCAAATACTTGTCTTTTAGAGTAAGAATAAAATACAGAGTGATCTCTAAAGAAACGTGGCAAACTTAAATATCACAGCTGCTAAGTAGACTGTCAATGAAAAATTACTTGGGATGATACTGTCAGTACTATATATTAAGGGGTCATAATTTATCAACTTTATTTTGAATTCTAGGACGGTTTAAGAATTGTTGACATCCAAAAACAAATAATCTTGTTTTGGTCACTGAATCATAAAGAAAATGCAACCAAATCCTGATACCCTAGACACTACAGTATATTGCTCATTGTACTTCCCCTTTGCTGAGCTGCAGACAGAAGGAAGATAAGGAAGGAAAAGGGATTCTTGAGAAGGAGAGAATAAAGCACTTACACTTCATAGGACTTTCTAGCCACAGATGCCAGGTGCTACCCACTGAAATCCAGGCTTGGACTAAGCTCCACATTTCTGAAAGGACCATCTCAACCGAAGCCTGGGGCTCAGAGTCAGCAGGAGGAAGCTGCAGCTCCCACCAGCAGCACATTTCAAAGAGGCTGCAACAAGAGAACATTTTCCATTTAAGCATCTAATTCCAATCTTCCATTTCACAAAGCAGTAGCAGAACAGGCCTTTACATCAGTCTTTTCAAAAGATATTTCCATGACTATGTGATGAATATGAAGCAGGCTATGGCCCAGCAATCCTTTCACTAACATACTCTTAAGTCTTTCATTATACTTCACAGCAAATCCTAAAAGTACTTGCCCTTTCCTTTTCTTTAATGGTGCTCTGTTGCTCCAAGACTCACTTCTACACCAACAGTTCTAAAACTGCCGAATCAACCTAAATCACCGAGCAGACAGGCTGTCAACAAAGCAAGCACACACCCAGATAGGAGCCTAAGGATTCATTAGCTGCCAAGAACTGGAAGCGGATTAAAGCTGCTAGTTAATCCTACAAAAAACTGCTCAAATTAAGCAGAATTACTTAAAATACTTCACTGAGGACAGAAGAGCTCTGGCAAAAAGAAAATGAGGTTCTGGAAATACAAACAGTTCAGTGAAATTTGAAAAATAACATAAAAGTATCAGGTTGCTGTAGTTTTTTAAGCATTTCAATTAGTGAATGATATATTTATTAAAGACTTTTAAAGATTTACAGTATATTGGGGGAAGAGACTAAGACAGAGTAAAAAAATAAAACAAAACCCCCCAAAAAACTATCAGTCCAAGAACAAAAGCTTTAGAGATATACCCTGTAACAACGTGGTAGAGCTAGAAAACGAGAATTTCCCAAATCAAGAAAAAAAAATCATTCCCATGAGACAGACTAAAAAAAAGAGTAAGTCTAATTTACCTGAAACAGAGAAAGTAACTTTTTAATTTGGTCAACTATCTTATCTTGAAAATTATATTTTTCAAAATAACTTGTTTTGTAAGATGGCCTGAAATGCAGAAACCATGATGAAATGAACTTAAGTTAAAACTTTCACCACAGCAGTGATAAGTAAACGCCCATCTCCAAAAGCAGAGTGTAAATGAAAAACAGTCATATAAAGCCCCTAGCAGGCTCCCATACCCACAGAATACTCTTGTGCGCATTAAGTAACTTTTCTAGAAGCAAAAAGGCTCCTTTATAGAGACAAATCAGCCAACTTAAACATTTTCACAGCCATCTCCATAACAATTGAATAAATAATTAAAAGGGAGATAACTATTTCCCTTATAGGAGGGTAGAGATTCCTAGCTAAAAATAATTCTTTACAAGATCATTAAGCTATTCAAAGTCCATGAGAAATTTCCAAACACTTTTCAAGTCAACTTTCAGAAGACTGTAGAACCCACATGCACTGTTCTATCTTGATTTCAATGAAGGCAATCAGTAAGACCAAATGACAGCACTGAATCCTGTGGCCACCTCAGTTTCTGATGAGATCCCCATGTTTCTGGGACAAGCATTTTTGAAAAATCCTAAATCCTAATGAACTCTGTCAAATGAAATTTGGCTCAAATTTATGACTGTCAGTCACGCATAATACGGTCCTGAGAAATCCTGCCAAAATATTTTCATGACAAGTGTAAAAAATCCCTATCCAAATTTAAAATCCTCAATGACCTAAGTAGGTGAACATGAACCTCAAGAATGGCCCTGAAAAAAGATAAATAAATCTGGATCCATAAAATCAACTTTGTCTGGGAGTGACTGAAGCATGCATTCCTTGGTAATCACTTTGCTTGCTGTGGGCCTTACTAATTATACTAGGCAGTCCTATTTTAAAAGCAGAAAATGCCAACCTTGAAACCATTTGAAACAAAGCCAAGGTAAGTACTTCCTAAAAGCCAAAAATATAGAAAACCTATTTCCTTTAGTCACTGGTCTCTATTCCTGCCCATCTGAGCCAAGTTTTATAACAACTCATACAAACCAGAAGAATGAGAATAGTCTCAGACATATTAAGCATATGTTAACACTATGCTGAAGATTCAAGTTTTTCAATCTTATAGGAATGTGAAATGTCTAGCTTAAAATATTGTATAAAAAAAAAGCATCAAAGTGTTAGAAAACTCTGAAACCTTATGTAAAAAACCCATATATTTTCACGTCTAATTCTAAGTACTTTCTTCTGTTCTGGAGCCATTTAAATAGTATTATACATGTCTGAAACAGAAAACAATGAATACAGAGGAAAAACTGAAAAGAACTGTGCTACGGGCTTGAGAAAAAATAGGTAAAATACATAATGAAAACTCCATTAACAGAAAATTTCTTACCAAAAGAAAAAAACCACATTTCATAATATTGTCATTTTGGAAACTCTACCAGAAAGGAAAGTTAAGTCAATATTTTTAAGGAGTTCTACACGCCAAACACTACAATATTTTCCCCTTTAGCAGCACTATGAACTTCCAGTAACGAGAAATAAAGCTTCTGTCTGAGACTTCACCTGTACAGCAGTAAAACACTCTCTGTTAGTTACTTCAGTACCAGGGTACAAGCTAGAAAAATACAAGAGAGGTAATCTGAGCAATCTCAACTTCGTATGAATTAAATTTGTTTTCAAGTTCAACAGAGCTTAAAATTCTATAAAATCTGGAAAACAGGGCGCCTGGGTGGCTCAGTTGGTTAAGCGACTGCCTTTCGCTCAGGTCATGATCCTGGAGTCCCGGGATCGAGTCCCACATCGGGCTCCCTGCTCGGCAGGGAGTCTGCTTCTCCCTCTGACCCTCCCCCTTCTCGTGCTCTCTCTCATTCTCTTTCTCAAATAAATAAGTAAAATCTTTAAAAAAAAAAAAAAATCTGGAAAACAGTATGGCAGTCCCTTAAAACAAAAAAAACAAGCAGCATTGCCATATAACCAGCAATTCCCTTTCTGGATATATACTCAGAAGAAGTGAAAGCAGGGCCTCCAAAAGGTATTTGTACGCCCATGGTCACAACAACATTATCTGCAATAGCCAAAAGGTAGAAGCAACCCAAGTGTTCATTGACAGATGAGTGGATAAACAAAATGTGGTACATACGTTATTATTCAGCCTTAAAAGGGGATGAAATTCTGAAAATGATACACCATAGATGAACCCCGAGGACATTATGCTATGTGAATAAGCCAGTCACGAAAGTTCAAATACAGTATGATTCCATTTACATGAGGTACCTAGAGTAGTGAAATTCACAAAGATAGAAAGCAAGTTGCTAGGGGCTGGGGGACGGGGAGGGAAAAATGGGGAGTTAACTGTGTTTAATAGGCAGAGTTTCAGTTTTACAAGATGAAAAAGTTTGGAGATGGATGGTGATAATGGATGCACAACAACATAAATGTATTTAAACCCATTAATCTGTACACTTTAAAATGGTTAAATGGTGAGTTTTATGTTATGTATATTTTACTGCAATTTTAAAAAAGGAATGATCGTGAATGAACCTTAAAGACATTATGCTAAGTGAAATAAGATACAAAAGTACAAATAGTATATGATTCTACTTATACAAGGTATCTGGATAGTCAAATTCATAGAGACAAAAAGTCGAATGGTGCTGCCAGGGGCTGGAGAGAAGAGGGAATGGAGAGTTATTTAATAGGTATAGAGTTTTAGTCTGGGAAGATGAAAAAGTTCTAGAGACCAGCGGGGGTGATGGCTGCACAACGACATGAATGTACCTCATGCCACTGAATTGTATACCTAAAAATGGTTATTTATGTTATGAATATTTTACCACAATAAAAAAAATCTATGCAATCTATTTTCCATTTTCTTTATAGACATCAGTGCAATCAACATGAAAAAAAAATGAACTATCTGGAAAGCTTTGGAAGAAAACTGTGTTATAATTAGAAAATGCAGCACTGCCCTGATAATTTTATATCCTGAATCGCACTACCAACTTTGGTCCAAGGCCTGGGAAGACAAGAAATAAACTAATCCAAACATGGATGAAAGCCACTGGCTAACAGACTACCATGCCAACATAAATACCATCACAAATTCTCATTCATAGTCTCCAACAAACACATGAAATGTCTATATGTGCACTGTCCAAGACTTGGAATGTGGCAAGTAAGGAACTGATTTTAACTTTTATTTAATTTTAATTAATTTAAGTAGTCACAACAGCCATCTGGCTAATGGCTACCATATTAGATGACACAGCCAGATTGCTGAACTCTGGAATAAAGATCTCTGGTTTTTATCATTTATGTGTTGCCAGTTTCCAGCAATGCAAGGCATACAGTAGTCCTGTTCGTTGAATTAACTGATCCACAAAATTTGTAGATGAATATTTTCTCTTTTCTAGAAAGCTCTCCTTTCAAAAGCATGTCATGTTTTAAGAGTCACTTAACTGAAGGATGAAAGCATAAGCATAAAAAAAGCCCAGATTTTCAGATATGTCAAGTCAATAACTGCAATTGCTAAAAGAAAAACCAAAGACCCTAGATTTTTTTAACTAGGCTAAAGAATCAAGAAATTCCAGAGAGGAAAATTATTAAGAAAGAAATCTGAAGCTGAAATTCCATGATCCATGACTTTCCTGATAGGATATTTAGAAGAAAATTCCTAAGGATACGTGACAAACCAAACATGACAATGTCAACTTAGTCCATCAGAGCATGCTTTGATTGCTTTTTATGATTTCATCATTCCATTTCAGTTTCCAGACTCAACTATAAAATTTTTGAGCTAACCTCTGACCCACAGATTGTCTCTATAAAAGTAGTCTCCTTATAATCTAAATTACAAACTTAGAAGAAATGTGTAGCATAATTCATTAGCTGTATAAAGAGATGGTCTTTCCTTCTATTGCTTGCTTTCTACACCATCTACTCATTTGGGTTACCAGAAGTGGACAAAGTGTTCAGAACAGTTCACTGATAGGCTTCCTTTAAGATCTGTCTCAAAATAACTTGCTTTATTTTAAAAAACTTTGGATATCAGTGATACCTGCCTATCACATAAATCAAAACCATGGCTGTAGGTTGTTTCCAAGAATTTTGTCAGGAAAAAAAAAGCTTAGAGTAATGAATATAGATTCGTTGGCAAATGGCTGTTTTATATAAATATTAGAGAAAGAGAAAAGATGCTAACTCATAGCATGGACTAAACCTTATCTAAATTACACCTTTAAACCAAATCAATTGTTACCAGGTCATTAGAATTCTACTAAATGGCTTTAAGATTAGTAAAGTGAAAGTTAGAGGGAAGTGATATGTTTTTTCAAAATGTGTATTCTTCTGGGGTGCCTGGGTGGCTTAGTTCTTAAGCGTCTGCCTTCAGCTAGGGTCATGATCCCAGGGTCCTGGGGATAGGGCCCCACATGGGAGCCCGCTTCTCCCTCCCCCACTCCCCCAGTTTGTGTTCCCTTTCTCGCTGTGTCTGTCAAATAAATAAATAAAACATTTTTTAAAAAATGTGTATTCTTCAAAATGGTTTTCAAACAAACTAGGCACATTCGTTCCTTAACAACAAACTTGAAATTAAAACACTATGCCTGTTACTACACTAGAACAGACTTTTAGTCTGTACTTAGTGACTACCTCGAGAAAGCCTTATTGAGTCAAAAAGTTCCTCTCCTTTCCTGTACCCAAGGCTTTTAAAGAATAAAATGAGGGCAATATAAATTTATCTCACAAAGGTTGTTTTTTTTTCAAAGATTTTATTTATTTATTTGAGAAAGAGCAAGAGAGAGCAAAAGTGGAAGGGAGAGGGAGAAGCAGACTCCCTGCTGGGCTGATACCAGGACCCTGAGATCATGACCTGAACTGAAGGCAGACTCTTAACCAATTAAGCCACCCCGGTGCCCCTCACAAAGTTTGTTTAAAAAAAAAAAAAGGGATGGAGGGGCGCCTGGGTGGTTCAGTTGGTTAAGCAACTGCCTTCGGCTCAAGTCACAATCCCATGACCCTGGGATCGAGCCTTGCATCGGGCTCCCTGCTGGGCAGGGAGCCTGCTTCTCCCTCTCCCTCTGCCACTCCCACTGCTTGTGCTCTCCTGCTCTCTGTCAAATAAATAAAATCTTTAAAAAAATAAATAAATAAGGATGGAAAGCCTCAAAACAGAACATCACACGAGGCTGAATAATATTATTTTAAATTACCCATGGGTATGGTAGAGAGAGGCAGCAAAAAAAATTTGAGATATCCAACTATCCCTTCGTATTCATTCAACACACATTTTTTTTTTAAGATTTTATTTACTTATTTCTGCGAGAGGGAGAGCAGGAGCAGGGGAAGGAACAGAGGGAGAGGGACAAGCAGACTCCACACTGAGCGTGGGGCCTGATGTGGGTCCCTGAGATCATGACCTGAGCAGAAACCAAGAGTCAAACGCTTAATCTACTAAGCCGCCACCCAGGTGCCCCTCAACACACATTTTTAAGAACCTTTGTGTCAGGAACCTTGGTCACTGCTTTCTTAATAACCATTAAATTATTCCCTCAACTGTATCATATAAGCAAATAAAATGATTCTACAGTCTAACAGGGGGAACAAAACAGATTTTCAAAAAGGTAAAAAAAATTACAAATGCAATTATATAAAGTGCTCTAGGTGTTCAGTGGAGGCAGAAATGATTTTCATTTGAAGAGAATCAGTTAAGACTTCAAGGAGAAAGAATTTAGGCTGGGCTTTGAAAAGATTGGTTAGTTTCTTCATTTGAAGACAAGACTGGGAAAGAGTAAAACCACAGAAGTATGAAAGAATTAAAGAAATAACAAAATTGGACAGAGAAAGCATTCTCTACCACCTCCCTTCTCCCTCTCCACCATAACCATTTGCTTACTATGGGAAATACTACCGCTGTATGAATGCTGATGGGAAAGACGCAGTAAAGGGGGAGTCTGAAGATGCAAGTGAGAGGATAACCAAAAGATCAAGGTTCCTAAGAATTCAGAAAATGGATGCAGAGCACCTAGACCTGACAGGAGAAGGGAGAAGCAGTTGGCTACACCTATGCTGAAGTTATACCAAATCAGAGGTGAAGGGCTGATGGTACAGTATATTTATGAAAATTACTAGAATGATAGACCTTGTAATCCAAATTAGATAGAGAAAAGTAAGACAAGACCTAACGAAGAAACAATAGGAGCCAGTCAACTGAATAAGGTTTTGATGAAATTCAAGAACTAATTCGGGGATTTGTTTAACATGACTGAACTGATTGAATACATTTGTTTGCCCATGGGTCCCTTCCAAAAATCTACTAAAATCAGAGTAAAGAGATTTTTTAAAATGGGGGGGGGTGTTCCATAAGGACAAAAAGAATGGAAACATGACTGATATTAACAAAACTGTGAAAACTAGAATGCTTATTGAGGAGTTAACTGTCTTAGCAGGTCTGAAAAAGTTGAAACTTTTTCAGAGGAAGGACGGGATAAGAAACGGAAAGCCAAGGGGGCAAAATGATTCACGTTGCAAAATCTCAGTGAATTTAAAGTACCAAGTACAAGAATTAAAAGGTACACCTGAAGGCAGATGCACAGGTGGAAGAAAAAACATAGGAGTGGGTTCAAAATCTGTAATAAGCAGTTAGACTGAGTGGCCAGGCTACTATCCTCCCACCGTCACAGAAGACTCAAGATTTACTTTGGAAAGACTGATACAGAAGGACTCTGCACTCTTGGCCAATAGACTCACCTAAGGACAAGAATATCATACTGAAAATATATTAAATTAAAGCCTACATACTGGGGCACCCGGGTGGCTCAGTCGGTTAAGCATCTGCCTTTGGCTCCAGTCGTGATCCCAGGGTTCTGGGATTGAGTCCCGCATCGGGCTCCCTGCTCCGTGGAGAGCCTGCTTCTCCCTCTGCCTCTGCCTCTCTCTCTCTCTCTCTCATGAATTAATAAATAAAATCTTTATATAGGCTGAACACTGAAAATGTAATTTGTTGATTTCAAGTAATGTTGATGGTTTGCAACGTAGCTATAATATATGGCAACAAGTCGTTACAAGTCTTGATGTCATAGCTGCCATGATAAAGCCTAGTCTCTAGATCTTGATTTCTAAATACTGTTATTCAATAAAGAAACTGTAGGTCTTTAAAAATAAATAAATAAATAAATAAATAAATAAATAAATAAAATCTTTAAAAATAAATAAATAAAGCCTACATACATCGTGGTAAGATCCATTCCCTGGTTCATTCTCCCACCTGCACTGGCAGCCCCATTTATATCCAAAGGATTGCTCTCAGGATAAAAGTGGTCCAAGAAAAAAGACCAACAGAAATATGAGAGAAGGGGTAAAGGTTCCCTTCTCAATTAGCCATCAAATGAGGGAGTAATCCAAGAAAAGATCATGGGATCCAGGATTCAATGCATCTAACACAAGAAAGAGAATGTAATTCCCTAGGAGGCTTAGAGATCCCAGGACAATAATTATGCAACAGACCTGGAGAATAACAAGGTCAGATCGAGCAGGAAGATAGAGCCCTTTAGGGAGAGGTTTTCTTCTACCAAAAAAGGAAAGAGATTACCAATCTGAACATACTAAGAGGATATTTACATACTCAGAGGGTTTTGAACAAATTATTACAGATATACAGAAAATGAAGTAAATGTGAAAGAAAGAAAAAGGTAATGACTACCACCAGAAAAAAAAAGTTGCACAAAAAAGGAAAAATTACCATGTTATATATGCTATGTGGTTCACAATGTGTGTTGTGTATATTTAACAAAAACTGATATAACTATGTTTAGAGAGATGCAACAGAAGATGGAGGGAGCCCAAATCCTCATCTTTCACAGAAGAAAGTCTAAACATAACTGCTCTTTACATCCTAGGACTTTTTCTTGTAAAATCCATTTTATAACTTTTTAAAGTTTTAAAAGTTTATTTTAAAATATTTTAAGTTTTAAAAATACAACTACATGGGGTGCCTGGGTGGCTCAGTCATTAAGCGTCTGCCTTCAGCTCAGGTGATGATCCCAGGGTCCTGGGATCAAGCAAGCCCCGCATCGGGCTCCCTGTTCCGTGGGAGGCCTGCTTCTCCCTGCTTGTGTTTCCTCTCTCGCTGTGTCTCTCTCTGTCAAATAAATAAAATCTTAAAAATATATATATATATTTTTTTTGGGGGGGGTGTTTTTGTTTTTTTTATTGAGAGAGGGAGCATGTGAGTGAGAGGTCGGGGAACTAGGAGAGAGAGAATCTTAAGCAGGCTCCCTGCCCAGTGCAGAGCCCCACACAGGGGCAGGATCTCACCATCCTGAGATCATGACCTGAGCCAAAATCAAGAGTTGGACGCTTAACCAACTGAGCCACCCAAGTGCCCCATAACTTTTTAATTTTGATAGAAATTAAAATCATAGATTTCAAAAAATGCCTACTATATAAGGTTACTTGAATCCCTAAGCAGCAAACTAGAAGAGTGGGTTGTGATTAGAGCAGATATCTGAGTTAGTGATGTGGGGGGCTGGTAACTTTTTTTTAAAGTGGGCTCCACACCAATGTAGAGCCCAACATGAGTTTTAAACTCACCACCCTGAGATAAAGACCTGAGCTTAACCAACTGAACCAGCCAGGCACTCCCCCGCTTTTATTTTAAGTAAGCTCTATACCAACATGGGTCTTGAACTCATGATTGCAAGATCAAGAGCCACATACTCTATCTACCAACTGAGCCAGCCAGGCACCCCAGGCTGGTGACTTTTTAATAATGACAAGATTCAGGTTGTGACTGTGTGACCATGTAGCTGAGTTAGCGACTTGAGGATTGGTGGCTTTTTAGTAATGGAAAGATCCAAGATGTGACAGCGTGACCATGAGGCTGAGAAAAAGAGGTAAGGGAATTAAGGGGCTGAAATGTCAGCTGAGCTGTGAATCCTGATGCCGAAGTTGCCTAAAAATGATGTGTTTTTAGGTCCACTTTTCCACCCTTCCCTACTGCTTTTTGCCCCACTATGCTGACCTATATGGACTATATCAACTGGTTCCGGTTGTCCCCTAGCTTTTGTTTGGGTTTGCCCAAAGAAGAATCCCAGGAGTTTAGGGGAATAAGGTCAATATATTTATTCCTCCAGCCCATCTCCTCTCAAGGCAGCCAACTCCACACTTTCCTTCAGAGTTCAAGTAACTACTCCCTCTCCTATTCCTTCCTGCCTATGGATGTTAATTAGTTTGGCTACAGGTTACTTCATTATCTCTTGTGGTACCACATTATACCAGCACCTTTATAAACAATACTTTTAGCAAATAAGCCCTCCTTGAACTATTCTATTACAAGTGTGCCATCTGTTCCTTTTGGGACCCTTACTGTAAATAGTAATAATGATGATAAATGTAAGGTTGTAACAGATGGTAGTGGAAAGTAAGAAGAGTGACTACCATTTAAATAACAATTACTAACATATTTTAAACTCTGGGTTCCAAGAACTTTTCTAAGTTCTTTGCAGATATCAACTCATTTAGTCATCACAAATATACTATGTGGCAAGCAGAGATTTTTGCCTGGTTCATTTGCATATACCAAAGCCTAGCACAGTTGTGGTACAGGGTAAGCACACAAATATTTATTTTAAAATACACACAACAAAAAGCAAGTTTAGTAGGGAAGAGATGACTTTTAGTATGATGTATCAGATTTATAACTCCCCAAAAACTAAACACTAAATAAGAGCACATGTGAATGATTTCCTTGTGGAGCCTACAGTGAGTCTTATTCCTTTATCTTTTCCCATGAGTTTATCCAGAACTTGGGATCCCCAAATTTTTAAATGTAATATCTAAAGCCAAAGTTGCAAAATTTTAAATATTTATTACGCACTTGCAGCCCAGAGTCTCATTTAGAAGGGCAGAGCACCTTTAAGTATCAGTTACTAGTTTTAAAAAAGAAAGGGGAGGGGGGAGAAAGGGGAAGGAGTAAACTTTAAAAATATGCTTGGGAATATAAAATTCAAAAGTAAGAAAGGTAAAGTCAGCAAGATCACCAAGTATACACACACACACACACACAGAAATAAAGCACAGAAAAAGTGAGTATGAAATTTAGAGGAAAGTTAAGACACGTGAATTAAAGAATGCAGAAATACAATAGGTCTAACAGGCTGAAATTAAACCCCTAACTGGATGTCCACACAGTCATATGGAATAATCAAGGCAGCTATGGATACCAGTATCTTATAAAGAACCTAAAGTCAAGGAAAAAACAAGGTGAGGGAACAAATATGCAGCAAGATGTGAACTAACTGCAAGAATTTTCAACTGGTATTTTTCTCTTTACATCACGTTGTACTCCCAAACACGGTGGAAATTCGCCTGTAAAAGAATCTAGAACCCTGAGAAGTTTCGAGAATAATAGATTCAAACTATCACTGTTACTTAATGAAAAATCAGTAAGACACACTAAGGTGCAAGGCTGCGACTGGGATGGAATTGCCAGACGCGAACACTGGGACACCGAAAGGAGACGGATAAAGCACCCGTTAAGTGGAAGATGGAGAAACACTGGGACTGGATTTGAAGGAAGACTAAACGCGAAAGCAGGGCCTAAGAAGCAAGTAGCAAGCGTAAAACTTAAACAGGACCAGATCGATACCACAAGCGAGTACGGGACCTACAAATCTGATTGTACGGGGTGGGGAAAGGGCCAGTTCGCGACCGACCAGCAGCGACTAGTTTCCGAAAAGCGGCGTAAATGTAGCCTCGCAGCCCCACCCCGCGGCAGCAGCTCCTCCCTAAGGAGCATCTCACGAGGCCAACCGCCCGGCTCAGGATCCAGCTCGAGCCTAGGTCCCACCCCGCCCTTGCCCCGCGGCGCAGAACGGCCTCTGTGGGCCCCTCACCGAACGCTGCAGCTCTCCAAGCCAAAACGAGGCGCGCTCCTTTCCGCTGGGATCTGGGTCGTGGTAAAGCGCCTGCACTGCCTGGTATACGAGCTGCAAAGTCGGCTTTGCCCCTTCCATGGTGGTGGCAGTGGTAGCGACAGCGACGGCTCTGGCTGTTCTCCCGAGGCTTCTCCGGTTGCTCCGCCTTCAAGCTTCCTCACTGTGTCGGCCACGGCCGCTCCCTGACTGGCGCCATCTCCTCTTTGGCCGTTACCAGGGCAGAGGGGTTCCCGTGGAAGTTGCCCCCGCGGAAACAGAGGTTAGATTGTATTCGGGTTCCTGGCTTTTTTCCCTATCCTCTCACTAGACTCCAGACTTCTGAGTTCAGACGCCGATGCTCGCCTCTTCACCCACTGAATTGCCTTCAGAAGTCTGTCACCGCACCACACAAACCACGCAGTGTACTTCAGCCGCGTTAGCCCGGACCGGAAGTCGCAGCACCGATACCTTTGGCACACTTCCGCCCGGTGCGGCGCAAACGGCCTTCTTCCCGGCACGCCTCCTCCTGTCTCCCCGCCCCCTCCCGGAAGTGGCCCTGCCGAGCCGGGAGCGGGGAAGAGGCAGTCGGTTGTGGTTCTCTCCGTTACTTGCGTACGATTGGAGCAATAGGACCAGTGCGTTCCATACCTGAGCTGCTCTTCTCTCCTTGGCAGTGGGTCCAAGGTCTTTCCAACCCCCTTAGGACTTCTCCATTCCTATCCAGGGAATCCCTTCTGACGCCCGTGGACAAGGCGCCTCAATTCAACTGTCCGTGCAGTGTCCACCGTACTGCAAATGCAAAGATGACTGAAGACAGGGTTTCTGTGCTGACTCTGGTGGATGAGACAGACACGTAATGTACAAGTAATGTACAAAACTGAAATATGTGCCACACTGGGATGAACCCCAAATGCCTACAATCTGTGCTCAGCCCGTTGTCTACTAAGTTCTTAACCCAACAAGGTATTTTATTCTATTGCTCAGGACACTCTGAATTCCATGGTATTTACATACATCTTTAGGATCATTTCCACATTGAGGGGCGCCTGGGTGGCTCAGTCATTAAGCGTCTGCCTTCCGCTCGGGTCATGGTCCCAGGGTCCTGAGATCGAGCCCCACACTGGGCTCCCTGCTCCGCGGGAAGACTGCTTCTCCCTCTCCCGCTCCCCCTGCTTGTGTTCTCTCTCTCTCTCTCTCTCTCTCTCTCTCTGTCAAATAATAAAATATTATTTTTAATATTCCACATTGAATTGAATTTTTGTGTATGTCTTTACGAATCAAAAATCAAAGGTCTGACAATTTTCAATTCACAAAAGAAAATGGTAATCTTGGAATCTGCACTCTGAAGAAATTTTGGACAAAAGTATGTTAATGGATTTCCCGACATTGCTGCTAGTTCTTTGCAGTAATAAATGCACTATTTGATGAATGCTTACAATGTGTAAAGCATTGTAGTTAAAAGATCTGATTTAATCTTTTTGACAGCTACACCAACTAAATCCCCATTTTATAGAATAAGAAGTAGGTAATGTACTTTGCCCCAGGTTACACAGTTCTTAAAGTCAGGATTTGAATCCAAATCGGTTTCACTACCATGACGGCTGTTAAATAATACAATTCCTATCAGCCTGTGTATTCATTTCTGAATTGTTACTGTCAACAGATTTGAATTGCCAACATCATAATGAAAACAGTGGTACTGCACAGAATTGATATGATTTCAGACAAAAGAAAAGAAACTTGATATTCTGTCAACCTAATTCATCCATTCATTCAGGAAAAATTTAGTTAGGGACGCCTGGGTGGCTCAGTCGGTTAGCGTCTGCCTTCTGCTCAGGTCATGATATCAGGGTCCTGGAGATCGAGTCCCACATTGGGCTCCCTGCTCAGTGGGGAGCCTGCTTCTCCCTCTGCCTTCTGCTCCCCCTGCTTGTACTCTCTCTGACAAATAAATAAAATCTTATAAAAAAAATTTAGTAAGATCATTTTGGTCTCTGCCCTCATGGAGTTTATAGTCTAATTGCAAAGAAAGACCAGCCGTACAGTTTAAAAGTTCTGTGAATATTTACAAGCTAAAGAATGATGTTGGACCTACCTTGCCCATAAATGAAAAAATAAATCCCAGAACCTAAATGTAAGAGCTAAAACTATAAGACCCTTGGAAGAAAATAGGACTATATCTTCATGATCTTGGATTAGCCAATAGTTTCTTAGATATGGCACCAAAAGTACAACAACAAAAAGAAAAATAGGTAAATTGGACTTCATCAAAACTAAAAACTTGTGTGTGTCAAAGGGCACCATTAAGAAAGTGAAATGACAATCCACAAAATGAAAGAAAATTTTTGCAAATCATATATCTAGAGGATTAGCATTCAGAATGTATAAGAACTCTTACAATTCAGCAATGAAAAGACAATTCAATTTTTTAAATAGGCAA
The DNA here is from genome assembly GCF_037043125.1 of Eumetopias jubatus. Classification (NCBI taxonomy): domain Eukaryota; kingdom Metazoa; phylum Chordata; class Mammalia; order Carnivora; family Otariidae; genus Eumetopias; species Eumetopias jubatus. Next base: position 85,432,701 of record NW_028274820.1, read on the forward strand.
AGGATTTGAATAGATATTTCTCCAAAGGAGATATACAGAACCATAATGAGATACCACTTCACACTCCCTAAAATGGTTAAAAAAAGGCATTAAGTGTTGGTGAGGATGTGGAAAGATTGAAACCCTCACACACACTGCTAGTAGGATTGTAAATTGGTGCCGCTGCTTTGGAAAACAGTCTGGCAATTCAAAAGGTTAAATTTACCAAATGACCCAGCAGTGCCACTCCTAGGTGTATACCCATGAGAATGAAAACATAAGTCCATACAGACATTTGTACATGAATGTTCATAGTAGCATTATTTATAGTAGCCAGATGAAAGCAACCCTAAGCCTACCAACTGATAAATGGATAAACAAAATGTGATATATCCACATGATAGAATATTAAATATTAAAGTAATGAAGTACCCATCTGCAAGCCAAGGAGAGAGGCCTCAGGAAAACTTGGTCCACCAACATGTTGATCTGGGACTTCCAGCCTTCAGAACCATGAGGAAATAAATTTATGTTATTTTAATTAATTTCAAAAATAAAGGAATGAAATACTGATACATGCTACAATGTGGATGAACCTTGAAAACATGCTAAGTGAAAACAGCCAGAACAAAAAAAAAGAGCCACATATTATATGATTTCATTAATTTGAAATACAAGAATAGGCAAATTTCTAGAGACAGAAAATAGATCAGTGGTGGCCAGGGGGAGGGGAAGAGGGGAGAGAAGGAATATTCTGGAATTAAATAGTGATGGTTGCACAACTTTGTGAATATAAAAACCATTTAATACATCTTTAGGATGAATGTTATGGTATGTGAATTATATATCAGTAAAATCATTATTTTAAAAAGTTTTGTGATTAGAATTTTTTTTAAGACACCACGTAGATATTTGGCCAATATTTGTAAAAACAAACAGCCTCTCCCCCCCCATAGTGTCCTTTTCCTCTACATGTCCTGAAACCACTGTTACATAGTGGGTATATAGTAAATGTCTTAAGTAACTTGTCTCCTAGCTCTTTAGTCAGAAAAATCAATCTAGTTGCAACACTAAGTGGCTGGGCGAGGGGGGCAAAAACAGAAATAATAAACTTGTAGGGGCGCCGGGGTGGCTCAGTCGATTAAGTGTCTGCCTTCAGCTCAGATCATGATCCTGAGGTCCTGGGATCGAGCCCCCACATTGGGCTCTGCAGTCAGTGGGGAGTCTGCTTCTTGCTCTCTCTCTGCCACTCCCCCTGCTTGTGTTTTTTTTTTTCTCTCTCTCTAATAAATAAAATCTTTTTATTTTTTTAAAGATTATTTATTTATTTATTTGTCAGAGAGAGAGAGAGAGAGAGAGAGCACAAGCAGGGGGAGCAGTAGAGGGAGAGGGAGAAGCAGGTTCCTCACGGAGCAAGGAGCCCGATGTGGGACTCAATCCCAGGACCCTGGGATCATGACCTGAGCCGAAGGCAGACACTTAACGACTGAGCCATCCAGGCGTCCCTCAAATAAATAAAATCTTAAAAAAAAAAAAAGAAACTTGTAAATAATCCTGGTGAGGTCTGGTGGCCTAGAGTGACACAGCAGTGCTGATGGAGATATGGATACTTAAGATGAATTTAGGAAGAAGAATTCTGATATGGTGATTGAGTTGTAGGTTGTGTTAGTAGGAAAGAGAAACCAGGCTTCTGAGTATGGAACCCAGAAGAAAAAAACAGCTCTTGTGGTAGTGGGGAGGGGTGCAAGGGTGAAGATGTTGAATTCAGTCTTAGCTATGTTGAGCATTGAGGCATTTACGAATGAGCCAAGGCCAGCGGACTGTAGTTTGCGTGAGACTGAAGGCAGGGACTGGGTTGAAGATACAGATTTGAGAGTCATCATTATATATAGGTGGTGGGTGAAGACAAGGAAATGGTGGAGATGAGCCAGGGAGAAGGGGGGCTAAGGCAGAGCCCTACAGATAAACACTGAAGGATTGGCAAGGAAGTAGAGGCTAGGAAGGAGTAGCCAGAAAGGAAAATGGAGAACCAGGAGAATGTACTGCAAAGGGATCATCTTTGAAGCAGCATCAAATGCTCCAAAGAGGTCAAATACTGTTAGAATAATAAATCTGAAATAAAATTTTAGAAATATTTGAAACACCTGGGGCACCTGGCTGGCTCAGTTGGTAGACCATGTGACTCTTGATTTCAGGGTTGTATGTTTGAGCCCCATGTTGGGTATAGAGATTACTTAAAAATAAAATCTTAAAAAAATTGAAATACCAAAAGCTCTACAACTTCTGTCCTAAGGCACGATGACCACCCTGGGAACACTGAACTCTGATGCAAAGTTTGATGGGCCTGACCCCACTCCCAACAGAAAGGTCCTCAGTTCTTCTTCCTCCAAGCAAAGAAGTCTGTTTTCTTTAAGCAAGAAGGTGTTTTTCTGAAGGGAAGAAAGAAAGAGGGTGTTTCTTTTACTCACTAGTGGTGAGCTTACCCCAAGGTGGAATATCATACATCGATAAACAAGTTCCTCTCTACTCTCAGACAGATGCTGCCATGGGGACATCCGTGAAAGCTTACATCTGCCATGGCACGGTGCTTGTGACCTCATGGCCCCTCCAGTTCTCCTTAGTTCTCTTCTCTCATCCCCTGACCCCTACTCCAAACCCCAGGATTAGGTAAGCCGCTGAACTCTGGGGATAAGTCGTAAACGCAGCATGGCAGAAGCCAGTGGTTTCCTCTCAGTACCTATTCTTTTCTTGTTTGGGTTGTTCAACCTTTCCTAGAGTTCCCTGAATGAATACTTTTTTTCCTAACCGATTCAAACGGAGTTTCTGTCACCTGTCATCAAAAGAGTTTTGATTAAATGCTCTGCTGTCTTACTTCAGGCTGTCATAAATGCCACACCACACACTGGGTGGCTTACATGACAGAAATTTATTTTCTTACAGTTCTGGAGGCTTTCTGGAAGTTCAAGTTCAGGGTGACACTAAGGTCAGGTGAGAGCTCTCTTTCTGGCTTGCAGATGACCAGATTCTCACTGTGTACTCCATACAGAGGGTGTCTCCATACAGAGGGAAAGACAGTGTGATCTCTCTCCCTTCCTCTTCTTATAAGGTCAAAGTCCTACTGGAATAGGGAACCACCCTTATGACCTCATTTAATCTTCCTTACCTCCGAAAAATCCTATCTGCAGATACAGTCACATCAGAGTGAGGGCTTTATATGAATTTGGCGGGGAAGCAATTCGGTCCATAGCAGCTGTCTCCACTTGGCCTTGGAGAGCCAGGAGAAGGCCCTCCTATTCGCCCAAAAGAACCAGATAACATCAGACTTGTTTGGCACACAGATGATAGAAACTCAAGCACAGCTGTGCGGACGGCTCTAGAACAGAGATACGCTGTGCTTAGCTAGAAGACAAAACCCTCAGATTGGATTTCACAGCTTCCTGCCAGGAACAAGCAGCCACAATTTGCTCAGGTAGTAAAAGAACACTTTTGGGGTAAAAAGGTGCATGCATAGGAATGTTCATCCCGGTGTGGTTTGCCCTAGTGGAAAATGAAAATATCCTAAATTTCCATCAATAAGGAACTGAACATTAGGGTGTATGCATACCTTTGATCCCAGGCAGCCATTGAAAATCAAGTCAGAACTATTGTTAATTTGTTACATATTGATGAGGGATAGAAGCCGAAAAATGTTCACCTTTAGCCCCAAAGGCTGTCCTATAGCCTGCATTGTTCTGAGAAGGGTAAAACATGTGCCGTTTGCTACATTCTTAAAAGGCCTGTGACTGCCTGTGCATCTCACTGATAGTTAATATGAAGCTGAATGAAAAGCACCAGTGGACCTCTAGATAGCTTTGGGATGTGGGTTGGTCACCAGAAAGACCAATTCAAGGTTTGTAACTTTGGGCCCAACTGACCTCCTATGAGGGAAAAGGAGCTGGAGACTGAGTTCAAGCATATGACCATTGATTTAGTCAATCATGCCTAGTAATGAAACCCTGATCAAAACTCTGGACATTGAGGGGTGCCTGGGTGGATGCCCCAAGCATCTGACTCTTGATTTCAGCTCAGGTCATGATCTCAGGATCCTGAGATCAAGCCCCACCTTGGGCTCTGCACTGGGTGTAGAGCCTGCTTAAGATTCTCTCTCCTTCTCCCTCTGCCCCTCCCCCCTTTTCCCCTCTCTAAAAAAACACAAATTAACAAACAAAAAAACACCGCATTTTTAAAAAAAGATTGTATTTATTTATTTGACAGAGAGAGACACAGCAAGAGAGGGAACACAAGCAGGGGGAGTGGGAGAGGGAGAAGCAGGCTTCTTGCTGAGCAGGGAGCCTGATGTGGGGCTCAAACCCAGGACCCTGGGATCATGACCTGAGCCGGAGGCAGACGCTTAACAACTGAGCCACCTAGGCGCCCCAACAAACAAACAAAACAAAACAAAACAAAATAAACCTCTGGACGCTGAATCTCGGTGGAGCTTCTGACACACTGATGTGCCGGGAGGGTACCACACCTTGACTCCATGGAGAGGGGGCATGGGAGCTCAGCCTTCCTCTCAGACCTCACCCCACATATAGCCTTTATAATAGAACTTTAATCATCACTGTAGCACTTTTCTGAGTTCTGTGAGTTGTTCTAGCAAATTACTGAACCTGTGGGGATTATGGGAACCCCTAAATTTGTAGCCAGTTTGTCAGGAGTGCAGATGGCCTGGGGACCCCTGAAGTAAGGCTGACATCTAAAGTGAAGTCCGTCTCGTGGGAGTCTGAGCTTAAGCCTGTGGAGTCTGATACTAACTCCAGATGGTTAATGTCAGAATTGAATTCTGCTCCCCGCCTCAAAAGAATTGAATTGCAGTTCACCCAGTTGGGGTAGGAACAGAAAAGGTACAAAGTTCATGAAGTCTGTAATATAGTTTAACAGACATAAGCACTGCCCCCAGATAGATGATGAAAATATGGCAAAATGTTAACAATTGTGGGGCGCCTGGGTGGCTCAATCAGTTAAACGTCTGCCTTCAGCTCAGATCATGATCCCACCGGGATCCTGGGATCGAACCCCAAGTCGGGCTCCCTGCCCAGTGGAAAACCCGCTTCTCCCTCTCACTCTGCCCCTCCCCCCAGCTTGTGTGTGTGCTCTCTCTTGCTCACTCTTGCTCTATCTCAAATAAATAAATAAAATCTTTTAAAAAATGTTAACAATTGTTAAATGGGGATTAGTAAAAGTGTCACTATATCATTCTCTCTACTTTCTATGTTCGAAATTTTCCAAATTAAAAAAAAAGTCAAAACTGGGGGGAAAAATCATGTCAGTTTTTATTTATTGACATGAAAAGATGTCAGAAAATCTTAGTAGAAACGGAAGCAGGGACGCCTGGGTGGCTCAGTCAGTTAAGCGTCTGCCTTCAGCTCAGGTCATGATCCCAGGGTCCTGGGATCGAGTCCTGCATCGGGCTCCCCACTCAAAGGGAGCCTGCTTCTCTCTCTCCCTATGCTGCTCCCCCTGCTTGTGCTCTCTCTCTCTCTAGTAAATAAATAAAATATTTTTTAAAGAGGTTAAAAAAAAAAAAAACCAGAAGCAGGTTGTGCTCAGCATGTGAAAATACCCATTGATATAAAATTATATCTCTATTTGTATAGAGGCAAGAAGAAGGGTCTGCGAGGATATTCACCAAAATGTTAACAATGGTTTTTTCTGGTGATGGGATTTTGAGTGGTTTATACTTTATCACCACTTGATATATTCCATATTTCTTTATTTTTTGGCTACTCTTCCCATTAACATGTAAGCTCTGTGCAAATAGGGACTCTGTTTTGATCACTGTCATATCCCCAGTGCTTTGAATGGTGCCTGGCAAATGGAAGGCTCACAATAATTATTTGTTGGATGCATTAATAATGATTACATAAATTGAATTTTCTTTATAATGATTATTTACATTTTTAACAAACATTTTATCAAAAACAACACAGCTGGGGCGCCTGGCTGGCTCAGTTGGTAGAGCATGCAACTCTTAATCTCAGGGTCATGAGTTTAAGCCCCAAGTCAGATCTGGAGCCCACTTAAAAAAAATAAAATTAAAAAATTAAAAAACAGGGATGCCTGGGTGGCTCAGTCAGCTAAGTGTCTGACTCGTGATTTCAGCTCAGGTCATGATCTCAGGGTCCTGAGATTGAGCCTCACATGGGGCTCCACTCTCAGCAGGGAGTCTGCTTGAGATTTTCTCCCTCTCCCTCTGCCCTTCCCCACCCCTCTAAAATAAATAAATAAATATTTTTTAAATAATAAAAAAATTTAAAAATTAAAAAAATTAAAAAACAACACAGCTGTTTTTTTTTCCCCCCAAACGATGATACTATATAAACTCAAAGAAGTCGTAACCACCAGGGACCAGTGTGGATTAAATCTTGGTGGCTATTTGCCAAGAAAAAGCCGTACAGCATGAGCCTCTCCTGGCCCTTCTCCTGACTACTCAACCCTTAGGACACATGTTCTAGACCAAATGCCTTCAGCCTCACAACTTGAGACAGCCGTAAACCCAGCGTCGGACAAATCTCTTTTCCCTCAATTAAACCCACATTCAGGGCTCGCGTGCTGAGGATAGCATCTGCCTTTGGCTCTCCACTCGGAAGTGCCTTTAGTTCAGGCCAGCTTTTTACCTGGTTTTACTCACAAAGCAAATTCAAGCTGGTGGAAGAGGCTGGGAGAGGGGGGTAGTGAATAGAAATCATGAATTTATTTTTTATTTTTTGAGATCATGAATTTCTGTGGAAAAATGAGAGCACCAATTAACTGTTCACAGTCAAGATGTTGTGGGGGACAGTTCTGATATACTGGGGTGGGAAAGCACTGAGCAGGTTTGAATTTTTCTCAACATTAACAAAGTGAGATTTGTTTTATTTAATTTACTGTTATTGTTATTATTATTATCATTATTTTATGCCTCGTATCCTGCAGTTCAGAGATCAAAAAAGGGAGATTTGTTTTAGCAAAGGAAATCCACTACTGCTCAGAGAACCCAGGGGCAATGGAGAAAAAAACATACACAGTTCAGGAAGGGTCCACCAAGCTCTCCCTGCCTCCTGCTCTTCTATCTCCTGCAAAGTCTTCCTTCCTCTGTTGAGCTCTTCTCTTTGGAAGCCAGACATTGGGGTAAGGGGAGTAGCTTCCTCCCGACAAGATTAATTTTTATAAGACATATTATATCCACATTTATTGACACTTAGCCCAGTTTGTTTTTAAGCAATGCATTGGGACGGGTGCGATCCAAACTGTTGCCCAACCAGGCTGAAAGGAGAATGCACTTCCCTCACAAATGCAAGAAGGCCGCAGTGGGCTGTGGGAAGAGAAAAAGAACTCTCTCTTGTGGTGGAAAGAGGGCTGTCCTAAACTCAGGCCCCCTGGTGCCCCTTTTTTCTAGCCATGTGACTCTAACCAAGTTAACTGTTGTCCTAAGTTGGACTCTCCTGTCAAAAAGGTCATGAGAGTTACCCACCATGCACAAGAAGGACCCAGTAAGATCATGTGAAAGTAAGATCATGTGAAAGGCGTAGTGTAAACAACTGTTAAAGTAATTAAACACCATTTTACAAATATGTGAAGTCAAACATTCACTTCTGGTCTTATTGAGAGACTTGGAAATCACAAGTTTTTACCCCAAACCAACAGGCTTTGCAAATACTGGAGGAATTGTGTATTTAATGAGCTGCCCAGACAATAAGCAAAGCAGAGGCTTGGTTACCTCACCAGCCCAGCACCTGTAACCACTGTCACCCCTGTCATGCTACCTGCATCTCCCTGCTTCCCTGGGCTGACCAGCTGGCTTTTACTTCCTGAAGAACTTAGGTATTTAGATCCACTTCTGACTCTCACCTGCCCTGCCACTCTGCTTAATGGGCACTGAGCACATACCTGCTCTGGTTCCAAGCGGCTGGATCTAGGCTGCAGGACCTCTTTCCATGAACAAACCTTGAGTCTTCATCATTGTCCTCCAGCCTTCTAGATCTCTCTCTACAGCCTCAGACATTCCAACTTCCCGCTTCCCCCGAGGCCTAAATAATTCACCTTCCAGGACTCCAACGTCCGTGGCTGATCCCTCTGTAACTGTCATGGTCCTATCAACCCAGTTGCACACTAAAGTCACCTGGGGGAAACTTTAATTTTGGCCTTGGGTACCTCCTTAGACCAGTTAAGTCAGAAACCCTGGGGCTAGGTCTGGAGGTCCAATCGAGGCACTTTAAACGTCCCAGGTGATTTTAATATGCAACTTGGTTAGCGGTCATGACTTTGTTTTGCTACAGAAGTGTCTCAGCAGGGGAGCTGCTGACATTTGGGACAGGGCGATTCTTCTTTGTGTAGTTCTGACCCACATATTGTAGAATGTCACTAGCATACACATCATGGTGACAACAAAAATGCACTAAACATCCCCAAATACCCCCATTTGCGAGTCTCACCTCCTTTCTTTTTTGCACCCCCCGCAAAAGTGAAAGCCCTTCCCTTCCTGCCCCAAGCCTCAGTTGTCGGGTGACCAATTGTTGTAGTTGGCTCAGAACTGAGGGGCTTCCCAGGACATGAGACTTTCAGTGGTGAAACTAGGAAAGTCCCAGGTAAACCATGATGCTTAGTCACCCTAGATTTTCTTCTGTCACCCCCCGTAAAGGATACCCATTGCTTTTTCTTCCCTTCCCAACCCCACCTCCCTCCATTCAAAGGTTGCTGACACAAACCAGGCCACCTGAGTTTCTCTTCCAGAATCTGCAATTGGAACTGGATGCTGGTCCCGATTTGGCTGGTGCTCAAAAAAAAAAATTAAATTTGGGAATTGTTGGTGGCCATTTTCTACCATGACAACTACTGTGCACTGGGGGGAGGATGGGCAGTGCTCAGAGTCTGTCTGTAGCAACAGAGCAAACACATGCCCAGAAAGAGCAGAGGGGAGGTAGAATTTTCTTGGCTTCCCCCACAGGGCTCAAGTGATGTTCAAACTTGAGACTACACCAGCATCCATCACCAGAGAGTTCCTGAGAACACAGATTGTTGGGCTTCACGGCCAGAGTTTTGATTCAGTAGGTCTGAGTGTGGCCCAAAGATCTGTTTTTCTAAGGAGCTCCCAGGTGGTGTTGCTGTTACCAGTTAGGGGCTCTAGAAGGAGGACCCCTGCTCTAGGGCAGAGTCCTCTCCTCTAAGAGTCCTCTGAGGGCCCAGCAGTCACGGCCCTGTCCTAGAGTCACAGGAGTCTGATCTTTCCAATAATTTTTTTTTCCTAAATAGTTTTATGGAGATATAATGCACATATCATACAATTCACCCCCTTAAAGTGTGCAATTCAATGGTTTTTAGTAGACTCGTAGATATGTACAACCATCACCAGTCAATTTTAGAACACTTCAGCACCTCAGAAGAAATCCCAGGCCCTTTAGCTGCCACTCCTCTTCCCGCCTGCTTCTCTCCCCACCCCCGCTGTAAGCAACCACTCATCTACTTTCTCTATATAGTTGACCCTTGAGCAGTGTGGAGGTTAGGGGCATAGACTCCCTGCACGGTTGAAAATCTGCAATTAACTTCGATTCCCCAAACACCGAACTCCTAATAACCTACTGTTGAGTGGAAGCCTTACCAATAACATAAACAGTTGATTAACACATATTTTGTATGTTATGTATATTATATACACTCTCTTTTTATAATAAAGTAAGCTAGAGAAAAGAAAATGTTAATAAAAACATAAGGAAGAGAAAATACATTTGCAGTATTCTACTGCATTTATTGAAAGAAATCCATGTACAAGTGGATCCACACAGTTCAAACCTGTGTTGTTCAAGGGTCTACTGTACATTGATCTCCCTGTTGTGCACATTCCATATGAATGGAATTACATCATATGTAGCCCTTTGTGACTGGCTTCTTTCACTTATCATAATGTTTTCCAGATTCATCCACACTGTAGCATGACTGATCAACTCTTTGTTTCTTTTTTTTTTTAAGATTTTATTGATTTATTTCAGAGAGAGAGAGAGAGCATGTGAAAGCATGAGCAGGGGGGAGGGGCAGAGGAAGAAGCAGACTCCCTGCTCAGCAGGGAGCCCAACACTGGGCTTGATCCCAGGATGCTGGGATCATGACCTGAGCCGAAGGCAGACGCTTAACCAACTGAGTCACACAGGCGCCCCTGGCTCTTCATTTCTATTCAGATCCTTGCCCGTTTTTAATTGGATTATGGTCTTTTTATTATTGAGTTGTAACAGCTCTTTGTATATTCTGTATACAACTCCCTTAGCAAATATATGATTTGCAAATATTTTCTCCTGTTCTGTGATTTGTATTTTCACTTTCTTGGTGGTGCTGAATGTTTGTGTCTCCTCAAAATGCATATTACGAAACCCTAATGCCCAATGTGATGGTAGTAGGATGTGGAACACTTGGGAGATGCTTAGGTCATGAAAGTAGAACTGTCAGGAGTGGGGTTACGCTCTTATAAAAGAGACCACAGACTCCCTGGTCTTTTCTGCCATGGGGACACAATGAGAAGTCTGTGACCCAGAAGAGGGCCCTCACTTGACCACGGTGGCACCCTGATTTCAGACTTCCAGCCTCCAGAACTATGAGAAATAAAATTCTGTTGTCTGTAAGCTGCTCAGTCTATAGTATTTTGTTACAGTAGCTCAAACAGACTGAGATGGTGTCTTCTGAAGCACAAACATTTTTAGTTTTGATGAAGTCTGAATTGATCTATTTGTTGTTGTTGCTCATGCGCTTGGTGTCACATCTAGGAATCCTTTGCCACATCCAAGGTCATGGAAATTTACCCTTACATTTTCTTTTAAGAGTTTTATATTTGACATCCATTTTGAGTAAATTTTTATATATGGGGTGAGAACTCCATTCTTTTGCTTGTGGATAACTAGTTTTTCCAGCACCATCTGTTGAAAAGATCATTCTTTCCCCATTAAGTGGTCTTGCACCCTTGTTGAAAATCAGTTGGCCATAGATGGGTGGGTTCATTTCTGAACTCTCAAGTCTATTCTATGGGTCTATATCCCTATTCATATGCCAGTACCACACTGTGTGTGGTAAAAGCAATTGCCATTGCTTTATTGTAAATTTTGAAACCGAGAAGTATGATCCTTCTGCTACTTCTTTTTTCAAGACTCTTTTGGCTATTCTGTGTCCCTTACTATTCAATATAAATTTTATAATCAGCTTACTAATTTCTACAAAGAAGTCAGCTGGAACTTTAGTAGAAATTACACTGAATCAGTAGATCACTTTGGGAATATTCCTATCTTAAAAATTCATGTATATAATATCTTCTACACCACAATAGAATCATATTCATTTTACTGTTTAGATAATGTTTTTTTTCCAAGATAAGCCTTTACTATATGATCCAGCAATTTTATTTCTGGGTATATATCCAAAAGAACTGAAAGCAGGAACCTGAAAAGTTATTTGTACACCCAAGTTCATAGCAGCATTATTCATAATAGCCAAGAGGTGAAAGCAATCCAAATGTCCATCAACAGATGAATGGATAAACAAAATGTGGTATGTGTATATATACAAAGGAATATGATTCTGCCTTAAAGAGGAATGAAATTCTGACATATGCTACAACATGGATGAAACTCAAAGACATTAAGCTAAGTGAATTAATCCAGTCACAAAAGATGAATACTGTATGATCCACTTATATGTCTAGGGTATTCAAATTTCATAAAAACAACAAGTAGAATGTTGGTTGCCTGGAGCTGGACAGAATGGGAAGTTGTTCAATGGACATAGAGTTTCAGCTCTGCAAGATGAAAAGATTCTGGAGATTGGTTGCAAAATAATGTGAATATGATTAATAGTTCTGTTCAGGACACTTAAAAATGGTTAAGATGGTAAATTTTATGTAATGCGTTTTCTTACCACAACGAAAAGATAATTTAAAAATTAAAAAAATTGAAAGAAGGCCTTATGATTTGATCAAAGGAAGCAATTAGTGTCTAGATTCAGCTAGCGCTAAATACACTTCTTTGGTTTAATTTATGGAAATGTTTATATAGTCAACTTTTAATTATCCTGTAGGGACTTCTCTGCCCCAAGAATCATCCTAGTCCCCAGGCCAACAATAAACAGAAACTGAGCCAGAGGAATAGACCATATGACTCTCAGTGTGTTTCTGTCATGCCAGGTGGGCCTTTCCGGGTCACCTCCTATTGTGTTCCAGGACTTAAGATGCATTCTAACATGTCACTCAGCATACATTAAGGATTAGGCTTTATTAGGTAAGGGGAGTTCTTACAAGGCTGGGTCAACAAGCAAAGAGAAAGCAGGGGTTCCCCATCCTTCTATTACCCCACAGAGAGGTGTGCTGGGGTCAGGGTACTTTCCTAGATCCACAGAATAAGTCTATGTTCTGCTGAAGAGACATTGCCTCTGTTCTATTTTGTTCTCACAGCGCTGATGTATCAGGAGGGAGTGAGTTGACAAACGTCTGACCAAACAAATGGCTGGAAATACCAGCCTTTGTAGCATTTGGTACACCATTCCCTTCCCTGGGTTCACAAAACAAATGTTGAAAGGCTCAGCGCAATAATCTTGCCCCTCATTACCTTTGTATCTCCCCTTGATAACAGGTTCACCATGCCCTCAATGTCTAGATACGCCATGGATGGAAGTACACGACAAAGCAAGATCAATCAGAATTTTTTTTAAAGATTTTATTTATTTGTTTGAAAGAGAGAGAATGAGAGAGAGAGAGAGCACATGAGAGGGGGGAGGGTCAGAGGGAGAAGCAGACTCCCCATTAAGCAGGGAGCCTGATGCGGGACTTGATCCCGGGACTCCAGGATCATGACCTGAGCCAAAGGCAGTCGCTTAACCAACTTAAGGTTAGTTGAGGGAGCCACCCAGGCGCCCTCAATCAGAATCTTTAACAAAAGAAGGGCCAGCAGCAACAGATCCTCCCATAAAGAAGAAACCACAAGGAAGCTATTTCCCAAACAGCCCAAAAGTTCTTTCTCCCCCAGAAACAGCTGTCCACTCAATTTTTGGCAAGTCTCCACCCTTGTCCCAAATATAAATAAGTGCAAACACTTATCTAGGCTTGCTACGTGCCAGGAACTGATCCAAACATCTTGCTTATATTAACTCATTTAATCATCACACCAACACTGTGTGATGAGGTAAGCACTATTTTTATGCCCATTTTGTTTGTTTATTAAATTTAAAAAAATTTTGAGTATCATTGATGCACAATGTTACATTAGTTTCAAATCACAACATAGTGATTTGACAAATTTATACATTATGCTAGTTCACCACAAATGTAGCTATCATCGGTCACCATGGAATGCTATTACAATTTCACTGACTATATTCCTTATGCTGTGCCTTTATGCCCGTTTTATATGTGAGGAAAGTAAGGCATATACAGGTAAATGAACTTGCTTATTGCCTCAGAGTCTGTGCTTTTAATCAACAAACTAAGCCAGAATTAAGACATTGGGCTAAGTTCGGCAGGAATCTTAAGCATGCCTCATCCTAGGACCTGGGCAGTCTGACATTGGGCTCCTGGAAGAGGAGCACCAATGAATGTGGCGGGAAATGGGGGCATACCCTGGAATAGAGTAGCGTGGGATGGGAGAACTTGGAGAACATTGGTGAGTGTAGAAGAGAAAAATAAATTTTAGGGAGTACAGTTAGGAGGGCGTTTTCAGGTGAAAAAATACTGACATGACAAAGGTGGAACAGCAGAGTATTGTAAAGTTCTTTGGATTCTTTTGAAATAGCTTTCTTGAGGTATAATTGACATACAATGCATTACACATGTTTAAAGTGTAGAACTTGACAATTTTTGACATATGCATACACCCGTGAAACCACTGCCATAGTCAAGATAATGAAAATAAACATCATTACCAACAGTTTCCTTGTGCACTTTTATAAACCTCCCTCTCTGCACCTCCCTCCAAACTCTCCCTCTGGTAACCCAGGATCTGCTTTCTGCAACTTTAGATTATTTTACATTTTCTAGAATTTTATGTAAATAGATTGTACCGTGCTTACTCTTTTTTTTTTTTTTTGGTCTGGTTTCTTTCACTTTGTATAATTATTTGAGATTCATCATGTTGTTGTGTATCAGTGGTTTATTCCTCTGATCTGCAATAGGGGACTTAGATCTGCAATAGGTAAAGAACTTATAACTCACTCATAAAAGACAAATAATCCAATTAAAAAATGAGCAAAGGATGTGAACAGACATATCTCCAAAGAAGATATACAAATACACATGGAAAGATACTCAATAACATTAGGAGGGCCATAATGAAAAAGTTGGGGGCGCCTGGGTGGCTCCGTCCATTAAGTGTCAGACTCTTGATCTCAGCTCAGGTCTCAATCACACAGTAGTGAGTTCAAACCCCAAGTTGGTTTCCATGCTGGGCATGGAGGCTACTTTAAAAAAGAAAAAGAAAAAGTCAGATAATAACAAGTGTTGGAGAGTATATAGAGAAATTATAACCCACAAACAACTACTGGTAGGAATGTAAAATGGTGCAACCACTTTGGAAAACAGTCTTGAGATTCCTCAAAGTCATGTCATTTAACCCAACAATTCCATTCCTAGGTATATACCCAAGGGAAATGAAAACAAATGGGCTCACAACTTATACGTGAATGTTTATAGCAGCAGTATTCACAATAGCCAATATGTGGAAACAACCCAAATACTTTCCATCTAATGAATGGATAAACAAAATATGGTATAATCTATACGGCTGAATATTATTCAGCCATAAAAGGGAATGAAGTACTGATACATGCTATGGCGTGGGTGAATCTTGACATTATGCTAAGTGAAAGAAGCCAGACACACTCACACAAAAAAACACATACTGCATGATTCCATTTTAATATGAAATTGTTCAGAACTGGCAAATGTATAGAGACAGGAAGTAGATTAGTGGTTGCCGAAAGGCTGGGGATGAGAGCTGGGGGAAATTGAAGGCAATTGCTAAAGAGAACAGGGTTTCTTTGTGGCGTGATGAAAATGTTCTCAAATTGGCTGTGGTAATGGTTGTGCAACACGGAATATATAAAAAACCATTGACTCGCACACTTTACATGGGTGAATTTTATTGTATGTGAATTATGTCTCACTAAGGCTATTACAAAAAGTAATTTATTTCTTTTTATTGATGAGTAGTACTCCATTGTGTGAATATACTTCTGTTTGTTTATCCATTTAACTGTTGATGGGCATTTGATTTGTTTCCCATTTTTGGCTATTAACAATAAAGTTGCCATGAACATTCCTATACAAGTCTTTGTGTGGAATATGCTTTCTCTTCCCCTAGGTAAATGCACAGACGTGGAATGGTTGGATCATATAGTAGGGTGTATGTAACTTTTTAAAGAAACTACCAAACGGTTTTCTCTTTTATTTTTTAAAGATTTTATTTATTTTTCAACAGAGAGAGAGACAGAGAGAGAGGGAACACAAGCAGGGGGAGTGGGAGAGGGAGAAGCAGGCTTCCCGCGGAGCAGGGAGCCCGTTGCGGGGCTCAATCCCAGGACCCTGGGATCAGGACCCATGCTGAAG
Organism: Eumetopias jubatus; assembly: GCF_037043125.1. Lineage (NCBI taxonomy): Eukaryota > Metazoa > Chordata > Mammalia > Carnivora > Otariidae > Eumetopias > Eumetopias jubatus. The sequence goes on from NW_028274820.1 coordinate 85,448,269, forward strand.
GCAGACGCTTAACGACTGAGCCACCCAGGCAACCCCAAACGGTTTTTCTACAGTGTCTGTACTCTCACTTTCCCACCAACAGTTTATGAGTTCTGGTTCTTCCATATCCTTGTCAACTCTTGGTATGATCGGTCTTTTATTTTATTTTTTTAAAGATTTTATGTATTTATTTCAGAGAGAAAGAGCAAGAGCGAGTGGGGAGGAGCAGGAGGAGAGAGAATCCCAAGCAGGCTCCACGGCCAGTGTGGAGCCCAACACAGCAGCTGGAACTCACAACCCTGAGATCACCACCTGAGCAGAAATCAAGAGTCAGACACTCAACGGACTGAGCCACCCAGGCGCCCCATATGATCTGTCGTTTTTCTATCCTCCCCCACCATACGGTGTCTTTTTAGTCAGACATCCTAATGTGTATGGAGCAATATCTCATTGTGATTTTAATTTGCATTTCCTTAATGACTAAGGATGTTTCAGCATCTTCTCGCGTGCTTATTTGTCATTCATATATTTTCTTCTTTTTTTAAAGATTTTTAAAAATTTTTAAGTAATCTCTACACCCAACATGGGGCTCAAACTCACAACCCAGATATCAAGAGTCACATGCTCTACCGACTGAGCCAGCCAGGGGCCCCTCATCTATATATTTTCTTTGGTGAAATGTCTGTTCATCTCTTTTGTCCACTTAAAAAAAATTGAGTTGTCTGTTTCATTATTGAGTTTTCAAAGGTTTTCATATACTCTGGGCACAAGTTCTCTATCAGGTATGTGTTTTGCAAATATTTTTTCCCAGTCTGTGATTTGTCTTTTCATTCTTCTCACAGTGTCTTTTCAAGAACAGAAGGGGTTTTTGTTTTTTGTCTTTTTAGTTTATTTTTAGAGCAGAAGTTTTCATTTTGATAAAGTCCAATTTACCAAATTTTTCTTCTATAGATTGTGCCTTATCTACAAAATCTTTGTTTAATCAGAAGTCACAAAGTTCTTCGCCTATGTTTTCTTCTAGTAGTTTTATAGTTTTAGATTTTATATTTGGGTCTACGATCTAGTTTGACTTAATTTTTGTGTATGGTATGAAGTATGGATTGAAGTTCATTTTTTGCATATGAATATGCAATTGTCCCAAACTCATTCATTGAAACCACTATACGTTCTCTATTGAGTTGCCTTTAAATCTTTTTCAAAAATCAATTTTTGTCATTATATACATATTTTTTTCTCTATTCACTTCCGTGATCTATCTTGAGGTCCATTGCACATGCTCTTAATTACTATCGTTTTCTAAGTAGTTTTGTTATGTTAGCTCTCTAGGAATGTTAGCTCTCCAACTTTGTTATTCTCTTTCCAAGTTGTTTTGGCCATTCTAGATCTTTTTCATTTTCAAATGAATTTTAGTTTGTCAATTTCTACTTTTTTTTTTTCGTATGGAGAAGAGACAGAAATACAGCTTGTTAATGAAGAACGCAGGGGTCTGAGGTCAGTCTGCTTCGGTTCAGGACCCAGCTTTATCTCTTCATAGCTGTCTGACTTTGGGCAAGTTACCTACCTTCTCTGCAACTCCATTTCTCATTCATAAAACTGAGATAATAACATTAACAGTCTCATGGGTCTGTAATGGGGCTTAAGTGAAACGATGCATATAATGCTGAGGGCCTGGAAAAACAGACAGTGGGCAGGCCATATATGACGATAGAAGTCTGACCCACAGCCTCTGCCACAACTCATCTAGGAAGCCAAATCACAACCTCTGCAGCAATCGGCCCAGAACAGTCAGGACTTGACCAAGTCAAGTATCAACTTGAGTATCAACTTCTCTAATTTTTGCTCTGGCTTCCAGCTCAGACCAAGCAGAGAAAGCAAATATGCTCCCAAAACCAATCACATAAGATGCCCCATTTCTAGTCAACCCTCCTCCAGCTTTCCTATGCCGAGAACCTCCCATCAGGGCACACCTGAAGCCTTCCCCTTTGTTACTATAAAGCTTTTCCTCTCTGCCTGCCTTTGCTTCTCTACCTAATGCAAATGATTGTAGCTGACTCCCTGGCTATGGCAAAGCTTTGAATAAGTAGCTTCAGTTTCTTCTCATTTGGGTGATCTTCATTTATTTCCACAGCGCTTAACATGGTGTTTTTGGAGTTTAATGGGTGCCCAATAAATTTTATACAGAGTGGCAGAATTGTTTTGTCAAATGAAATTTTACACGGAATCCCAATATATAAAACAGATAAAGGTGGCTTTCAATAATTTATCTAAGTCAGGCAGTAGTAACAATGGGATTTTCATGCTGGTCTCCATAATATTAAAAGGTGATAATGAGAGACAGTTGTAGACACAGTATTTTAAAAAAATCCTGATTCACGAGCGCCTGGGTGGCTCAGTCGGTTAAGCATCTGACTTCGGCTCAGGTCATGATCCTAGGGCCCTGGGATTGAGCTCAGCAGGGAGTCTGCTTCTCTCTCTCCCTCTGCCCCTTCCCCTTGCTTGCATGAGCGAGCACATGCTCTCTCTCTCTCTCTCAAATAAATAAAATCTTTTAAAAAAATCCTGATTCACACCATAAAAGTGGCAAATGCTAACAGTTTTTTTTTTCTTTTAAGCAGATCACCTTACCATCAAGTATTTGCAGAACCCCCAAAACACCTCTTCAAAACTCTGGGGCTCTCAAGAGTATGGAGTAAAAACTGCAGGTGTGAAGTCAAGGTTCAGGGTTTTGATTTAAGTGGTAGGGATGCTTTCAACCCTCTGGGTAACATAGGGTAAGTCACTTGACCTTTGTCTGAGTTTGGTTTCTTCCCCTGCAAATTGAGGAGGCTGAACTAAGCCGGAACTCAAAAGTTAGTGTGCATAACCACCAGTGTGTAGTGAAAGGGGACTACGGTATGTGTGCCTGTTTAAAAATGCAAGTTTCCGGGCGCCTGGGTGGCTCAGTCGTTAAGCGTCTGCCTTCGGCTCAGGTCATGGTCCCAGGGTCCTGGGATGGAGTTCCCATATCGGGCTCCCCGCTCAGCGGGAAGCCTGCTTTTCCCTCTCCCACTCCTTCTGCTAGTGTTCCCTCTCTCGCTGTGTCTCTCTCTATCAAATAAGTAAATAAAATCTTTAAAAAAATAAAAATGCAAGTTTCTGGTCCACCTAGTGGCTGTAACTCAGCAAGTCTGGGGTGGCGCCCCGGAGTCTATATTTTAAAGCACCCAGATGATGTGGATGCTGGCGATCCATGCGCGCAACTCCAGAGACCCAGGGAGTGATCGGTCTTTTAGGTGCCCCCTGGCTCCTCCGTGCGGTGTTCAGGTGGAGTTGGTGAAGTCTCAGGGATGGAACAAGGGGAGAGGAAAAGTGGAGAGGAAAATCGCTCAACAGTCAGAGAAAATGTTGATGGGAGTGTTTTAAAAAAGCCCATGGTATCCTGGGTGGCTCAGTCGGTTAAGCGACTGCCTTCGGCTCAGGTCATGATCCTGGAGTCCCGGGATCGAGTCCCACGTCGGCCTCCCTGCTCGGCAGGGAGTCTGCTTCCCTCTGACCCTCTTCCCTCTCATGCTCTCTATCTCTCATTCTCTCTCTCTCAAATAAATAAATAAAATCTTTAAAAAGAGAGAGAGAGAGAGAAAGAAACTTAAAAAAAAAAAAAAGCCCATGGTATCAATATTCCCTTTTTGAAAGCCCCCACGACTCTGGCCCAGAGAGAGTTGGATTCCTGGCGTTGGTCTTCAAGCTCTTGTGAAGACAGTGCACATTTTATTCTCCACTAGCCCATAGAACAAAGCACTCCCACTAACTTCCCAACCCCATGCCCCAGATTTGAATACACCAGAGATGAATGGCAACATGCAAAATGCCTCCCTGCCCTCCTGCTCCACGGTTTGCCCATGGGTCACTTGGGGTAGGAGAAGACAAAGGAGGATTTGGACAGTCTGGGGTCTGGTTCTCAGAACTAGATAAAACTCTTGGCCACTCTTCAGCCCCGTGGAGCCGAAGTCACTCAATCCCGCAGTTGACATCCCAGCTCAGCGTGGCCATACCACCCTCTGGCGGCAGAAAGTGGGACTCGGCCCGGCGAGGAGAACGAACTCCAGGGGCGGGAACAACCCACAAAGACGCAAGGTTCTCCAGTTCCAAGGTTGGGTAAGAGAAGGAGAAAAAGAAGATACCACCAGAGAGACACTCTCCATTGTCTCTTTCTACTTTCCCTTTCCCTTCTGCATCCCCAAACCAGGCCTCCCACTTATTCTTGCCCTCTATTAATAACTTTTTTTGTATGCCTTGCTGTTTACAGGGTGTTTTCACAAATATCCTCTCATGTGATCCATTCTCACTCCCTTTTCCCATCACCTCTCATCCCCTTAGAGAACGAGAAGGAAAAACTGGAAAAAAACACAAAACAACCTATGTAAATGCCTTTCTTGCATTTTGCATAAAGGTAGCCCTGACCACACCCTTATTCTTGGGTTGCAGGACTTTGGAGCTGTGTCCATGACCTTGACCCCTGTAGGAGCCCATTAACTTTGTTCTGCTTTGTGGTCCCAAACAGAGCCTTAAACTTGCCAGGGCTTGATCACTAGGAAAAAAGAAAGCAAATCATGGGACTAAAGCAGCACTGGCCTGGATAAACAATTATTTTTTTGTTTAACGTTTTTATATGTTAAAAAAAAAAGAAGATAGTAGGAAGGGAGAAATGAAGGGGGGGAAATCGGTGGGGGAGATGAACCATGAGAGACGATGAACTCTGAGAAACAAACTTAGGGTTCTAGAGGGGAGAGGGGTGGTGAGATGGGTTAGCCTGGTGATGGGTATCAAAGAGGGCACGTACTGCATGGAGCAGTGGGTGTTATAAGCAAACAATGAATCATTGAACACTACATCAAAAACTAATGACGTAATAATGTACGGTGATTAACATAACATAATAAATAAATAAATAAAACTAATGATGTAATGTATGATTAACATAACACATTAAAAAAAGAAAAAAATAATCATTTATAATAAGGATAGAAAAATACACAAGCCATAAATGTACAGTTCAATTCATTTTAACAAATTGAGCATACTGTGTAATCTGCATGTAGATCAAGAAACAGAACATGACCAGCACTCCCTAATGCCCTCCTCATAACCCCATCCAGTCCCAACTCACCCCCAAGGTAACTGCTATTCTGCTTTAAACACCAAAGATTAATTTTGTTTGCTTTTGGATTTCATATAAATGGAGTCAAACAATAAGTACTCATAAGTATATGACCTGTGCTGAGCATTGTGAAATTAATCTGTGTGGTTGCACATGGTTCATCCTCTGCTGTGTGATACCATTGTAGAAGTATACCACAATTTATCCCTTTTATTGATGGTAGACATTTTACTGATGGTAGACAGTTCATCCTCTGCTGTGTGATACCATTGTAGAAATATACCACAATTTATCCCTTTTATTGACGGTAGACATTTAGAGTATTTCCCGTTTGGGGCTATTATAAGAATGCTTCTATGAATATTCTTGTCCGTAGCTTTTAGGAAATGTATGTACACATTTGGATTGGCTTTATAACTGGGAGTGGAATTGTTGGGTCATAGGATTGCTTTAACTGATACGGCCAAACAGATGTCCATAGTGTTGTACTCACTTACACTCCCACCAGCAATGTGTGAGTTTCCATTGCTTCGTATTCTTGACACTGTCGGGATATAGTTTTTCATTTTAGTCATCCTGGTGGGTGGGTAATGATATTATTACCTTGTAGTTTTCATTTCCATTTCCATGTTGACTAATGAAGTTGAGCACCTTTTCAACAGCTTGTCAGCCATTTGGTTTGGGTATTTTCTTTTGTCAAGTACCCAGTTAAAGCTTTAAAGCAAACAACTTAAAGCCTACATTACCTCCACCAGGAATGATAAGAGCATTGTTAAGTATTCAATTTTATCCCAAATAAGCATGTTCTATTCAAGGCTACACTGAGAAATATTCCTTATACTTGTATTTACATGGTGTTTGGTTAATACAAGTACTCTGAGAAGTAGAAGGAGGACGTTATGCTTGTTTTATAGAAGGGGAAACCACCTCCGGGAAATTATAACATGCCCCGAAATAAGCAGGAAAATCAAGCTGTTCCAGCAAGATTTTGCTGTTTCCTGGCTAAGTGTTCATTCCACTACAGTGGTTCTCAAACCTGTTTAATCTCCCCATGTTTTATAACAAATATTTTGTATCACCCACTCTTTACTACGATGAGATTAAATCTATAGATAATTTCCAAAGATAATATGTTGCCCCTACAGTGTAAAGGAGAAATAAAAGAACTATCATTTGGGCACCTGGGTGGCTCAGTCAGTTAAGCATCTGCCTTCGGCTCAGGTCATGATCCTGGAGTCCCAGGATCGAGTCCCGCATAGGGCTCCCTGCTCAGCGGGGAGCCTGCTTCTCCCTCTGACCCTCCCTCCTCTTGTGCTTTCTTTCACTCTCTCAAATAAATAAATAAAATCTTAAAAAAAAGAGCTATGATTTATAACAATTACTATAATTACAAATAAAATAATAATAAATGCCCAGGACAACTATATACTAGAACATATAATGAAATAATTGATGCTTACCCCTAAAAACAGACTCACTTTAAATTCAAATAGCCACAAATAAGACAAATACAAGCGGTCATCCTGACAACCCTAACCCTACAATTGCTGTTCCTGACATGATTTTCCAAATTGACAAACAACTTTAGGTAAAATTCTGAACAAAATAAAGTACAACCATCCTTAACTTATACAGTAGTTTATTCCTGAGAAAGTCACTGTATTTCTAAACCATGTAAAAAATATTTTGTGTTTATGTACAAAAGAAATTAGGTTTTAGGCCCAGATAATGAATATCTGAGGATACATTTAAAAATTGGACCACATGCAGGACAATTCTTCATTTGGGGGATTACCACGCTTGTTACGGGACAACTTAGCAGTCTTGGCTCATGTCCTCCACATGCAATAGTGTCCCTCAATCATCGAGACAACCCAAAACTCCTTGGGGCAGCACCGCTCCTACTGAGAACACAACACTCCATGCTCTGTATAGCAAAGTCCCTGCCTAATGCGACCAAAAAGCTGGGCTGGGGACAGGGAAAGACCTGGGTTCAGCACTCAGCCAGACTTACTCCGTGAGACCTTGAGCAAGTCACTTAATGCCTCTGAGCTCAGTGTCTCCAGTTAGGAGATTGGCTTCCGTATCCTGGAGCAGCCTGAGCAGTGTTGTGACGTTTCTCTGCACCTGTTGTATGGAGAGAGCCTCTATCCCTTACACTCCTGGTCTACCTCCATCCTGCCCGGCCCCACGCTGGCAGCACTTCACGGGGTTGACCCGTTACTACTACACATAGTGCTTTTGATAGCCCCAGTCCCTGTTGATAAATATGTTCAACAGTAGATCATATGGAAGATATTAGCATGAAGTCCCAGAAAAGAAGTTTCAAAATATATGTCTATTGCCTGGGTAGAACATATTCCTTAAGGCCTTAGCTATTTAAAAAATACACTATTTGACATGTTCTCAAGTCTGAATGAATTACCATATCATAGCCCAAATCTTGGTAGATATAACACCTTCCCATTGGAATCCCAACTGCAGGCCTTGCTAACACATGTCTTTTTTTAAATTGGTGATAATTGACTGCCTAAAAAAAATAGAAATCAAATTAGTAAGATCACAGTGGATTCAAAAGTATTAATAGAGCCTAGATTCAAAGGCACAGGGGTGCAGAATGTGAGCATCACATGATCATATATTAAACTATACTATAGTTTTTTTAGTTAATCACATGAACTTATACAAATATAAAATTAACATGTGTTGGAGATTTTATTCAACTTGTTAATTAATGAAGGAACCAATAAGGTGTTAAAAGCATTTCAAACGAGAGTCTGACGCACTGGACAAAGATGTTAAAAGCATTTCAAATGAGAATTTGACATACTGCACAATGCATTTTTACAGTTCTTTGAACAGAAACCATTTGTATTACTATGGACAAGAAGCATTTGTGTGGCTATCAATTGTCCACAATTTAACCTCTAACCCTACAGGTGGTAAAACAAGCTGGTATCAGTTTCCTATTGCTGCTGTAACAAATCAGCACAAACGTAGTAGCTTCAAATAACACACAGCTCTCTTACAGTTAGCTGGAGTACCTTACAGTTGTAGGTCAGGAGTCTAAAATGGGTTTCACTTGGCTAAACTCAAGATGTCCTCACCCCTGTGTTCCTTCTGGAGGCTCTAGGGGAAATCATTTCTTTGCTTTTTCCACCTTTTAGATGCCAGCTCCATTCCTTGGTACATGGGCACCTCCTTCCATCTTCAAAGTCAATACTAATTAGTGGTCAGTTGAGACTTTTTCACTCTGCAGCACCCCAGGTTCTTGATTTCATTGTCACATCTCCTCTGACTCTCACCTCCTACCTCCCTCTTTCACTTACACGGATTCTTCTGATTATATTGGGCTCACCTGGATAATCCAGGATAATCTCTCATCTCTAGATCTACCAGTGGTGCAAACTCCTAGAGAATCAGATAATCCCCTAAGAGTCTGAGAAGCTACACCCTGCAGTCCCCTGAAAAGACACCAAGAATCTCTTTTGCCCTATTTCCAGTTTCAGACAATTTTTCCCGATGATGCCAAGGCTTACAACAAGGGTAACTATGCAAAACACAAGGTCAGGCAGTCCTGGGACCACAGTCCCTGAGCAGGGAAGCAGCTGCCCCTTTAATTGGGCCATGGTCACTGTCCCTGCCCAACCAACTTGACTCATTTCCTTTGGTCTCTGCTAGCATTTGAGCTTTCCAAACCTGGTTACTGATTGATCAAATTCCCTTTCCTCCACCCTGGAGGGATGAGAACAGAGCAGAAACATTTAGTCCACAAACTGGGCAAAAGGAGACAACAAGGGGAAATAGGCATATGGTAGGGCACCAGACAAAGCCAAGCCTTATGATTTTATGTCGACCTGGCATTGTCCCAGGGTTGGGGCAGGGAGTAGGGACAAAAGAGAGCGGAGGAGGTATCTCTCCACACTGCCCTCTTCCTCCCCTCCATTTGGCTTTCATGGAATAAAGGGAGCCAAGACTTCCCTTGTCACAAGTCCAAGTTGGCTTCAGGCTATTAACTAAATAGCCACAGTGTTATGGGAAGTAGCTGGCCACTCTTGATCAATACAATTTTCAGACTGCTCCTGCTCAAAGTCCTGTTTAACACTACATTTTCACATGGCTTAGTTTCTCATCTCATCTCTCCTAAGCAAATCCTCTTAAATAAATGGTAATTAGCCAAGACAGAATGAAGACCAGCCTAACAGAGGCCAGTAGTTCCCTTCAGTCAAAGCCAAAGTAACTCATTCCTTCCCCAAGGAAACACTGACTTAGCCTCTGCTGAATGCAAGGCACCAGGTTAAGTTCTGATGGAGATATAATTAAGCCCTGCCTTCAGGGAGTTCCAGTTTAGGGGTAGAGAGGTAAGGGCGAAGTCACATGTCCAAAAGCAAAGAAGGGGGAGAAGAGAGTTCCAGATGGAATAGCAGTAGAGGAAATGCAAAGATGTGGACACAGAGGATGTGTTCTTGGCTGAGAACTTCAGAGAGAAAGAAGTTCAATGTATTAGCTCAAGCTCAGGACAAATGGCACAATGTCATGCAGATGAGACTGGAGCAGGGGAGGAGGACCAGATTAATATGTGCATGCCTTCAATCTTGGGTTGAGTCCTTTGTTCCCTAGGTATTTACTTAGTGCTCTAATCACCCAATACCGAGTCACGCACTGCTAACACAAACAAAAATGAGTAAGAAATGGCTCTACCTTCAATAAACCACAGTCTAGGGATATGCAAATAAATGCTTCAGTAGTGCAAAACTGAGTGTTGAAAGAGATGTGCTTAAGTGCTGAGCCAGAGGCCCACAGAGTTGGCTCACAGGAACAGGGGAGAGGAAGGAGGGCCACTCGGAAGGTTTTGCAAAGGAGCCCTATAATTAGTAATTCTGCCTGGGTAGCAAGTAGAAGACAAGAGAAATTATAGAATGATCACGCATAGTCTACACGGAGGGTCTATGATTATAGACGCTCCGAAGGCAACTCATCACGTCCAGTCTGATTGGGTCCTTGATGGCTTGGTTCCCATCGCATCAAGACAATCTGAGGCTAAATTTAAACCCTGTACAAATTCATTTCCCTTCTGCTCCATTCACTTGCCTCCGGCATTACATGCCTTGGACTAGATCTACCAGTGGTGCAAACTCCTCCCTACAGCTCTGCAATTTCGCTCAGGATTTGGTTTCTCCCAGCTTTTGACCTTGGACTCACTGTCTGGCTGCAGTTTTAAGTTGCTGATTCTATGAAAGGCCTTCGGATCATCAACTGCCTCTACCAGTTACTCAGTAACTAACTCGCAAACCCTGAGATTCCCAGTCAGGCGAGAAGGAAGAGCTTACAGGCACTCTGCATTTGCTCTGCTTGGCTAACTTGGCATTGTAAAGAAAGTTTCTCCTTCCAGAGGTGAATTCCAGCCTTTACAGCCAGTAGAGCCAACAGTTCTGAGCCTGTGTCATTACCGTCCTCCCCCAACGCTGTCGCAGTCCACAGTGTCTTCTCCCCGTCCTCCCAACTACACCAAAGACCCTGCCGTTTCATGGCGTCCTACTGTGGCTGCATAATTTTTCAACCCTCCAGGCCTCATGTTTTTTGCACAATGAAAATCATAAAACGATTTCTGTGTTCCTGCCCTACTGGGAATTTCTTTTTCTTTCTTTCTTGCTTTTTTAAAGATTTTATTTATTTATTGGACAGGGAGACACATAGCAAGAGAGGGAACACAAGCAGGGGGAGTGGGAGAGGGAGAAGCAGGCTTCCCGGCGAGCAGGGAGCCTGATGCAGGGCTGGATCCCAGGACCCCGGGATCATGACCTGAGCCGAAGGCAGACGCTTAATGACCGAGCCACCCAGTCGCCTCCCTACTGGGAATTTCTGAAAGGGCTTGTGCCGCTCATGTAGCCAGAAACATGGTGCACAGAATCCACTCTGCTAGATTCCTCATGGGACCACCTAAAATAAAAAAGACCCTGGCAGACACTGTCCAATGGCTACTTTGGCTAAGGCAGGGGTGAGTGAGCCTCTCTTTCATGGAATTCTGCTTCCTGGCTCTGGATTTGACCTGTGTGCAAATTTCCAGGAAGTACTGAACATCATGATGCCATTAACCAGCATGGCTGCCAAAGGAGGTGGCTTTACATAAATGGTGGCCCTGAGGTTGGGGCAGAGAAGTAGGCTGGCTAACTGTCTACACCTCCCCACTAGTCTGGCCAAGTCCAGAACCTGGCTGGGGCCTGTCCACAGCAAGAAGACCCATGGGGACAACTTGAACTATGTGTGCATGACTGTAGAGGTAAGTGTTGTTTATGGTGTAGGTGGGGCTTGCTGTATGCTCCTCCTTAAGTAACCTGTCAGTTCCAATCCTATTAATACCTTCCTCTTTTTCTTCATGCCTCATTATTTATCTGTAGGAATTTGTCCATGGTTCCAGCCACAAAACTTTCTAGGTAGTGAGCCACCTTAACGAACGGGACCAGTCCAGTGTGCTCAGATCTAATTCATTCTGGTCTTGGTGAATGTCAATACCAGATGTGCTCTCCTGGAGATGAGAGGTACAAAAGGGGGTTTGTTCCACATGAGACCCCATGACAGCTGGTCATGGAACTTATAAAGCCACTGACATTTTTATCATGCACTTGTCATAATGATACTGGTACTCTTTCAAGATGCCAAAGTCGTGCCCTGAGACCTCAGGTGGCAGCCCCTCCTTGGCTACGTGCTCATAGTTAGGTGCACGACCACCTCTACCCTCACCCCCCAAACCCCCAGTCTCATCCCACTTCCTGAAACCTGCTTTCATCTGACTCATCCCACCACTGGCCAAACACATGAGGAGTAAACAACTCACGGGACAGTGACTATCTGTGTCGTCACCCTTATGCCTACTGGGCTCCTATTTATATAAAATGTCCAGCACAAGAGAGAGCAGTGAGCAGGCTCTTTATAAAGAGTATTTATTTCCATTATCATTATGCTATGTGATGACCCCTAAATATAGTTTTAAAATTCCAGGATCATCTTTCTTCTAATTGTTAGTTGAATATTCCTCCTTTAATGTCTTGCTCTGACTTCAAGTTCAACATGATTAAAACTGAACATATTCCTTCCAAATCAGGGTTTTCCTTCCTACTTCTCTATTTCTCTTACCATTCTCTCGGTCTTTGGGATTAAAAACCCTGAGAGCCCTCCCTCCAAATCCTCACTAACAACCGTCTCTCATATTTTACCAGTTACCTGATACTTCAGATTCTTTTCAAATGCTTCCCTAACCCAGCAGTTCTCAACCCTGGTTGTACATCAGAATTATTAGAGGAACAGTCTTAAAATACAGACGTGGGTCATGTCTGGGGCCACCTCCTTCATACGGTTGTGCAGATCATTCAGCGCACAAGGGTGAGTGGGTGGTCAATCCAATTCATGTTCTGCTTGTTAAGCCATTGGCCCTGGCATGGAGCTACATCTGATGGCAGAAGGGGAAGCCTTTTGGACTCACACAAAGGCACTGTATGGACCAAGTAAGCCCTTTGAACTCACACAAAAGCACTGTGCAAGCCAAGAAGGCCCTGGCCATCCTGCTGAAATTCTGATTCAGTCAACCTCGGGATCTATATTTAAAAGAATTTCCATGAGATAGAAAATCTTTACCCCTAAATAGCTGCATTCATTTCTCTCTCTTTTTCACGTTATTATTGTTAGTCATATTACTTCTAGGTGTCTTATAAACCCAACGATACATTCTTATAATTATTTCTTTTAAAGGAGCTTGAGAAGGAGAACAAGTATGTGTTTACAGAGTTTATTATATTCACCTTCTGATTTATCCTTCCTGTTTCTCGATGTTTCTTCCTATGGATTTGAATTACCATCTGGTGTCATGTCCTTACTTCAGTACAGCTCTGCTCCCACCTGCCTCCTTTGTGCTATTATTGTCAAATAGATTACATTTTTTTCATGTTATAGGCCCAACAATGTATTTTTATACATCTTATTTTATGTCATTGCTTTTTTAGAAAAAAGAAATATAACTCAATACCATAAAATTCACCCTTTGATGACTCTTGATGGTTAGTGCTTGTTGGTCATTTGTCTATCTTCTGTCTATTCAGAGCCTTTGTCCATTTTTAAATTGGGTCATTAGTCTTTTGACTGGTGAGTTGCAGGAGTTGTTTAAATATTTTATGTATAAGTCCTCTATGAGATATGTGATTTGCAAATATTTTCTCTCGTTCTGGTACACTGTCTTTTCACTTTCTTGATGGTGTCCTTTAAAGCGTGAAAGGTTTTAATTTTATCTATTCCTAATATAAGTAAATTTATCTAGTTTGTTTTTGTTTTTAAAGATTTTATTTATTTATTTATTAGAGAGCAAGCGAGAGAGAAACAGCAGGAGAGGGGAGAGGGTCAAAGGGAGAAGCAGGCTCCCTGCTGAGCCGGGAGCCCGATGTGGGACTCAATCCCAGGACCCCGGGATCATGACCTGAGCCGAAGGCAGTCGCTCAACCGACTAAGCCACCCAGGTGCTCTTGTTTTTGTTTTTAGAGATGGACGGGGGGAAGGCCAGAGGAAGAGGGAGAGAGAAAATCTTAAGCAAGCTCCACACCCAGTGCAGAACCTGATGCTGGGCTCAATCTCACAACCCTGAGATCATGACCTGAGCCGAAATCAAGAGTCAGAGGCTTAACTGCCTGAGCCACCCAGACACCCCTAAATTTATCTAGTTTTAATAATTTTATCTACTTTTTTAAAAAGATTTTATTTATTTATTTTGACAGAGAGAGGCAGCGAGAGAGGGAACACAAGCAGTGGGAGTGGGAGAGGGAGAAGCAGGCTTCCCGCTGAGCAGAGAGCCCGACGTGGGGCTCGATCCCAGGACCCTGGGATCATGACCTGAGCCGAAGGCAGACGCTTAATGACTGAGCCCCCCGGGCACCCCATCTACTTTTTTTCTTATTGCTTGCACTTCTGGTGTCATATTTAAGAAATCATTGGCTAGTCTAAGCTCATGAAAATTTACCCCTGTTTTCTTATAAACGTTTCATAATTTTACCCCTTATATTTAGGTCTTTGATCCATTTTGAGTTAATTTTTGTATGTGGTGTGAGGTTGGGTCCAACTTTATTCTTTTGCACGTACATATATAATTGTCTCAGCACCATTTGTTGAAAAGACTATTTTTTTCCTCATTGAATGGTCTTAGCATTTGTATTCATTTCCTAGCATTGTTGTAACCAGTTATCACTGAGTGGCTTTAAACAACAGACATTTTTTCTCTCACAGTTCAGGTGACCAGATATCAAGGTATCAGTAGGGTTGATTGCTCCAGAGGCTTTGAGGGGAAAACCATCCTAGTTTCTGCTGACTGCTGGCTATCCTTAGTGTTCTTTGGCTTATAGATACATCACTCCAATCTCTGCCTCCATAGTTACATTGCATTCTCCCTGTGTATCCGTGTCTCCACGTGTCCTTTCTTCTTATAAGGACACTAGTCTTTGGATTTAGGACCCATCCCTATCCAGTATGATATCATCTTAACTAATTACATCTTTAAAGGCCCTATTTCCAAATAAAACCACATTCTGAGGCTCTGGGTGGACATGAATTTTTGGGGGGACACTATTCAATCCAGTACAGTACACCCTCTGTTCGCCCAAGTTCACATCCATCCCATGTGCAAAATACATTCACTCCATCCCAAGACTTCCAAAAGTCTTAACCCATCCAGCAACCTCTAAGTCCCAAATGTCATCTAAATATCAACTCAGAAAGTCCCATTCATGATCTAAATTATCTAAACAAGGGGCACCTGGGTGACTCAGTCAGTTAAGCGTCTGCCTTCTGCTCGGTCATGATCCCAGAGTTCTGGGATCGAGCCCCGCATCAGGCTCCCTGCTCAGCGGGAAGCCTGCTTCTCCCTCTCCCAATCCCCCTGTTTGGGGTCTCTCTCTCTCTGTCCAATAAATAAATAAAATATTTAAAAAATAAAAATAAATTATCTAAACAAGTATGGGTGAGACTCTGAATATGGTCCACTCTGGGGCACTATTCCTCTCAGTCCACAAACATTTAAAACCTAGAAAATAAGCTATTTGTTTCCAAAATGCAATGGTGCAATAGGCATAGAAGAAAATTCCCTTTCTGAAAGGGAGAAAAATGGAAAGGACAAAAGGGATATTGGTCTAAAGCAAGTTTGCAACCACACAGGGCAAATTCCATTAAGTTTCCAAACCGAATCTTCTGTGACTTGAGCTCTGCTCTCTGGTTCCCCAGGATGAGCCTGCCCTCTCTGGCCTCTGCCTCCATAGCCCTGCCCTCAGATTCATTCTTCCCCCATCATCTCATCCCTGTCCCTTTTAGTTCAGGCTGGCAGTGTTTCTGCTGGTGTAAAATTTTCAAAAAACTTGTCAGTCTTCTGTAATGTGGAGAAGAACCACGCCATTAGACCCCATTGTTCACCATGGAGTCTTCTTGGAAAACCCATCTCTATTCCTTGGCTTCATCTGAGATGGGTGATCAGCTCTGTAAGTCACATGACTAATCTCTTTAGCTAATGGTTGTCTAGGTACTGTTGGTGTTTCTTCTAGAGCATGTTCTTTTATCTTTTGCAATATGGATGGACTAAATCATCAAACTCTGGTTCCTTTTCGTTAATGGTTCCTTTTTCAACTTATCTCTTTCCTTTTGCATTTTACTCAAAGCAACAAGAAGAAACCAGGCCGCACCTTGGATGTGTAGATTAGTGCTTTTCATAAGTTTGGGAAGTTTTCACTCATTATCTTTTTGGCTACTTTTTTTTTTTCTGTCTCTCCTCCTCTGGTACTGCCATTATACATATGTTGGTGCACTTAATGACATCCTACATTTCTCTGAGGTTCTATTCATTTTTATTCACTCTTTTCTCTTTGTTCTTACAATTGCATAATCTCTATTGATCTATCTGCAAGTTCACTGATTCTTACTTCTGACAGATCAAATCTACTGTTGAGTCCCTCTTGTGAATTTTTCATTTTGGTTATTGTTCTTTTCAACTCCAGAATTTCCATTGATTCTTATGATTTCTATCTCTTAATATTATCTATTTGATGAGACATTGTCATCATATCTCTCTTTAAATGTAAGCATGGTTTTCTCTAGCTTTTTTTTTAAGATTTTTATTTTTTATTTATTCATTTGAGAGAGAGAGCAAGAGCATGAGCAGGTGGGAGGGTCAGAGGAAGAGGGAGAAACAAGCTCCCCGCTGAGCAGGGAGCCCAATACAAGGCTCGATCCCAGGACACTGGGATCATGACCTGAGCCGAAGGCAGACACTTAACCTACCAACCCACCCAGGCATCCCTTTCTCTAGCTTTTTGAATATATTTATAATAAATGCTTTGGAGTTTTTATTGGCTAAATGCATCATCTGACCCCTTCATGGCAGTTTCTATTACCTGCTTTTTCCCCTGCTTGTTTTTTTTTTTCTTTGCATGTCTCATTTTTTTTTATTGAGAAGTAGACATTAGAGATAATATATTGTAGCAACTATAGAGGCTGATTTCCCACTCAGAATGTTGTGCTATTGTTATTTGCTTTGTCATTTGTTTATTTGTTTAATGACTTGGCTGAACTAATTTTGCAGTCTATTTCCCTTATGGTGTGCAGCCTTTGATGTCTCTGCTTAGATATTTACCCCTTGTTTTTATCTTTTAGCCTGGCTACTTACAGGTCACTCTGGGTGGCATAATGTACTTACTGGTCACAGGTTGTACTTAACGTTCCTTAGCTAGTTTCATTTTTACATTTTATTGCTGGAGGTGTGTTTGGCTGGAGGCTGTAGTCACCGTTCAGGTAGGTTTTTTTGTTTTTGTTTTTGTTTTTGTTTTCCCCATGTCTGTTCAGGGCCTAGTAGCTTGGATGTGCCCTTTCTGATCACTCCTGAGAGGCTGCAGCCTTGGGCATGCCCGCATGTCAGGCATGTCCTGACTGCCAGGAATGAGTGATTTTACTTTGAAGTCTGATTTCCTAGGAGTTGCCCCTGGTCAGAGTAGCTTATTGCTCAGTCATCATTTGTTCAGAGATTGTGCTTAAGCCCCTTGTGCCATGAGGGCCCCTGTACGAACAGGCCTGTGTATAGCATGAGGAACAATTACAAGTCTACCCCATGCCCTGCTCTGCTTGCCCATGAGTGAGTACAGCCAGGCAACTGTGCACAACCTTCCTGATCCCTAAAATTGAGTATACTTTCAAGAGGGTCCTTCTTGGCTTTCTCTTTCCCCAGTTCCCTATTAAATTTTTAATTGCTCTGCCATTTTGTTGTTATCATGGAGCTGCCAGCCTCTTTGTATTTGCTTTACATCAAGATCTCTGTTGTTTTCCAAAACACCTTTAGGCAGAGTTCTCCAGGCTCTGATCCAATAAAATTGGGGTCTCAACCAGAGCTCTAAAGCTCTTTATCTTTATAAAGATAAAGGTTGAAAAGATTGCCTTTCCTTCTGGACAGAACTCCTGTGCCTCTGCATCAGAGCTGGGGGTGGGACCCATTTTTCCTAGAGCGACATCCTGCTTTGAGAGAGAGGAGAGAGGGGGATAGCAGCCCCTGATCTTTTCTACTTTTTCTTCCCAGCACAAGACCCCCACTCTACAAACTGGCTTGAGGGAGGGGTGGAGTGATGGGGCTCCAGCATTCTCAGCTTGCCATACCTATAATAGAGTTTCTGCAGCCAAAGACTCAGGGCAGGAGAAACCCCAGCCATCTGCCTTTCCCAGGATGAAACTATAGCCAGATTGGAAGCCGGGAGAAATCTTCTTGCTGAGAATAGAGCTCTTGGGTAGAACTTCCATAACAAAGGCGGGGGAAGGGGGCGGCAGAGAAGGGCCAAGGGAATAATGGGTCATGGCTCAAATGCCTAAGATTTAGGCATTTCTTCCTAAGATTTAAGTTTTCTTGTGTATTATTTCTCCACTTGCTCTATGCCCTTAGAACAATTTCCAAGGATTTTAAATTATTGTGTTGTGTTTTGCTTCATAGTTTTTACCAGCTAAGTTCTTGTTTTGCTGGGAGAAGGTCCACCTAACTTCTTATCTGCCATTCTGGAAGTCCCACACTCTATGTACTATATTTAGAACTATATTTAGTACTATATTAATGCCCATCATGCTAAGTACTAACAAATGATGATAACTGTGTTCTACTTTTGTTTCTCCCCATTTATCCTTCAAGATTTAGTGGTTTCCATCTCTTCAGTGACGCCTTCCTCAGGTACACAGTTCATGACAGCCAGCCTGCCTCTAAAACCAGTAACACATGTGCTGCTTTGCCCATTCACTTACCTTTCTATGCATGGATGCTGCCTCCTTGGCTGGACCATGAGATGATCTTCTGCTTTTTTATATTCCCAACACATCTGATGCTCAGCAAATATTTGTTAAATGATATGTAACACAGGGTACTGTGTTAATAATAGAGGAATAGTTTTTGCCTGACACTATATAAATAATCCCATTGACACATCCACTCAATAGGCTATTTTTTTAAAATAAGTTTTTATCATAATTAACATATGATACAATTCATCCATTTAAAGTGTCCAAGTTGGGTTGGGGCACCTGGCTGGCTCAGTCAGTGGAGCATGCGACTCTTGATCTTGGAGTCATGGGTTCCAGTTATTACTTTAAAAAAAATAAGGAAAGTGTCCAAGTCAGTGGTTTTTAGTATAATCACAGAGTTTTGCAACCATCATCACAATTTTAGAACACTTTCATCACTCCCATTAACAGTCATTCCCTGTTTTTCCCCAAGCTCCCATCCCTGGGCAAATGTACTTTTTATCTCCATGGATTTGACTATTCTAGACATTTCATACGAATGGAATCATACAATATGTGATCCTTTGTGATTGGCTTCTTTCACTTAACATAAGGCATTCAATGAAGCCAAATTGCAGCACATTTCAGTACTTCATTTCTTTTTATTGCTGAATAGCATTTCACTGAATGGATATACCACATTTTGCTTATCTGCTCATCAGTTGATGGACACTTGGGTTGTTTCTACTTTTTTGGCTATTCTGAATAATGCTGCTATGAACATGCATGTGCAAGTGTTTGTGTGGACATATTTTCATTTCTCTTGGGCATATACCTAGGAGTGGAATTGCTGGGGCATATGGTAACTCTATCTTCAAACTTTGGAGGAACTGCCAAACTGTTTTCCAAAGCAACTGCACCAGTTTATACTCCCAACAGCATTATATGAAGGTTCCAACTTCTCTATATCTTCACCAACACATATTGTCTTTTTGATACCATCATCCCAGTGAATGTGAAATGAGATCTCATGGTTTTGATTTGTATTTCCTTGACAGCTACCAATATGGAGCATCTTATCATATGCTTATTGGCCATTTGTATGTCTTCTTTGAAGAAATGTTTATTCAAATCCTTTACCCATATATAAATTGAGTTATTTGTCTTTTTATTACTTAAGAGTACTTTATATATTCTAGGGGCGCCTGGGTGGCTCAGTCATTAAGCATCTGCCTTTGGCTCAGGTCATGATCCCAGGGTCCTGGGATCGAGCCCCGCATCAGGTTCCCTGCCTGGCGGGAGGCCTGCTTCTCCCTCTCCTGCCTTCGCCCTATCCTCCTTTTATATAGTCTCCACGAGGAGGTGCCTGGGTGGCTCAGTCAGTTAAGCCTCTGACTCCTGATTTCGGCTCAGGTCATGGTCTCAGGATTATGGGGAGGAGCCCCGCAGGGAGCCCCGTCCTCAGCAGGGAGTCGGCTTGAGCTTCTCTCCTTGCCCCTCTACCCCTCCATATGTGCGTGTGCATGCTCTCTCTCTCTCGCTCGCTCTCTCTTTCTCTCTCTCCCTAAAATAAATAAATAAATCTTTCTATGGTCTCCACAAGTCTTTCTGATGGGACCTAACACAGGTGTCTCGGGCTTCTCCCCTCCCACAGATGTGCCATGGCTGTTACTGTGTCGTCCACCAAATCAGCATCAGGGAGCAGAAAGGGCAAGACGACTGAACAGAAGATGACTAAGGTGGCCACATTTCTAAGTAGCAAGTTTAGGCGCGGACCTGGCAGAGTCAGGCAGCATAAATGAGGGACTGGAAGGGGGCTGGTTCTTTCCCTTCTCTCTGGCTCCAAGACTCAGCCCCCAAGCAGTGGGAAAGGGAGAGGGACCATGCCTGAGGTAGTACTGGTTTTCCAATGTTATTTCAGAATTCTGAACTTACGAGAGACTTTAACCTTGCTTACGCTATTTGTTCATTCACATTGTTACTTGAGCATGGCCATTATGTTTTATACATCAGTGCAGACCCCTTCCTCGTTTTCCTATACTTGCATGTCAACACCCGCAGAGGCCAGCAAAAAACCATAGCATCTGACCCCTTAAGGAAAATCCAGAGCTGAGTCTAAACCTTCCAACTCTTCCCTTCAAAGAATCAAGCTGACTTCCAAGTTGAGGGAACTCGGTTGGTTCCTGCCCACAGGGACATTCTCAACCTTGCTGTGGGGAGTGTGGTGGGACAAGGTGAGTGGCAGAAAGTACTGGCCTGGGACCCAAACCCAGAGTGGGAAACTACTGGAATAGAAAGTTGCCCCTTCTTCTTCTTCTTCTTCTTCTTCTTCTTCTTCTTCTTCTTCTTCTTCTTCTTCTTCTTCTGCTTTTAATATTTTATTTATTTCACAGAGAGAGAGGGAGAACACACATAGGCAGAGGGAGAGGGAGAAGCAGGCTCACCCCTGAGCAAGGAGCCCGATGGATGTGGGACTCAATCCCCGGACCCTGGGATCATGACTTGAGCTGAAGGCAGGTCCTTAACCAATTGACCACCCAGGCACCCTGAAAGTTGCCCCTTTTTAATGTAGATCTGGAAGCTCCTGAAACTCCTGGTCTCTTTGTATTAATTCAAGTGTGGTTTTACTTTATAAATTGTGGTTGCTTTCTCTGGTCTTGTTTTAAGCTCAGGCCCTGATGCCCTGGGGCTAGAGGCTGGATTGCGGGAGATTCCATAAAGGGCATAGGAATGGTGTGCGGAGGGGGCGCAGGGCAGGCAAATCTGAGTTCTCAGAGAGTGCAATGATTCCAAATCCCAGCATCAGGCAGTACAACCTACACAGAGCCAGGGACATCTGAGGCTGGGTCAGAATTTAAGGAGGAAGAGAGAAGATCACAGAATCAACAAAATAATATTGTGAAATGCAGGGAGGTTGGCAAATGCAATGGGGCAGATTTTGTTCTGGGTATTAAAACTGCAGAGCTGATTATGAATAGGATGGCACTATTGGCTCAGGGGAAGGCCTGATTGGCCAGGCTGCCCTGGTGAGGTCTGACCTCACCAGTACCCAGCCTCCTCTAGGTAATTGGAG
The DNA here is from genome assembly GCF_037043125.1 of Eumetopias jubatus. Lineage (NCBI taxonomy): Eukaryota > Metazoa > Chordata > Mammalia > Carnivora > Otariidae > Eumetopias > Eumetopias jubatus. The sequence continues at coordinate 85,469,727 of NW_028274820.1, forward strand.
GGGCCAAAAAAAGGCACTTTCTTAAGGACAAAAATATCTCCCATCATAGGTCTGGTGCTGAAACAACTTTGTTCCTTTAATGGGATTGTTTCTGCCAAACTGGATCCAGTGTTCCTGCTAAAATGCAAATATATATTTGGAGCAGTGGCAGGGAGTGTGGGAAGGTAGTAAGTCTTAGCAACTATCAGCACTTTAGCAGCAATTTGTTTAGGGACAAAGAAAAATTTCCTAAGAGGACAAGGTACATAATTGGATGATGAGGGTTTTTGTTGTTAGTGGTGGTGGTAATTGGTTGTTTTGATTGGGGGAGGTGGTGCAGGGGAGGGGACAGGTTGAAGGAGGGCTCAGAGCCAAAGCTGTGCTGAGAAAGGCAAGAGGCAATCGGAAGTATCATAGTCCTTGCTCTAGAAAGATACATAATCCAGGCACTAGGATTGAGACAAGATAAACCGCTGACATCTAGCTTCTCAAAGTAGTCATTGGAAATGGCAGGAAGAGCCAGGATATATTAGAGAGTATAGTCACACAGAAAGGGCTCACAGAGGTGGGGGATCCATTCACCTCCCCACTGGGCAGAAAGCACTTGCTAAAGGGAAGAGTTGTATGCAGAAGTTTGAAATCGGCAAGAAAAATGTCTTGGGCCTGACTCTATTGCTAAGGAGGACCTCCTACCCCAGCTGCCAAGCCCTACACAGGCCACATCTCCAGGGAAATGCCAGGGGTCCACTTCCATTCCAAGAACCAATCTGATAGCTACTTGTGCTTCATCCCACAGGCTGCAGGGTGTCCTGATCTATCAAGAGGTCAGCACTCTGTGAATGGTCAAGCTCTCCCCCTTCATCTAACCAACTAACCACTGCCAACTAACTACCACTTTGGAAGAGGACCTTGGAGTCTCTGGGGAGTCAGTCGTGCCCAGCTTTATGTCCCACTGCTGTGGCCCTTGGCACCGTGGGCAAAGGCTCTCTCCTGCACACCCCCGAAAAGTGCCTGGCCTTATTACCACGTTCCAACTTGCTTATAAATGAGACCATTCAGGCTTTACAATTCCCCAAGCCATAAAACCTCAGAGCTTTAAAGGCCCCAGAAAATATCAAGGCCAATGCCCCCAGGAAGTCTCCATGCCACCATCTTACAAAAGAAGAAACAGAAGCACAGAGAGAACAAGGAGTGTGTCCAAGTCACACAGTTACTTAGTGGCAGATGCGGAGTAGAACTCACTCAATGTGCCTTCCTCTAGAATCTAGCCTCTGCCCCTTATTATTGCTGGCAGAAGATAGAAAGATAACATTTATGGCCCTAGGAAAGTGTCGCTCTTGGATTGCATTCTGATTTTTTCCTCTCAAGACTCATTGAAAGCCATATAAAAAATTTCCCCACTGGACTTTAGTTTTTTTTTTTTTTTTTTTTAAAAAGAAGAAGTCTGAAGGAAAAATAGCAAATCTGGTATCCTAATGAGATAATGAATGCACAAGTACTTTGAAAGAGGTACAGCACTTCAGTGCTTTTCAAATATAAGGTATTATTATGCTCTTGAAAGAAATGCATAGGGGCCTCACTGGTGTGGGGGTGGGGCCTGCTAGAGATGGTGAATCACACACTGTGGGAAGGAGTTTTCTCCAGAAAGCTGACTCATTTCTTGGTTGTACTAAGCTGAGGGAGCCAAACTTCCTGGGGTTATTTCCTACCTCGGTAAGGAGCTGGCGATGGGTTTTTTCTGGGTTCTGGGTGGGGTTCTTTCTAGCACTGCAGAAAGAGCTGCCTTCAGTGTAGGGGTGGCTCCTCTGTCTCAGGACGGCCGAGGCCAACTGTGGTGACTGCAGTTAACTGTGGTTAGCTGTCAGCATGACCAGCCTTTGGGATCCACCTTTAAAAGAGCCCTCCTGTGCTTCCCTTTACTGGTCCTGCAGACAAGGGGCCATCAGGCAATTACCAGAGGTGAAGAAGTCTAAAGAAAACGAAGTCTAAAAACAAGCATCCTAGATCTGGCTACAGCATGGTGACCTCGCATAAGGGATGAATTCCTAAGAAAAGGTGAACCTTGTTAGTGATCACAACACACAATCAGGTGTGATGGCATGCCAGTCAGTACTCCTCTGGATCCGTCTGGCTGCTATAACAAAATACCAGAGGGTGGGTAGCTTATAAACAACAGATACTTATTTCTGTTGGAAGTCCAAGATCAAGGCACCCAGCAGATTCGATGTCTGGTGAGGATCTGATTCCTGGTTCCTAGATGGCTGTCTTCTTGCTGTGTTACCATATGGCTGAAGAGAGGAGCTAGTTCTCTGGGGTCTCTTTTGTGGGGTTCCGCTCTCATGACCTAATCACTTCCCAAAGGCCCCACCTCCTAATACCATCACATTGGACATTAGGTTTCCCCATATGAGTTGGGAGGGGGACTCAAATATTCAGACTATAGCAATACTTTTATGTTGCAAGATGACTGAAAAATCCATTTTAATCTGAATTAAGCAAAATAAATGAATTTATTGATTCACCTCACTGAACAGCATAAGGACAGGGCTGATTTCAGGCACTATTGGATCTTGGGGCTCAAACAATGTCATCAGGACTTAGTCTCACCCGATCACTCAGCTCTGCCTCCCTTCAGTGTTACCTTCAATCTGGGTGGTGGCTCTCGGTGGCAGCAGGTCACTTGTAATGCTGGGGGTCCCAGCCAAAGAGAGAGGGAATCTCTATCCCTCACGTTCCTCTCTGCTGCCAAATTCCAGGATTCATTCTGATTGGACCAAGTTGGAGCAAATATCTATCCCCAGGTTCTGATTGGCTAGAACAGAGACAGCCGCTCCAAGCTTTCGCACAAGAATGAACCTCTCCCTTATATATTCAGACTGAGAGAGAAGGTAGGGTTTCCCAAAGGAAATCTAGAATGCTGGTAGCAGTAGAGGGGGATGGATGCTGGGCTTGGAAAAATAATGGGTGGGGAGTCAGTTCTACTCATTTAGGTGTTTGAAACAGTTTCTCCCCTGCAATCAGAGTGACTGAATTTCAGGTTCATGAGATGCTGTCTGAACTCTATCATCTTTGATTTCTGGGTGGCTTGAATGGAGGGCATAGAAACTAAATGTTTTCATAAATGTATAATATCTACAGCATGAAGTGTAGATATTGGGGGGGTATCCCTCCCAAGGATATTTACATTTTAGTAAGCAATTAAATGCCTTAATCTAAAATGAGATTAAATTAGGATTAGATTAGAGAAAAGATTCAGGTAAACTGGTAAGGGTGAGAAGTAGGGGAAGAGAAGCTTAATGGAGCCCCTGGAATGACAAAAGAAATGTACAGTGCTCTATCCCTATATGGGTGTAAGACTGCTCCTGGTAGGAAATGTTCCCAACCCTCTTGTTTGCATTGCAGTCCATAGTCCCAGTCCAAATTCCACAGAATCATGCTCCTTCTGAGGTCACCGCTGGATTGATAAGTCACCTCCCTGAACAGACTTCTTCTACAATGGCCAGTTTCCTCCAGATGTGCTGATGAGATACCCCTGATCTACATCTTCTACTCTACAGCTGCAGTTTTGACCTCTTACATATGAGCCAGTTCCAGACATCCTTTTTTTTTTAATTTTTAAAAAGACTTTATTTGAGATAGAGAGAGAGCAAGAGAGAACGCAAGCGGGGGAGGGGCAGAAGGAGAGAGAGAAACAGGCTCTCTCCACCCAGCAGGGAGCCCGATGCAGGCCCCCAAGATCATGACTTGAGCCGAAAGCAGACGCTTAACCGACTGAGCCACCCAGGCGGCCCTCCAGTCCCAGACATCCTATACATAGAACATCTCCAAGGCACCCAGGGCTCCAGATCCCAAACCTTGTTTGTTTCCCACTCACACAACCTGAACTCTTCTCCCTGTCTTCTGAACCCCTCCACAATCAGCCCCAAACTTCTTCCTTACTCCTCCTCAATACAATCTGTTCCAGGTTTCAAGATCCCGCTACTTCTCTGGCTCTTCCTCCCTGAAAAAGGCACACACAATCTCACCTCTTCCCCTTTGCCCATGATGCTCTTCCCCGATGCCTTACTGAGTTCTGCATGTTGTTACCTCCATCCACTGTGATCTAGAAGGATGATAATGCCAGTGGAAGTTGAGTATGATCAGAATTTTTCACTGGATTCTGACAGACCTTCAGTGAGTGCAAAAGAACCTGAAGCTTCTCCACTTGTTTGCTGGTTGGTAATCTTCCTGCTGAAAACAAAACAAAACAAAAACCAAAAAAACCTGCCAAAATCTTCTAGGGCCTTTTGCCAACTTACATGTCCACCAGGATCATCTTTTTACCATTCCTATAGTATGTTGGATTTTTTAGATTCCCCTGTAACATGTTTCTGTCCTGTTAGCCTTACCTCTCGCTAGTCTCACCCCCATTAACATGCTCCTAATGACTGAATCATTTGTCACTGGCTGCTCATTGGCTGTATCACTCTAGCAGCACAAAATCTCTCTCTCTTTCTTTCCCCATGCCCTCCCTTCCTAACAGGGTTTAGTTCCAGCCCTGAGACTATAATCTTACATGCCTACTAGGGCCAGGGAGGTAATGCAATATTTGAAGCTGACTGAATATATATAATGAGGGGTGGGTGGAGACTGTGGTTAATTGGAGAAGATAAGGCAAAGCTAAAGACATTCGATTTCAAAATTTTTAACACTGGGACAAAGGAAATTCACCTATTGTTCAAAGAGAACAGTATGCGAACCATTGTTTGGGCTTGTCCTGAAGTTTTTCTGTTTTGCAGGACTCTTCCTGGGCAGTACATTTCCTCCTCACCTGGTGGAGTTTTAATGTATTGCTTAAATCTCTCGCAGAAAATGGTAGCAATTAGAAATGGAGACTCAAGGGACACCTGGGTGGCTCAGTCGGTTAAGTGTCTGCCTTCGGCTCAGGAGGGAGTCTGCTTGCTCAGCAGGGAGTCTGCTTCTCCCTCCTTGCTCAGCAGGAAGTCTGCTTCTCCCTCTGCCTGCTGGTTCCCCTGCTTGCGCGCTCTCTCTCTCTCTGACAAACAAATAAATAAAATCTTAAAAAAAAAGAAAAGAAAAGAAATGGAGACTCGGGAGGGGGGTTATGCCAATATTAAAATAGCATTTCTTTACCATTTTTCATTATCGATGTACCCTGTAATCATAAGGGGGCTATATGGAGTCTTCAGTGCAACCTAGAAATATTACACTTTTAACACCAGCTTCCTTTCCCTTCTTCAGAATCCGATTTTGGATCCTTCATGGACTCAGTCAGTTCCAAGTCATTACTCCTTCTTGTAAGAGGCAGTAAGGTTGAGTGGTTATGAGCACAGATCTAAAACTAGTCTAACTGGGTTGAAACCTGGACTCTACAGCTTCCTGGCTGTGTCCGTCTATATAGCCTTGGGCAAGTTAGCCCTGCCTCACTTTCCTCATTTGCCAAGTACAGAAAATAAATAGTACCTACCTCATGTCATCATAGAAAGGATGAAATGAATTCACACATATAAAGTGTAGGGTGTCTGAAAAGTCAAGGAACATAAAATAAACTTGTTTTTAAACAGTGTGCTAGTTACATTTTCACAGGATATTGTATCTTTTTTTCAACCCTTGGACAACCCTCAATTTAAAGCAATGAATCCAGGGGGGCCTGGCTGGCTCAATCCGTAGGACATGCAACTCTTGATCTCAGGGTTGTGAGTTCAAGCCCCACATTGGGCATGGAGCCTACTTTAAAAAAATAGTAATAATAAAATAAAGCAGTGAGTCCAATTATAATCATTAAAAAGTACAATAAATACATTAAAGAGTGTCTAATAAGTCTGGAAGTGAAGGAAAATTATATATAATTATATGATATATTTATAATATATATAATAAACTTTTTTCCTCATTAACAAATGTATCCATTGCTTCAGATTTAGAGGTAGTTCACTGAAAATACATTTTGGGATTAAAAAAACAACATATTATTTGAAAAGCTAAAAAATATGATTTAAAAATAATTTTATCCTATGTTTCCTAACTTTTCAGACACCCTCTACTTAGAACAGTGACTGGCACTTAGCAAGCACCATTACAAATATTATTTTCCTCTGACTGGTTAGGTCCCATTGCCTTTACAGGGAGGGTCCCCTCCTCAGCCTGAACTACTGTCTGGTCCAACATCTCCACTTTGGAAACCCTTAAAGTAGCCTGTCTCCAAAGAGCTTGGTCTGCCTACACTATTCCTTGCTCTTCCTGGAGAGTGAAGTGATATATGTGGAAAGAATATTATAGACACGGCCAAAAAGAGTAAGTGAGCAAGGAATACTGAAAACCACTGATTTTATAAGTAACCAGGAAGGGCTTCATTGTAGCAGATGCATAGAGACTTTAAATTAATGCTGACCACTTTTTTCCCCCAATAATTCACTGTAATTAATTTTTCCACAGGTAATACGTTCATGTGGTTCATGGTCAAAGAATGCAAAAGGATATACAGTGAAAACTTCCTCTTCTACTCCTGCTTTCCAGCCACCTAATTTCTTCCTGAGGGAAAGGAGGTTTGACCTGTTGCTTGTGTTTCCTTCCAGAAATAGTCTATGTACATCTGGACCCACTGTCCTTCTTTCCAAATCCTTGGGGACAAGTAGGTTTCGGGAATTCAGAACTTTTCAGATTTTAGGCTGTAATAAGGTATGGAAAGCATGCATTCTGTAGCCCCCAGGCTCTGTTTAGGATGGCGAGTCATGCTGGTTTGCCCCAGCCTAGCTCAGTTTTATCACTGTAAGTCCTATGTCCTGAAAGTCCCCTCAGGGCCAGGCAAACAAGGTCATCTGACTACTTTTTTTTAAAAGATTATTTATTTATTTATTTGAGAGAGAGAATGAGATAGAAAGAGGGAGAGCATGAGACGGGGGAGGGTCAGAGGGAGAAGCAGACTCCCCGCCGAGCAGGGAGCCCGATGCAGGACTCGATCCCGGGGACTCCGTGATCATGACCTGAGCCGAAGGCAACCGCCCAACCGACTGAGCCACCCAGGCGTGGCCATCTGACTACTTTTTAATTTCAGCTTTTATGAATGAAGGCTGCTTTGCCTTTGCTACTTCTTAACATCAATTCAAGATTGTTTTTTTTTTAAATTTTATTTATTTATTTGAGAGAGAGAGAGAGAGAGAGAGAGCACATGAGCAGGGGGGAGGGGCAGAGGGAGAAGGAGACTCCCCACTGGGCAGAGAGCCTGACGCTGGAGCCAAAGGCAGACGCTTCAACAACTGAGCCACCCAGGCACCCACAATTCAAGATTGTTTCAATGTCACCTCATTCTTCCTTTTCCTTTGATTTTCAGACTCAACTTCTCTTTCAAACCACTAGGCAAACTATATTTGTAAATAATTTGTATACTTGTAATTTCAAACCACTAGGCAAGTTTAAGCAATTTTAGCACTCACTAAGAATTAACCTCAAAACAGCTTCAAAGTAAAATGAGCAGAATTATCAGGACAGTTCAAAAGGCAATTACAGAATTCTTTCTCTTTTTCTTTTAAAAATTCCAGATATTCTCCATGGTGCTCTCTAGGTCTCTGGAAAACATTAATCATCAGACTTAATTTTGTGAAAAATATGTGCTTGTGTATGTGTATGCCTGTGCTCAGAGAAATCTCTGGAAGCCAGGGGGCTTACTGATGGATTTTTCTTTTTTTTTTTTTAATTGTTTGTGTTTTTTATGAATATGTTATGATTATATAGCAGTTTAAAGTATTTTTTCTTTCTTTAATTTTTAAATTTATTTTTATTTGCATTTTCTTTTTAAAGAGGTGCTGGCATGTTGTTCCCAGAATTATCTTGATTCTTTTCAAATTTATTTTCTATCTCCATTAATCAAGCAGAGTCCAATTTCTTTTTTGAATCTAAACAATTTAGCTAAGCTTGCAGCAAGATTGTGTGCTCTTCAGTTTATGCCTAAGGCTAGATCTTATTTGTAACTGGCACAATGCCTGACATATAATGGGTGCCCAGAGCATGTTTGCTATCCTGGGTTTGACACTCCTATCAGCATGATTTCATTCTGGATGCAAAGATTCAAATTCTTTTCATAGATTAAATGGTTTAAACCTATTATCACAGGTTTTCATCCGTGGTTAGTGCCCACAGAAAGTACCACAGAGAACAGTACCCTATTACAAATGTATCAGCCTGGGTGCCTGGGTGGCTCAGTTGGTTAAGCGACTGCCTTCGGCTCAGGTCATGAACCTGGAGTCCTGGGATCGAGCCCCACATGGGGCTCCCGGCTCAGCAGGAAGCCTGCTTCTCCCTCTGACTCTCTCCCTTCTCATGCTGTTTCTCTCTTGCTCGCCCTCTAATAAATAAATAAAATATTTAAAATATATATATATATATATCACCCTGAAAAGGTAAGCCACAGCTTTCCTTTAATCAAGGGGACATAAAATGGTCAAAAGACTAATAATGGTCAAAATTGCCAGTGGTAATCTCTACCCTAGCAATTGCTATCACAAATATGTGGATTTCATAATAGAATGAATGTAGACTATGAAACCCAATTTATATCCAACCTCTCTTTCGAAAAGAGACAAATTGCATCTGTTTTTATGTAATGAAATCACATCTTTAAAGAACTGATCATACTTGAAATGCAAAATGCAATTATACTTCCATACTTTTATTTATTGTTTCCATGTCATTCCATTAAGAATTGGCAACAGACTCCCCTCGCCTACAGAAGTAATAGCCTTCCTCTTGCAAGAGAGTGCAGGTCCTCCTAAGGACTCATCCCTACTGCTTCTCATTGTTCCTAGACCCATATGATTTAAGTTCTAGCACACCCCACAGGATGGGGTACATAGGATAACCCATGAAGAGGTAACATGCATACTGAAGAATTGCATTATTTTACCAATTTTTTAAAAAGATCTTATTTATTTATTTGTGTGTGTGTGTGAGAGAGAGAGCCAGTGTGCACACAAACAGGGACTCGATCCCCAGACCCTGGGATCATGACCTGAGCTGAAGGCAGACACCTAACCGATGAACCACCCAGGTGTCCCGTTATTTTACCAATTTATATCAGCCAACCACTTTCCAGAATGGAACAAATTCACAGACCCAGAGCCCCTTGCAAGAAGGAGAATGCAGTTCTTCTTGAAGAAGGAACCTACTACACATAAACATGCACACTGTAAATCTTCCTCCTAGCCTTCTCTAATAGGAACTGCAGCCACTTCCCCGGAAACATTAGGGAAGGAGAAATAAATATTTTAGGGAAAATTAGACACTGGCTCTGAACTAACTCCTGAACACCCAAAATGCCACTGCGGTCCACTAGTCAGAAGAGGAGTCTATGGCTGTCAGGTGATCAGTGGAGTTCTGCCTCGGGTTTATCTCAACAGTGCGCCCAGTGGGTTCCCACAACCACCCTCTGGGTAATTTCCTAGTTCTGTAATGTATAATTGGCACAGACATGCTCGGCGACTGGCAGAATCCCCACATCGGTTTCTTAATACATGGAGTGAGGGCTATTATGGTAGGAAAAGCCAAGTGGAAGCTTTAGAGCTGCCTCTGCCTATCAATACAGTAAACTAAAAGCAACACGATATTCTTGAGATTGGTGCCACTATCAAAGACGTGAGCAGCATAGTGGTCATGGTTCCTAATACATCCCCATTCAACTTGCTTATTTGGCCTGTGATGACCGACAAGTGCATCTTAGAGAATGAAAGCAGTTCAATGTCAACTTAATCAAGTGGTGACTTTTATTGTAGCTGCTGCTCCAGCTGTGGTTTCTTTGCGGGAGCAAATCAACCTATCTCCTGGCAACCTGGTAGACAGCTATTGACCTGGTGAATGCTTTTTTCCTCCTTACCTGTTAGTAAAAGCCATCAGAAGCATGTGCTGCCAGCCAGCAGGACAGTTTACACCTCCACTGTCCTACCTCAGGGCTATATCAATTATCCAGCGCTATGCCATGATCTAATCTGCGGGGACCCCGATCACCTTTTCACTCCACAGAGCATCATGCCAGTCCATTACATTGATGATATGACTTTGATTTGACTCAGTGAATAGGAAGCAGGAACTAGGTAGACACATGGGTAATACTCATGTTGCCAGAGGGAAGCAAATAAATCCCACAAAAATTCAGGAGGCTCCACCTCAGGAAAATTTCTAGGAGCATTTGAGATAAGCCTTTCAAAAAAAAAAATAATAACAGAGTGTTCCACCTGGCCCCTCCTACCTGTAAGAAGGAGACACAGTGGACCTCTTTAGATTTTGGAGGTGACATAGGCCTTATTTGGGAGTGCTGCTCTTATTTATTGAAGGACCTGAAAAGCTGCCAGTTTTGAGTGCAGCTCAGGACAAGAGAAGGATCACAATAGGTCCAGGTTGCCATGTAGCTGCTCTGCTGCTTTGCATAAGACCTAGCAAATGCAATGATGTTTGAAGAGTCCACGGCAGATAGAACAAGCTGCATAAAGCCTTTGGCAGATCCCTATGGAGAATCAAAGCACAGACCCTTAGGACTTTGGAGCAAAGCTGTGCTATTCTCTGCAGGTAAGTACTTGCCATTGGAGAAAGAACTCTGCTCTGCTTCTGGACCTTAGTACATAGTGAATGTTTGCTTGGTCATGACTACCTGATCCTATCCTGAGCCATCCATCCACCAAGCCGTAAAGTTGGGCATGCATGGCAGTAGTCCATCAGCCAGTGGAAGCAGTGTATACACGATTGGGAGACTGGGCTCAAGTAGGTCCTGAAGATACAAGAGATTTGCATGACTAAGTAGCACAGGTGCCCATGCCCATATTTCTGCCACACTGCTTCCTGCTTCTCCACCTGCATCTCTGGCTTCATGGAGAGCTCCCCATGACCAGCTGACTATGGAAGAAAGAATTTAGGGTTTGTTTACAAATGGTCCTGTATGGTAGGCTGGCTCTACTCAAAAGAGGGTAGCTGCAGTACTATGGCCCCACTCCGAGGTGGCCCTGAGGGTAGTGTGGAGGAAACTCCCCCCTGTGGGCAGAACTCAAGCAGGGGACCTTGTGGTTCATTGTGCCTGAAAAGAGAGGTGGCAAGAGGCACATATATAAACTGACTCATGGATAGAGACTGATGATATGATTGGATGGTCAGAGACACAGAAGTAACATGATTGGAAAATTGGTGACAAGAAGGTCTGGGGAAATGGTATGTGGTTAAAGGTATATGAATGGTCACAAAATGTGAAAAGATACTTGTGATCCATGTGAATGCTTACAAAGAGCAACCTCAGTAGAGGAGGATGTTAATAATCAATTGGACAAGAAGACCTGTCCTGTGGACAGGTTGACCTCTTTCTCCAGCCACCCCTGTTCTTGCCCAATGAGCTCATGAGCAAAGCAGCCATAGTCCATGAATCAGTAGACAAGGGAAAGGATTACTGTACTGGCTGGGGTGATCGATTCTGACTACTAAGGGGAAATTGAGAAGTTACTACACAATGGAGGTAAGGAGGCGTATGTCTGGAATGCAGGTGGTCTGAGACACATAGAATCACATATTACTATGTGATTAAAGTCAGTGAAGAACTACCATAACCCATATAGATGGGACTGTTAAAGGACCAGATCCTTCAGGAATGAAGGTTTGGGTCTCCCCACAAGATCACAGCCACTTTTTTCCCGCAAGGAAGTAGTACATGTATAGTGGCTACTTTTCTAGACCTTTTGCAGCTAAGCTGGCAAAATCTGTGTGCCTAGTTCAATATGTACTAAGGTCCCATGAGATATTAGCAGAAGTTGCTGGTAGAGCATCTGTGAACATTTGTGAAAGTGACAGATGTGTCTGGCTTGCACCTTTTCCTGCTCCCTCCCCTTGTCTGGAGTGTGGACACGATTACTTGGATGTGCAGCAGCCATCCAACCATGAAAATTAAGGTTGCACCATAATACAAAGGTCGCAGAAGAATAGAACGAGATTGGCTCCTTGGGGACATTACTGAATCTCTGAATGCAAAAGACCAGCCCTGGACAGTCCAGCTCCTGACTTCTTGTTGCCTGAGATAAAAACCAAACCAAACCAACCAGCCAACAAAAACTTACTTGTTTAAGCTACTGTTGGTTGTGTTTTCAAATTACTTGCAGCTGATCTAACAGACTTCACGAAATGTTTTTTAAAAATTATTTTAAACTAGAACTCATTTTTAATTGTACAAGTTATATTCTAACCTAACAAAAGATGGGGTCCTTTAGAGAAGTTTCTCAAAGTATGGCCCGTAGACGATCTGCATCAGAACTACACAGGCTGCTTGTTTAAGAAGATAAATTTCCCATGTGCTTATTTGCCTAACCTGCCCTCCCAGCTAAGAATCAGAATTAATGGGGCTTCACTATGTACTAAGGTCCATTAATGGGAATCTTATGTATCTAGCGCTATGCTGGATAAATCTGCCTTTCTCACAAACTCCCCCAGTGATCCCTGTGTTCAGAAAATATAGAGAACCAACCCCCAAGTATAATCCAAACAAGTTTGAGTTTTTTTCTGGGCAGCAAGGTAAATGTACAGTCGTTGTTTTTTCCCAGTTGTGCACCAATACTCACACCTACCAACCTTAATTTGAATATAATCAAGGAGGGTCCAACCTCCTTCTGGAAGGGGAATAAAGTGTCAAGCTTCAAAAAGAACACACAGGGGTGCCTGGGTGGCTCAGTCGTTAAGGGTCTGCCTTTGGCTCAGGTCATGATCCCGGGGTCCTGGGATGGAGCCCTACGTCAGGCTCCCTGCTCGGCGGGAAGCCTGCTTCTCCCTCTCCCACTCCCCCTGCTTGTGTTCCCTCTCTCGCTGTGTCTCTCTCTGTCAAATAAATAAATAAATAAAATCTTAAAAAAAAAAAAACCCACACTATTTCCTATGCGGTTTTGAGCAAATATTCTTTCTATATTAAGTTTAACTAAATTTGCTAACGCTGCCAATCATATTTCCAGGTTGTATATGCAGTCATAGTCAGTATCATATTTCAATTGTCTAACAAATTTGAAATGAATACAGTCCAATATAATTCTGATTTAACATTCCCTTCATTTAGGCTTTATTGAGTTATCGATTCTTTTTAGGCTCAGAATGATCTTAGCCAATTTTGTCTTTCTCATTGTATGTAAGTTCTTCTTACATGAAAAAACATAGGTAGACGCAATTCAAAAAACCCCAAATCTTGAATTCAAGTATGATCAGCAGCCATTTATTAAGTAATAAATAATACTTAATACTTAATAAATAATAAATAAATACTTAATAAATAAATAAAGATCATTGACCAATTTTATACCCCTGAACCATTCCTGACCCTGTCTTTTGGAATCTCATTTCTCAGAGCATCCCAAAGCACATTCTCCTCACTGGTCATTATGCTAACCTCAACTCATTCCTGACTCCTCTTTGCTTAGGCTGCTTCCTTATCTAGTTTAGCTGAGTCCCATCTCCTCCACGAAGCTTTCTTCAGTTGCCCCAATCTAGTCAACTGGCTCTCTTCTCTAAATTCTTACTCTACTCACTGTCGTTACCAGCCAATTTTCCAAACCTTCCCAAAGGATATTTTAGCATGTTAGTCTTCAACTAAAAATCCTTCAGTGGCACCATGTTTTCCACAACAAATACATTCTGAGCATCCTGTAAGTATGCTCTGCTAGGTGTCAGGGATATACAGGTGGTTAAAACACAGCCACTGTCCCACAGAGATTATGGACTGACGGGTTATTCACTGGAATTCCCAGATGGTCTGCACAGTGGACTAGAAACAACTTTAAGGCCCTCCATGATCTGTATCCAATTTATTTTGCTAATTCTACCCCCATTATTTCTTTTCCTTTGATCCAAATTAACTGGGTTACTTGCTGTTCCCCAAACACATCTGCTACCTTTTTCTTTTTCATATTCTTACTTTGATCTCTGTTCCTGAAATGACCTCCTCACTTCTCTTTCCATGTCAATTCTGACATATACTTAAGGTCCTAGATTTCAAATGCCACCTTCTTTGTGAAATGTTGTGATTAAGTCAGGTTTCTTAAAAAGAAGTAACCCCACATAACACCAAATCAGCCAGCAAGGGCTGGTTCTTGATTAAATCCTGGTTTGAACAAACCAGCTCTAAGAAATATTTGGGAGTAAATTAGAGAAATTTGAGTATGAACTGGGCACAAAATGATATTAGGGCATTGTTAAATTATTAGAAATTATAATGTTATTGTAGTTATGTTTAAAAAAATCATTATTTTTAGATATGAAAGCTGAATTAATTAGGATGGAATGTTATGATGACTGAGGCTTAAAAATGGATGAAGGAAACACGGCAAAGTATGAAAGTTTGGTGTTGAGAATATAAGTGTTTTGGGATTATTCTTTCCATTTTTCTGTATATTTGAAAACATTTCTAGTCAAAAGTGAAAACAAGAACCCCAAACATTTTTTTCCTGTAAGAGTAAAACATGTTCACCAAAGAAAGCAACACCAATAAAAAGCAACCATTATTCTACCGCACCAAGATAATTATCATTTATATTATAATCCATTTCCTTCTATACAGTTACAAATATGCTTCTTTTTACTTTATAAAACTGTGATTACTCTGGACATATAGTTTTATATTGATCTCAGATTTTATTTTTTTTTAATTTTTAAAAAAGATTTATTTATTTTATTTTAGAGAGAGAGCACGAATGCGAGGGGCAGAGGGAGCGGGAGAGAGAATCTCAAGTAGATTCCACACTGAGCACAGAGCCCAAAGCGGGCTCCATCTCACCATGCTGAGATCAGGTCCTAAGCCAAGAGTCAGTCACTTAACTGACTGTGCCACCCAGGAGCCCCGATCTCAGATTTTTTTTTTATTTTTTTTTGTTTATAAGATTTTATTTATTTATTTGAGAGAGAGAGAATGAGAGATAGAGAGCACGAGAGGGAAGAGGGTCAGAGGGAGAAGCAGACTCCCCGCCGAGCAGGGAGCCCAATGCGGGACCCCAGGATCATGACCCGAGCTGAAGGCAGTCACCCAACCAACTGAGCCACCCAGGCGCCCCCGATCTCAGATTTTAAAAGAACACGTGCAACAGGTAGAAAGAAGGGCACATAAATAAGAGAACGATGCATTTTATAGGTATGTTACATATCAATAAAAAATTAAAATAATAAGAAAAAAATTTAAAGCACTAAATAGACTTGCCTCCCAATTCTCTTAGACTCACATACCAGCAGTGAATTCTTTTACAATCCTAGATCCCACAGATGGGCTTTTCAACTGTATATTTCAAATCATCACTGAATCACTTACTTGCCTTTTGGCAGTTTCCAGCATTTGCAGTTCTCATGATGGGCTCTCTAGGCTACCACATGTTTTTTTAAGGAAATCACCAGCCTGGTTAACTGGGACCACCACAAAGTCATCAGCCACCCCAGCTGGGCTTTCTCGGCCACTGAATCGCCTTCCTTCCAGCCTCCTGCCCTGCTCCACTTCAAGCTCCTCCTTCCCAAAGCTCCTGATCTGCATCTTCTCTCCTCCTTGGCACCCTTCCTTTACACACCCTCTTGACAACGTTAGATCCAGTCACGTGACTGGTTTTTTTTTTTGCTTTACAGAAATATTGTTCAGATATTTTAATTCTGTTCATAATCACATAAATAACATAAAATACAATTTTAAAGTTAGAAACTGCCACACATCCTATGATATCAGTGCAAATAATTTTACTTTTACATTTTCTTTGGTTTGTCTCTGTTGATATTTACACGTCATACTGTGAATAAGCTGTTTAGGATTTTTCACTTACACTGTTAAAATGTTACATATTATTACATAATCTTTGTGATTTCAATTTAAGTGGCCACATCATATGGTCCAAGTGATTAAAATGCCTTCCAAGGACCTGAAATAAGTCAGAGCCCTTTCCTGGTTATCAGATACTTTATATACTTTATTCTACAATCTGCTTTTCTGCACTTTCTGTATCATGGACCTTTTCTCAAGTCACTATATATACTTTCTACATTGCTTTAAAAGGCTGCATCGCATGTTATAATAGGGCTGTAATTTTTTTTTAATTTAATGCTTTGAAGAGTTAATATACCCCATGCTTCGAAAATCGGAAAAAATAAAATGGCACACAGTGTAAAGTCTCATTCTTCACATCTTGTCCTCATTCACTCCAGAACATAACCTCCTTCCTCAGTATGTTTTGTGTCTTTCCAGAGTTTATTTAGGTAGATGCAAGCTAATACAAATATCATTTCCTATTTGTGTCTTTCTTTATCAGAATGTCATACATTATATACACTGTTCCTCACTTTGCTTTCTTCACTTAGTAATTTATCTTGGAGATTGCTCTTGGTACATGGAGAGTTTCCTCATTCTTTGTTCTATAGCTGCATGCCTTCCCACTATACAGTCACCATCCGTGACTTCCATTCTGTCCACTCTTGATGGACATTGTGGTCATCCCATTGATTCCTAATGCCATCTCTACCCATTAACCCCAAAACTTTGTCCCATCCATTATCAACCTCAATCCATTTTTACTGGCTTGTTTTTCCTATACATGTCAGATCTCTTGCATGCTGAAAGAGAACTTTCCATTCATTCTAAGGTCCCTCAAAGCTCCTATAATCTTCAAATTTCTAGATTGAGGTGTCCACAGTCTTCATCCACAGCTTCCACTTCACCCCCCTTCCCTCCTTGACCCCTTGTGATCTGCCTACCTCTTCTTGTCTAAAACTGATCTAAAACTGATCTCTGAACTGCCATCTACTAGAAACATTCAGCACCTTGGTCTTTTTCTCAGTTCTCACCTCTCTAACATCTGAAGAAGGGTGTGCACCCTTGGTTACCCATTCACTCCTAACTTCTTGTAGAATGATTTCTGTTCAACCCACACTTTTTATACTAAAACGGATCTCCAAGCGGTCACCTGTTAATGCCCCATCCCCCAGCAACCTGGTCTCAGTCACTTTTTTGAACCCCACCCCTAGAGCTCCTGTCAAACCTACCCACCCCCTCCATAGCTAGCCCTAAAGAGCCCATCTTCCCAACGGCTTCACTACTACCCTTTCCTATCAACTCTGTCCCTCACCTCTAAATCAGATCCGAAGTTCTGATTATCTAGACTATTATAATGGACTCCTAACAAACCTTCCTCTCGCAACCTCTTTCCCACTCTAAATGAAAACCGAATACCAAAACAAAACAAAACAACAGGGACGCCTGGGTGGCTCAGTCGGTTAAGCATCTGCCTTTGGCTCAGGTAATGATCCCAGGGTCCTGGAATCAAGTCCCGCATCAGGCTCCTTGCTCAGCATAAAGCCTGCTTCTCCCTCTGCCTGCCGCTCCCCCTGCTTGTGCTCAGTGAATAAAATCTTAAAAAAAAAAAAAAAGAGTCCTTATCTTTAAAAAAAAAACAAAAACAAAACAGATCTTACATCATTCCTTTCTTCAAACCTTTATTTCTGGGGGTGCCAGGCTGGCTCAGTCGGTAGAGCATGTGACTCTTGATCTCAGGGTTGTAAGTTCAAGCTCCACTTTGGGTATAGAGATTACTTAAAAAATAAAATCTTTTAAAAAACCCAACCTTTTATTTCCAAACCAATGAAGCACTAACTCCCCAATCTGGCATTCAAGCCCTTCCATGATTTTAACTCAATTCAACATGTATTGGCATCAGTCAGTGTTATCTTCCACTGCTGTACTAAGCATACCCTATGCTCTAGCCAAACCAATCTGGTTATTTTTCACTAAACACTGTTTTTTTCCGCCTCCAGGCTGTGGTTCACCCTTTTGTCCACCTGGATTACCCTCCCTCTTCATCTCTTCTATTCTAAGTCTCTTCCTCCCTTAATTTCACTTGCTGTGGTATCTTCACCAACTCTCCAGCAAATAAATGTGCTGTAGGTATTTGTGCAGTTATCCTATTTCCCTACCGGATTCTAAATTCTGCTCAAACAAAATACTGCCTTGAGTGAACCCGTCAATGTACCAGCCTGTGCTAAGTGATTTGCATGCATTATCTTTTTAATCCACATGTCAACGTTGTAGGACAGGACTCTCCCCATGTAACATTGAAGAAACTGAGGCTCAGAGGCATCAAGTTGCTTGCCCAGGTCATGCAACTGATGAAGGCGGAATCCCTTTCTTAGTCTATTTAAGCTGCTATAACAAAAAATACCATAGCTTGGGTAGCTTCTGAACAACAGAAACTTATTTCTCACAATTCTGGATGCAGAAAGTCTAAGATCAAGGCTCCTGCAGATTCGGTGTCTGGTGAGAGCCACTTCCTGTTTCTTAGGCTGCTGTCTTTTCCCTGTGTCCTCAGATGGTGGAAGGGGTGAGGTTATCCTTTTATAAGGACACTAATCCCATTCATGAGGACTCCATTCTCATGACCTAAGCACTTCCCGAAGGCTTCTTCTCCTAATAACATCATCTGGGGGGAGAGGGGGTGGGGGCGGTTAGAAATATGAATGGGGGGAGGGTACAAACATTCAATCAATAACATTGGTGTTTGTATTACTTATGGTAGCCAGCACAATGTCCACTATCTACACTGCACTCAACCTGTTTGTGTCAGATCAACATGTTAAAAACAGTGTCTGTCTATAGACCAAGATTCTAAGGAAATAGGAAGGGGGGGGTATTGAAACGGTAATGAATTGGGATGGCAGGATTGTTGGTGATGCTTCCAAATTTCCACTAGTGGGTTACAGAGCTTCTGAAATAAGCATTTAAAATATATAGTTACTAAACAGGATTGCCGCTACTCTTAAATATTTTCTGATTGTTATATGTAGGTTAGTTTTGTCTCCCTGATTTTATTGTCATCCCCCCGGGGATTCTCTCTATTCTCTTGTATTCCCACAGCTTTCGGCGCATTGCTGAACACGCGACGTACGTACTTGTTGATTTTAATGTATGTGTGTTTGCATTATGTGTACAGCAACCGGGTAGAGGACACGGGTGTATGATGCAGTGTGCATTCCATCTCATCCCTTTTCCCTTGAGCAGCTGCTGCCTGGATGCTTCCCTTCTCGGGAGAGGCGGCAGAACCACTGACCCTTTAACAAGTTGTCCCTCACTGAACAGGTGTCTTCCCCGCCTTTCGGAGGAGAGGGATGGCTGGACACTTAGTGACATCAGCGACCGGCCAATGAGAAGTCAGGCTTCGGCTGCCGCGCCAATGGGCGGCCAGGGGCGGGCCCGGTTTCCTGGGAGCTGGGCGGGCCGGGCTGGTGCTCCCGCCGCCGCGGACTCTCCGCCGCTCACGCTGCCCGCCGCCGCTCCCGCGACTCCCGGGGGCTCCGGTGGCGGCGTCGTTGCCCTGCCCGCGCTCCTCCCGGGCGCACGGCTCGGGCACTTCCCACCGCGGCGCAACTCCCCTCCTCCCGGACTCCCGCGGTGGCGCGGCTCATGTACCCCGGCGCAGGGCGCGCAGGTGGGCCGGCCGCCGCGGAGAGATAGGCCCCCGGGGGGACGGCGGCGGGACCATGGCCAGGAGACCCGGGGCGCCGGCCGGCTATGGGGAGGAGTTCACCTTCGTCAGCCCGCTGGTGAAATACCTGCTCTTCTTCTTCAACATGCTCTTCTGGGTGAGTCGTGGGGGTCTTGGGGGCACCTGGGCTGCAGGGCACCCCTCGAGGGTGCAGTGGGCTGCCCACGGCTGAGGAGGGGGCGTCCCGGGATGCCAGGTTCAAGGCGAGCGTCGTGAACGGCACTGCTTAGTTTTCTGGGTGATGACACTTTGGGGTAATTTATCCTGGGGAGGGACACCATACTGGCACCGCGTCCGGAGGGGATGTTGGGGAAGGGAGGGGGAGGGTAATGCAAGAGATTCAGTAAAGACTTAACGGGTATCCTCTGGTCATCGGATGAGCATTTGTGACAGGCCAAAAAAATGGGTTTGCGCGGGAGAAGCGGGTTTTCCTGTTGGCCCAAAGCAGATCCACTGGTACATTCATGATTGGGGGACTTTCAGGCCTGGGGGCTGGGAGGCCCAACAGCAAAGAAAAAAAGAGGAAAGGGGAAAAACACAGAGCTTCCCCTCCCCTCACCTCAGAGAGGATGCATTAAAGGGCGTTGTCTTTTCCTTTTGGAGGCCTCTGGTGCCCCCCTCCTCCCAAAGGCTGAGAAGGGGCAGGAATGGCCTCCAAATGTGGATGCTTTTTCCAGCACTGTCCCAAACTTTGCCCCACCTTTCTCAGGACCAGACTCCATCCCCTGGAGCCTGACAGTCTTCAGCTTCTTTAAATTGGACCCTGTGTTGGGCTGAAAGGCCAGCAGTCCTTTCAGAATCTTATGATTAGTGTGGAAAATTGGAAAAAATATTGGTCTGGGCCCACCTGGATTGTTGTCTCCAACCTGCAGTTGTTGACTAACCTGTGCAGTACATTCATCTCTGTAGGCCCTAGTTCCCTCCTCCATAAAATCGAACCCAGTATGATCAGGGATGGCAGAAACACTCTGCTGGAGCTGGGAATCCACCTGGACCAGATCATGAAATGCTAGCTCAATTCCGTTTCACTTCTGTAGAGTCCCTGAGCTCCTCTGGGTTTGAGAACATAAAGAGGTCCTTCTCCCATCCCCCATTCTCTTCCAGCTCCAGCCACGCTCAGAGCACCTGCTGTAGGTGCCCGTTATCCCTGCCCATTTCAGCCTGAGACCTAAAGTTCAGACTTGCAGGAGAGAGAAAGCTTGAGTCTAAAATGTGTTTCCTAGGAGAGGGAGCCGACCAGGCATCTAAGCCAGTTGCTGGAAAGGTTTACACGGGCCATGGTTTGAAGAACAGACACAAAGTACATAAGTGCTAGCCTGTTGGGACAAATGAGAGAAATCCCAGAGGGTGGTGATAAGAGCTCAGCCATTGTACTGGGAAAAATGAAGTTTGAGTTCCTAACAAATTCTCAGTTTTAGAACTGGAAAAAAAAAATCTAGAAGACATTCTGTCCAGCACCCACATTTTATATATGAGAAAACTAAAGCACAGAGATGTTAATTGTTTTATCCAAGGTCTAACAGCTGGTTAGTAAGCTTGATCTAGTGGTTTTTCTGTTGAACTACAGTGCCTCTAGGGGAAGTCCGTGGCCCAGATGACTGCTACTGTAACTGGGGAGTTAGTATTACTAGGTGACTCAACTTCCCATGGTCTAGGGTCGGCCTCAGCTGGAGGTTAGGAAAGAACAGAGAAAAACTCACCACCACTCTGCTGGGGCTAGGGGATGGTCTAAGGGAAACTCCCTGCCTAAGGGCAAGTCCCAGTGAATCCTCCTACATGCTCCCTGAATGTGCCAGGCCAGTAACATGCCATCCTGGGGGATGACATACCATCCTCAGAGCCAGCATTAGCATCCCAGGGACGTCAGATCCTCATTCTGAGTTTCTCTATCAGCAAAGACTCTGCTTCTTCTTTGGAGCCTTTGGAAGTTCACCCTTATCTGTGTTCCCCAGCGGCAACAGCTGGGTGCATCTGTTACACTTGAGTTCATGGTCATTTTCTTGGACTTCCCCACCCTGTTCCCTCCCCCGCTTTTACCAGACAAATGACTTTGGGAGGTTGCAGCCAGGGAGAGAGTTTGGCTCCATAGACCCATTTGCCTTGGTAAAAAATGATTCATTCAGGGTCAGAGGACCTGGCTAACCAAGCTGGCACCACCCCAAATTAAAGAAGAGCCCCTTCTTGGCCCTACTTTAGACTTATAAAGAGTCAGAGGCTCTAGAAATAGCACAATGAGGGACAAGAGGCCCAGTTCCTTTCTGGCATCAACTTACTGTGTGACCCTAAGCCAATATATCTGTCTCTCTGTCCTTAATCTTTCTCCTCTAAACAAGAAAAATTTTCTGCCTCTGTGAACTATTTAAAGATGAATGCATCACTTTGGGGACTGTTTTCTTTCTTCAGGACCTGGAGCTGGATCTAAGGATGCATCTCTCTGTGTCCTGGTGTCCCTGGGACATTGACCTTCCCAGAGGCCAGTACCTTTTGGGTGTTACTGAGTGTCATATCTCCCCCAGGCCCAGAGTCATAGAGCTACATTCTACACAAATGCAGTTGGAGATGAAGGGCTGCTTCCCCAGTTCAAGGGTCCTCTTTCTTCCTACCACCCTTCAGGGACTGGTTCCTGTGCTTTCTTTTTTGTAGTCTCTCACCATCCTAATCAAATTCCCCTCATCTGCCCAGGAGGCACCTATGTTGGCCCTCTGCTTTTCCAGGAAGAGTGCATGTTCTGGCCAGCTGCTGGGGGAGCCGTGTATGGGCTGTGTTTGTGCTGGGACACACTGGGAAGGTAGCCAGTATTGCCTGGGGTCACACTCAGTGGTGGTGTGGCACTGGCTGATCTTTGCTGCTACTCTAACAGCTCTGACCCTTGGGTCATTTAGTCTGACTCAGAAGGCTGCTGGCCTCTTTGGGAGCAGGACCTGTTCCTCCTGTTCACGTCTCAAATCTCACTTCTCCTTTTGCCTAGGAGTTCTGGTTTTCTCTCCAGAATCATGCTGCTGGATCCCTGATTGTTGGGATCCCATGACCCAGAGGAGTTGCTCCAAGATCCCAAAAGTTGTATTATAATTTTTCAGTTAAGAAGTAGCTGACTTTCCTCCCCTCCCTGTGTTGGACAGCTCTGTGCAGAGGGAAGACCAATGCCATGGTACATTGCTTTATCAGCCTTGGGCATACACTGGCAGGAACATTATCAGTGCTGCCCATGGCAGTCATCTCCTTCCTTGCTGGTCCTTTTTCCACCCAAGGCAGCAGTTAGGGTGGTTTTGAGTCAGGCTGAACTCAGAACTCCAGTCCCTGTGACTCAGCCCAGGCTTCCTTGGTGGCCATGCCTCGGGGATCCCATGACACCTTATATATACCTTGATTGTCACATCCCTTACCTCTGCTGCAATTATGTGTTTATTTATGTCTCCTCTTCTAGACTTCAGGCCCCCGAGGGTACACTGCCTTATTCACCTCTTGCTTTTCAGTGCCCAGCTGAGTTTGGCAGGTTGGGTACTTATTGAATGCTTATTGAATGGCAAATGATGGAGCAGCCCCTACCAGGTGAAGGCATGATGCCCCTCCTCCCTCTCTTATGGACACTAGTCTGTCAAGATGCAGCACAACCGGAAGTCCCTGAGCATTCTTGGTTGGGGAGAGGGATCCAACTGTGTTCTCTTCTGCACTGGGTCCTGTGGCCTAGCACCCCCCCGCCCCCGCCAAGCTGGGTCAGCCATCCCCTCCAACATCTCCCTCAGGACCATGCATAATTACTACCTATAGCACCCAGATTTTTTCACTTCCACTGCAGTACACGTGGACCCCCATCCGGGTCTTTCTAGACTGCTCCAGGCCTCTAGTGAGGTATCTTCTTTAAGAAATTCACTCTCCCCTCCAGGAGCACTGTATTGGAGTCCCCAGGGCAGTGAGAATGCCCCATACCACCTGCAGCACCATCTGTTGTAACCTGGCTCAGAAGCCATGAGGAAATGACCAGGCATCAAGCCTGGCAAAAACCTCTCCTGAGTGGCAGGGGCCCTTTCCACCACCTAACACAACCCCCAGTGTGTGCATACACACACACTCACACCTAAATACGTTAGGAGACAGAGCCCAGCCTCCCCCCTCCCCCCCCACCAGCTCTCCTCCTTTCCTTGCAGACTAGGTAGGCTGTAATAAGTGACATAGTCACATTCTTTTAATTAAAAAACAAACAAACAAACAAACACTAAAAATGAAGACAAGAAGCATATCCTATGCTGTCAAGTCACTCACATACTTTCTTATCTCAACAGCTCTGTTTGCCTTAAACCCCATAGAAAATCATAACTTCAAGAAGCCTTTAAAAGAATAAAAGAAAACATGTAACACCTCTTGGGGTCTTGATAGCAGACTCTGTGTCAGGCTGGGAACTCCAGGGCCATAGTTTGAGTGTTTATACTACTGTGAGCCCTTGTGGACTTCCGTCTCTCATGTATAACCTTGGGAAACCAAGACCAGCCATGGCCTAAAGAGAAGCTAAATGGTTGGCTCCAGACATTGGAAAGGAAAGAGTTCTGTGGATTCCCCCACTCCAGCAGGACAATTCCATCCAATCCAGGGAGAGAAAGCCAAGAGCCAGTTTGACATAGATAGTTGTCACCTCAGAAATCCAGGAACCATGGTGCTGGGATGGCCACATGAGGACCAGGGCATGCAGAGCTTGGGCAGTGAGAGAAGGGGCTCTGCTTTAGGTCGAGCAGGCTTATCCAGAAATAAGGGTAGAGAGGACTGAGAAACCAGAGGTACAGACCCCTTCCTCCCCATGTCCCTCTGGGTAGGGGCAAGGTCTTGACTCCCACACAGGGAATGACTCTATTCGCAGCTGTCTGTCCCCCACCACCACCTTCGAAAGAAGAGGGGAAGAGATTCCAAAGAAGAGGAGAGGACTTAGAGATAGATGCAGCCATTTCGTGTAGACTGGACTTTAGAATGTGGAGACAGACAAGGCCAGGGCTTTCTCTCAGGGGCTGGTGGGCCCTGCATCGTGATGCCACGTCCTCCCCTTCCAGGGTGCTGTTCCAGGGGCTTCCCTCTGGGCCCTGCTGGCACCGTCACCTCCCTGTGCTCTCCTATCCCCCCCACCTTAGCCCCACCCAGTTTGGAGATTATCAGCTACTCCCCCAAGAGGACTGCAGGCAGCTTCTTCCCACCTCACGTGATACCCCAGGTGAAAGCATGGGCCAGGTCACAAGGCTCCAGAGACATAAAGACTTAGGTTCCTCTGTCCCATTTAGCTGCTCACTCTCTGAGGGAGCTGGGGAAAGTTACTTGAATTCTCCCAACATCAGTTCTGTAAAATGGAGATACTAACACCCTCTTGGGACTGTGGTCAGAATTCAATGAAAGAGTCGGTATAAAGTGTCTAGCCCAGTGCCTGACCCTTAGCACTCAACAAAGGGTAGCTATTACTGTTGCTAGAAGGAGCTCCTAGAGGTCACCTGTTAAGGATGGGCTTGGAGAGCTAGGATGAGTGCTCCTTCTGACAAATGGCAAGTAGCTGAGGATTGAGTCTAGGTGAGGGCTAGCTAACCTTGAGTCTGACTTCCTTCAGCTTCAAACCCCCTTTGCTCATATTTCTACTGTTAGCCAGAGAGAGGTGATATTTAATGATGTCTTTATAGATTTTATAGTTCACAGAGACATTTCGTATCTATCATGGGAACAGAGACCCCACTGTTGTTCTCCGAGAGCCTTCCCTGGGTCCACTTGTCAGGGCTTGTCACACCACCTTGGTCTTAAGGTACAATCCAAGTGGACTCCAAGAGCCCATTTGCCTGTAATTGGCATTTGGGCACTAGAGCCAGGAGAACTTTTCTTCAGACTTTCATCTTGGGGCCCTATAACCTTTCCTCCGTTAGTGCATTATAATGGCCCTGAAACCATGAGTGTTCCAGGGGCTAGAATAGGGTTTTTCTCATAACACCAAATCATGGCTGTCTTTCTGCAATTTGCAAGACACGAAGTCAAATAATGGAGAGAATTTTCTCCATTTTCTATTTTCTCCGATGAACGTTAGTATCTGTGGCTGCTTATCTGCCAGCAAGTGCCAGGAGAAGGCAAAGGGAAGAAGACAAGGAGCAACCAAACATTATGGAAAACTAGGCAACTCTTTAGAGTAGCGCCTGTATTATTGTTTTATGAGATGTAGAGACATATGCTTAACAGCCTCGTCATTGCTTAGTAAATTGTTCCTTATTTCTATGATAGAAATTAATATGTCATGCTTCCTCACATGACACATTCAGAAGGACACAACATTATCTGTGTAATATTTCTGTCAAAAATGTGTCGCCTGAATCTAATTGTCAGGAAACAATCAGATAAATTCAAACTGATGGATATTCTGCAAAACAACTGGCCTGGACTTATAAAAAATGAGGGTTGGGGTGCCTGGCTGGCTCAGTTGGTAGAGCATGCAACTCTTGATCTTGGGGTCATGAGCTCCAGCCCTACATTGGACATAGAGCTTACTAGAAAAAAGGGGGGGGTGCCTGGGTGGCTCAGTCGTTAAGCGTCTGCCTTTGGTTCAGGTCGTGATCCCAGGGTCCTGAGATCGAACCCCGCATCCAGCTTCCTGTTAGTGGGGAGCCCGCTTCTCCCGTTCCCCCTGCTTGTGTTCCCTTTCTCTCTGTCAAATAAATAAGTAAAATCTTTAAAATAAATAAATAAATAAAATAAAATAAATAAAAATGTCAGTGTCAAAAAATTGTCAGAACAAGTATTGACAAGATTGTGGAGAAACTGGAACCCTGGTACATTGCTGGTGGGAATGCAAAATGGTGCAGCCACTATGGAAAAAAAGTCCAGTAACTCCTCAAAAAATTAAACATAGAATTACCATATGACCTGGCATTTCTACTCCTGGGTATATACCCAAGAGAATTAAAAATAGGTATTAAAAAAAACTTGTACACCAGCATTCACAGCAGCACTATTTACAGTAGCCCAAATGTGGGAACAACTCAAATGTCCATCCATGGGTGAATGGCTAAACAAATTGTGTTATATCCATACAACAGAATATTATTAGGCCATAAAAAGTAATGGAGTACTGATATACACCACAGCATGGATGAACCTTGAAAACATTATGCTCAGTGAAAGAAACCAGACACAAAGAGCCATACTTATAGGCAATGTACAGAATAGGCAAAGCCAGAGAGATAGAAAACCGACTTGTGGTTGCCAGGGTTTGGAGGTGTGGGGGGAATGGGGGGGTGACTGCTTAATGGGTTAAAGATTTCTATTTGGGGTGATGAAGAAGCCCTGGAACATGAGAGCAGTGATCCTTGCACAGCAATGCGAATGTACTTAAGGCTGCTGAACTGTAAAATGGTTGATTTGTTTTTATATTTTTATTTTTTAAGAGAAACAAAGATATAATTTAATTTTTTTTGTTTGTGCATAACACCCACTGCTCCAGGCAGAATGTGCCCTCTTTAATACCCATCACCAGGCTAACCCATCCCCCCACCCCCTTAATTTTTTGATATATGTATTTTGCCGCAATTTTTAATTTATTTTTATTTTTTAAAAGGTTTTATTTATTTATTTATTTGACAGAGATGGAAAGAGAGATAGCGAGAAAGAGAACACAAGCAGGGGGAGCGGCAGGCAGGGGGAGAAGCAGGCTTCCCGCGGAGCAGGGAGGCCAACGCGGGGCTCCATTCCAGGACCCTGGCATCACGACCTAAGCTGAAGGCAGATGCTCAACTGACTGAGCCACTCAGGCGCCCCTTACCACAATTTTTTACAAGTCAGTGTCTTGAAAGACCAAAACCAAAGAAAAGAAAAAAGCTGCAAAACTCTTCCAGGCCAAAGGAGACTTGATCACTAAAGATCACTAAATGCATGATCCTTGATGGGATCCTGGATCAGAAAAAAAGAAAAAAAAAACGTTATAGGGATGCCTGGGTGACTCAGCAGGGAGCCTGCTTATCCCTGTGCCTGTGGCAACCCCTGCCTGTGCTCCCTCCCTCTCTCGATGCCCCTCTCTGATAAATAAATTTTTTAAAAAATCTTTAAAAAACAGTTATAAAAGACATGCTTGGGAGAATTGGGGAAAGTAAATATGGACTGTAAATTAGATAGCAGTGATAGCATATTAAAGTTTAAGAAAAGAATTTAGTATGTCAAAATTGTATAGGTTATACTAACAGAGCATTGTGGCTTCCTGGTGCTCTGACACCTGAACTGTTATAAGATCCATTGCCCTACACTTTGGTGTAAGGACAGCCCTCCCCCACCCCCGATTAAAGTTTGTGAAATTGCATGCAAGTGAATCCCCAGTTTAGGAAAATCTGATATTAAAAACTGTGGATTTACTAACCAACTAACACCTAACAAATTGGGAATGGCTGCTTTTAAATAGATTTCATTTTTTAGAACAGTTTTAGTTTTACAGAAAGACTGAGAAGATAGTACAGAGAATCCCCATATACCCCACATCCAGTTTCTCTCAACATCTGACATGAGTATGATACATTCGTGACCTGAGTATACATTCGTGACAATTAATGTTATTATCATTATCACTGAGGTCCGTACTTTATTCAGATCTCAGTTTTCATGTTAACACCCTTTCTGTGTTCCAGGATGCCATCCAGGATACCAAATCTCATTTAGTTGTCCTGTCTCCTTAGGTTTTTGTTGGCTGTGACAGAATTAGAATTTCCTCGATTTTGGGGGCATCCGGTGGCTCAGTAGGTTAAGCGTCCGACTCTTGATTTGGGAGATTTGTCTTTCCTCCCTCGTTTATTTATTTAAGTCCTCTTTAAAAAAAAATTTAAGTCCTTTTTATCCATATGGACTCATGGATATTTTATGTTTGGGGTAATAATTTCATACTTCCTTATTTTGATGTCACTTTGGCATACCCACAGCAGTGGGTGGGGGGAGGGTGTTTGTTTTTGAGCATTTCCTTATTTTCTGGCACCATGGATACCCCAGGCTTATCTTGTATATCTCCTGCTCCAGTTGTAGATTGAACCATTTTCCCAAGGAGCCCAGGGGATGGCTATTTTCATTATAAGGTGACTACTCACCTTCTATAAGGATAAAGGTATTGGTGCATGCAAGTTATTTTATATAATTTGATTGACAACTCTTCAGGAACATGCCTTTTGCTAGACTCAGCTATTTTAAAAACTGTGTCTAGCTTTTAAAAATTTCCAGTGAGGCTTCATCCTCGCCAGAATATGAAAAGCCATTCTAAGAAGTGTCTTTATTTCCATCCTCATCATGAAAGGAGGTCATTGGCGATATTGCGGGGTGTTATAAGGATTTTGTGGCAAAGCCTGATATGGTGGAAAGAGTTCCAGACTGAGATTGGAAACTGGGTTTAGTCCAGATGTTTCCTCTGTACCCATGTGCACTTGGTCAAGTATCACTGTGCTCTCTGGGCCTCATCTATAAAAAGAGGTGAGTGGCTGAGCTCATTTCAAAGGTTCTATTCAGCTCTAAAACGCTGTGCTATTAACAGCAATGGCATTAACCTCGGGACAGCAGTAGCTTTGAAGAATTCAGGGTGGGAGATGTGGGCAGGAATAGGGGTGTGAAAGGGCAAGCTGTGACTCCGGGATACAGAGGCAGATCAGTGATAGAAATGTCGAATTTTAGAGTTAGCTAGTGAACTCCAGGTAAGCAGTGTCATTAGTGATCGTATTAAATGTTAATGATAATATTAAAGTCTTCATCTCAATTTTAATGTAATCGGCACCTGCTGCTCTAGATCCCTGGCTGAATGTGCTTTATAGGCTTGTGGTTCTCAAACTTGGCTGCACATTGGAATCACCTGGAACGCATTCAGAAGTACTGTTGCCTGGGTTCCAGTGTCAGAGATTCTGAAATACGTGGTGTGGGGTGCAGCCAAGACATCAACAGTTTTAAGTTCTTTTCTCCCTGCCCTCCCGCCCATCCTAATGACACCAAGTTTGGAAAGGATAGGCTCTGGTTTTTCTTGTCCCTCTCCCATATAACATACAGATCTCCTTAAGGGCAGGGACCATATCTTACTCATCTCTGCGGTCCTCAGAGTACCTTGTGCATAGCAGCTGATGAACAGAATTTGGACAGCGTGTTAGTTTCCTATTGTGGCTGTAACAACTTACCACAAACTTCGTAGCCACTACAACACAAATTAATTTTCTGTTGTTCTGGGGGTCAGAATTCCAAAATGGGTCTCACTGGGTAAAATCAAGGTATCGGCAGGGATGGTCCCTTCTGGAGGCTCCAGAGGAGAATCTATTTCCTGCCTTTCTCAGCTTTTAGAGGCTGCCCATCGTCCTTGGCTCCTGGCACCACACCTCTCCAACCTGTTCTTCCGCTGTCATACTGATCTCCCTCTCTGACTCGGACCTTCTGGCCTCCTGCTTCTAAGGCCTGCCAGCATAATCTCCCCGTCTCAAGATCCGTAATCACATTTGCAAAACCCCTGTGGCCATGGAAGGTGACATATTCACAGGTTCCAGGAGTTAGGACGGGACATCTTTGGGGGACACTATTCTACCTACCGCAAATAAAGACAGAGCAACTGTTGTAATTACAGGCCCACACGTGGAATTAAGTTACCGCGAGACGTGGCACCTCTTTACTTTTTCTTGTTTTAGCTGTGTTAGGACTTAATCAGAGACCATCTCTGTGGAAAGTTATACATCCTAGTGAAAATTTAACATGTTGCAAAACAGTGAAGAGCCTGGGAACAACAGAAATAAAGAGCAGATACATACCCTTCAGTGATTCAGTAAAAGGATATTCAGAACCGTTAATTGGCTGTGGGGAGTTTTAAAGGGCAGGCCAAGATGCTCAGTCACTCTGGCAAAGAGCTGTGCCTACAGGCCTCGGGGGTGACTGGGAACTCTGTCGTGTGGTTTCCTCACCTCCCCACCCACTCCCCCTTGCTCCCTCAGCCTGCTTGTGCTGGGGGACAATAAGCCAGCTGGCACCTCCAGCCCCACTCCCAGCTCTGCAAGCAGCTCCCTCTCTCCTGGACAAAGAGCATAAGGGCCAGCAGATAACATATCTGGCCCTGAGTCTGAGGCAGTGTTAAATGATTGAGGGGCAAGGCTGGGTATATAGCCAGAGTCCTGAAAGATACGGTTTTAGATAAGGGTCTCCATTTACTGCTAAATGCACCAGAAGGCAGAGGCCACTAAGGAAAAATGTCTTTCTGCTGAGGGACTACTCTGACCCTATTCCCTCTCTAGGGGCCCTATTCCCTTCTCCCACCAAAGCCCCCAAGACAGCTCTTTCCAGCTGGTCTCTGTCTTGTAGGACAGTGGAGTCTAGCCAGCCATCTCCTTCCCCACTGAGTTGGTCAAGTCCCTGCTGCTGAGAATTCCCTCCAGCCAGAACTTGGCCCCAGCTATTGTCATGGTGACAGCCAGCTGCAGCTTAGCACCAGCCTGGGGACTGGGCACAAAGAAAGAGTGGCCAAGAGATGTGAACGCTGGGCTGCCCTGCACCCCCGGAGGCCTGGCGTGGGGGTGGGGGTGGGGCAGAAAAGGCCCTTTTGGGGATTGCTGGTAGTCTCTGACGGGTTTCTTCTCTCAAAGAGGAGCCCGGAAGTTTGAAGCGCTTAACTCTTTTGTTCCACACTGGAATCCAGGTTTATAGAGATAAAGGCTCCTTTGCCAAGGCAGTTTGGTATTTTACTTACACACATGCATTCATGCATGCATTCTTTCACATTGGGATGCACTTGCATTTTTGTATTTGACACCATTTTGACGCCCAAGAGAGTTAGAGACCTGGGAGTGTGCCTCTACTCAGGCCTGCTTCAGCTTTAACACCTGCCCTTTGGGGGTGCCTGGGTGGCTCAGTCAGTTGGCGTCTGCCTTTGGCTCAGGTCATGATCCCAGGGTCCCACGATCGAGACCCCCATCAGGCTCCCTGCTCAGCGGGGCGTCTGCTTCTCCCTCTCTCTCTGCCCCACCCTCGCCCCCATCATGCTCTCTCTTGCATGCACTCTCTCTCTCTCAAATAAATAAAATATTTTTAAAAAACTCTTCCCTTTGATGTAGTTGAATTCAAATTCAAAACTCGTGACCCTGGGCAAGTTAACTATTAGTAATGATAGATAATATTTATTGTCAGGCATTGTGTTAAATGCTTTCCATGCATTATCTAATTTCACAGTAGTTTTATTAGATGTAGTTGTTTTAAATTCCCATCTTCAGGTACAAAAACTGAGGCTCAGAGATTTGTTTATCAGAGGCCCAGGTTTGACTGACTCCAAAGTCCACATTCTTAACCACTGTTAGTAACCTTGAATTGCGTTAATTTCCTCATCTGTAAAACAGGGAAAATAGCTGCCCCGCAAGGTAACTCTGTTGTGGGGATCAAATGAGATCATCTTTTAAAAGCTTTTCTTGGAGGCAAAGCAGACAGATGCTATCAACTGTATCTGTTGTGGGGACAGAAATGCTCATCTCTGGCTCCTAGGAAAGTCATCTTCCTCCTGTTCTTCCTGAAGGTAACTTACAGTGGGCTCTCTGGTTTCCAAAATCTCAGGGTCTGCCTCATTCCCTGTGTCCACAGGTGATTTCCATGGTGATGGTGGGTGTGGGAGTCTACGCTCGGCTGATGAAGCATGCAGGTGAGCTATAGGCCCCCCTCCGTCTCCCCATGACTCTTCCTCCTCTGCCTCCTTCAGCCCTGGCTCTCTAATACGCTTTCCCACATAAGCTATGGGGCTAAAGAGGACAGCTGCCTTCCAGCCCAATCTTAACACCCTACTCCAAGGCAGCAGGCAGGCCATGCCAGTTCACCAGGATTTCCCTAGGCTCCCACGAATCTCCCAGGATCTGCCTGCATTTTAGGCTTAGGAAGTGTCTAGGAAAGGAGGTACGCCTCTGGGAGCAGAGAGTAATCCGAGGCCTCAGCCCCTCCCTCACTCTGTCCTGAAGTAACTCAACCTCCATTCCTGTTCTACTGCACAAAGTCTCCAGGAAACAGAATCTGCAAAACTGGGAGCCTAATGCCATTCTAATTCTTTTCTGGAGCGAAAGTGGTTCCTCCTCTCTTAAGCTTGGGAATAAAGGCTCTCACTTTGTTAGCTCCTCAAATTAAATGTCACAAACCCTTCTGGGCCCTTTTTGTTCTCCCACGGGAGGGGAGTACTGCCTCCCCATAACCGTCTTCCAACCATACTAGAGATTCCCCAGGCAGAGAACAGTTTTGGGGGGCACCCCCCACCTCATCCCTGGGTATCACTCGCAGTCAGCACCAGGCTCAGACTGAGAGACAGCCCCTCCCCCAGAAGCAGCCTTGGCCTGCCTGGCAGTGGACCCTGCCATCCTGCTGATTGTGGTGGGTGTTCTTATGTTCCTGCTCACCTTCTGCGGCTGTATTGGATCGCTTCGTGAGAACATCTGCCTCCTACAGACGGTGAGTGGTCGGTGAGTGGTCAGGGTCCCCACCAGAAAGACCTTGGCCTCCTCCATATGCCTCCCAGGCTCCTGATGCCATTCCTACAACCTTTCAGTTTCCTCTGCACCTCCCATCCTCCCCCCGCCAAGCTTGTGCTTTCTGCTCCCCGCTATAGAGCTCAGCCCAGATGACCCAGCACAGAGTGGCCACCCTCAAGACAGCATGGTGGAGGCAGAGGCCTTTATCATGCATGGGGCATCTGGGAGAAGTGCCCCATAGCCCCCCAGTACCCAGTACTCCCTATGGCCCTGGGAGGGGCTAGAGCCCAGCTTGGTAATCAACTGTCTCCTTTTCCTGCCTGCTCCCCACAGTTCTCACTCTGCCTCACCATCGTGTTCCTGCTACAGCTGGCTGCAGGGGTCCTGGGCTTCGTCTTCTCAGACAAGGTAACGGGAGCCAGGGGGCCTCCTCAGGTGTGGACCAGAGGGAAGAAGGGAAGGTTCCTGCCTATGTTTAGCCTGATTAATTAACCACAGTGCTCCTTCCCCTGAGAAGCATCAGCCTTTGAAAGATTCTCCTTGGGGATGAACAAATGGCCTTTAAAGTCACCATATTTAAAGAGGATTTCCATATTGTAAGGTGCTTTCTTCTGACGGTCTGAGAAGCCAACAGGAAAACAAATTCTATGAACACAAAGTTAAAATAATCTGTAAACTTTAATGGCAAATTATTGGTTAAAACACAATGATCAAGTAGACCATAGACGATATGAAGAATCTTTTATTTCTTCTAAACATTGCTTATTGGGATAAACAGAAGGAAAGAAGGGGGAAAGTAAACGAGATTTTGAGCAGTGCTCACCGTAGCTGGAAGTGATCTGCTATTTAGTGACAGTCCTTTTAGTTAAGAACCAGAATTCCTTTCTCAAAGAGCAAATGATTGCCAGGGGGTAGTGTTGGACTATAGACAAGAAACTTTGAGGGAAGTAGCAGAGCAAGAAGGAAGAAAGCATGCTGGAAACTATGAAATGGGGAGCCACTGAGTTCATTCAGAATGTCCGAGTCCTTCTGGCTTAGTAAAATCCTAAAATGATCTGTTTGGAGTCTAAAGAGATGTAGTTCTCTTCTGTCCACTAGAGGTCAGTGTCTCAGCTTTGTAAGCCCTTTTCTACTAAAATATTAGATTCTCGGCTTTGCATCAACAAGTATTTTGTGGTAATAGTGTTCAGAGGTAAAT
This sequence comes from Eumetopias jubatus, assembly GCF_037043125.1. Lineage (NCBI taxonomy): Eukaryota > Metazoa > Chordata > Mammalia > Carnivora > Otariidae > Eumetopias > Eumetopias jubatus. The sequence goes on from NW_028274820.1 coordinate 85,503,836, forward strand.
AAATCTTGGGTTATCTCGAAAATGTGGCTCTGAGAAGAGGCAACAGCAGGCCCTGTGCTTCTCTTGCCTACTGGTACCTGAGGGCCCAGGGATGGATGGACTTCGGAACTGGCCATCAACCTAGGACCTGGTTCTGATTTCAAGGCTGACTTACATGAAGAAGGATGACCACTGTCTACTGTTATTCCTGAATGGAGGAGCGGTTAGGGATTAGTCCTGTATTCTGATTCCCTACTCATGTCTCTGGCAGGCACGAGGGAAAGTGAGTGAGATCATCAATAATGCCATTGTGCACTACCGAGATGACTTGGATCTACAGAACCTCATTGATTTTGGCCAGAAGAAGGTATGGGCTAGGAGTGGTGGGAGGTCAGCTGTGGTCTCAGAGGCTGTAGGCAAAAGTTAATGCCATCCCAAGAGACACCTCACCCTCCAGGCCTATGGACTTCTTCATTACCTTCCAGGTAATGGATTCTGGAAGGAGGTTTGGCAAAAAACCATACATAGCAGAGTGCTTTAAAAGTACTTCTAAGAGAACAGAACAGTAGTGTATATAGTAATCTACCATTTGTGTTAAAAAAGAGGGAGGAAAGAATATGTATTCATATTTGTGAAAGGAATCTACAAGCATATGTAGAAACTATTCTAAGTGGTTACTTATAGGGGGATAAGGAAGTGGCAGATTTTTAAATATTACCTATAAAAAAGTTAAGTTTTTAAAATTGTGGTAAAATGTACATAACATAAAATTTACCATTTTAGCCTTTTTAAGTATACAAATCTGTGGCACCAAGTATACTCACATTGTTTACATCCATCACCACATCCATCTCCAGAACTTCTTCATCTTCCCCAAATGAAGCTCTACCCATTAAATACTAACTCCCCATTTCCCCCTACCCCAACTCCTGACAACTATAATCTATTTTCTATGAATTGACCACTAGAGGGACCTCATATAAGTGGAATTGTACAGTATTTGTCCTTTTGTGACTGGCTTATCTCACTTAGCATGTCTTCAAATTTCATCCATGTTGTAGGATATGTCAAAGTTTCCTTCTTTTTTTAAGGCTGAATAACATTCCATTGTACGTATCCACCACATTTTGTTAATTCATTCATCTTTTGATGCACACTTGGGTCACTTCCACCGTTTAGCTATTGTGAATAATGCTGCTATGAATCAAAAGTTGAATTTTAAATAAAAGTGCTTTTGAGACCAGTACTGAGTTCCCCTTCCCTTGGTGCAACTTACTTGGATCTTACTTGCTTTCATGGAGTAATTATGGGCCCATAATATTGAAGATTCTCTTCTGTTTTCTCTGTATTAAAACAAATATTTTCAACACTGATCCTTTATTTCAGCCAATGTTTTTGAACACCTCCTTTTGCAGCCTCTATACTATGCAGAAACTGCTCTCAAGGAGCTCATAGTTGAATGTGAAAAACAAAATATATATACAACTATGGTCGTTATAACAAGGTATATAAAGGTGAAGGCCACTGAGAAACGTGAGCTCAAGGTTTAAGGTTGTGTTTAAAAACAACCTGAATTTACAAATGGAAGCTGGCCACGGACTTTTGGCTGCTCTGAGAATTCCCCTGGTCACTTCAGTGTGAGGAGTGGGTGATTCTTAACCTCTGTGGTGGGCTTTGTTGCAGTTCAGCTGCTGTGGAGGGATTTCCTATAGGGACTGGTCCCAGAACATGTACTTCAACTGTTCAGAAGACAACCCCAGCCGTGAGCGCTGCTCTGTGCCTTACTCCTGTTGCTTGCCTACCCCAAACCAGGTGAGTCTACATCCCACCTCATTTCCTTCTGGGCAGCAATTTCAGTTACTTCTCGACTAGGGTAGCCACTGTAGGGAATCCCCATTCCCTAGCTTAACCAATCAATTTTGTAGGACAATTATCAGATGTTTCTCTTTACCCCACTCCAATGGCTCTGTTAACTTTTCACTCCTGCGGTCCACGTGGGGATTCAGAAGGTGCAGGTCTCTAAAGCAAGGAAAACTGAACTCAGATCTCCCAGAGGGAAGGAAGCTTGCATTTAGAAACTTCCAAGTTAGGATCCTCCACATATATTCCCTAACAATTTAGGAATTTAGGAAGGGTGGGAAGACCATAAGCTAGGGCCTGAAATAAAAAGTTTGGGAACGGGAGTTCCATTTGGCTTTTCAACTCTTTCACCAGGCAGTGATAAACACCATGTGTGGCCAAGGTATGCAGGCCCTTGAATACCTGGAGGCTAGTAAAGTCATCTATACCAATGGCTGTATTGACAAATTGGTCAACTGGATACACAGCAACCTCTTCCTTCTTGGTGGCGTAGCACTGGGCCTGGCCATTCCCCAGGTAACTTACCCTGTAAAACTTGCGGGTCTTAAAATTCTGCAAAGGCTCCTTTGTTTTGGGGAGGGCACCTGGGGACCAGCTAGGGTGTCAGGCACTGACATTGCTATGAAGCTGGGGATGGGATGGTGCTAACCATACTGGGAAGATTGAGTCAGGGAAAACAAAGACATCACTCATTGCTGAGGCCCCAATCCATCTCGCCTCTCCCAGCTGGTAGGAATCCTGCTGTCCCAGATCCTTGTGAATCAGATCAAAGATCAGATCAAGCTACAGTTCTACAACCAGCAGCACCGAGCTGACCCATGGTACTGAGAATCCATCCTGCACCTCCTCCCTATGGCGACAGGCAAGCTTCATCGACCAATAGCAATGAGTATAGCTCTCAGCACCAAATGGAGATTTGGATTCCAGTTCCCCAGCAACAGCCCAGTGGGGAGAAGCCAACTCCAGCTGGGCAGAAGGCAGGGGGCACAGGTGGCTCAAGTCTAGGAAGGATGCTCCTGCTCCTCTCCTCCATCCTAGCCTTCGGCATTGTTAGAGTTATTTTGCATTATTTTTAACCTTACACATTTGGGTTTATGGTTTGTTGTTGTTTTTTTAATTTTGTCTGGGCAGAGATGTTTGGGGAACATCAGTTGCACAGAGTCTTGGGGGTACTAGGTGTTGCTTTTCACTGAGGCAGTAAACCAATGGTTCTACCAGGGCTGATACTTACTTAGCCTGCTGGACATACTGATTCCATCTGTTGCCGGCAAGACCTGGCTGGAGAGTGGACACTAACAGCCCTACCTGGAGTCCAGTTGGTATGATACCAGCTCCAGAAAGGAAGGGAGTGGAACAGGCAGTGAGCTTGGGGTCGACTGGGGACAGCTGTATGTGTTGGGTAGGAGTGGAAGGCGATAGGTTTACTAAATGCTGCCCTGCCATCCCCCAGGTAGTCAGTGAGCTACATCCTGCCCCTCCCTCATTTCCATGGAAACATGGCAGCAAGGGCAAGGGGTACAACAGCAGCCAAATTCATCCCTCTCCCCCACTCCACCCTTTTTTAAAAGGTCTGGAACCGTGGTCTTTATACCCTGCAGCCAGCAGAGGTGGGACTGAGCCATTTGTGCCCTTGAATTCCTCCCCTCTGGCCCTCCCTCTCCAGCAAGTGGGGTTTCTTTAACCTTGGCAGTGTGCAGAGGAGGCAAGGTTAACACCCCCACCCCCGCCCCCATTACCCTGCACCAGAGCTCAGTATTTCTACAGTGTAAGAAGCAGGGATTTTGCTGGGGCAGGGGAGCCAGAAGTGGCAATAAAAGTTTGTTGACCTGCGCTAAATTGGACTCCACGAATTTTCCATTCTGGCAACTAGAACGGGAGGGGTAGAAGGGCGCAGCGGGTGGGCCCTCTCTCCAGGTGGGGACTGGAGACTCCCCTAAACACCACAATACCTTCGGGGCCCCATCCCTCGCCGAACCTCCCTCAACCAGATGCACTCCTCCCCTCCCACAACCCCGCCCCCCTGGTCTAAATTAGGTCGAAAGATTCCCAGTTCCGACCTGGGAACGGCGTAATGTTATCCTAAAACCTGATGTTAATTTTTTCCCCAAACTAAACTGAATTAAAATTGGCCACCCAAAACTTTTAGGGCGGGGGTAGGTAAGAACACAGCTGGAAATCAGAGTCTAGCGCTCTCCGCTGGGGCGGGGAGGGGAACGAGGAGGAAGAAGGCCATCTCTTCACCCCCAGTCTGGGCCCTCCAGCCCCCTCCTCCGTCTTCATCTGAAGGAGCTTGTACCGCTGCCGGCCGTACTTCAAGGAGTACTCAGAAAAAATTGCCAGCGGGGCGCGGGGCTGCCTCACGCCCAGAGAAGCGTGCGAGGGCGGCTAGCCGGGAGGCCCGGCGGGCGCGTCGGGGGCGGGGCTGGGGCGGGGCCGCGCGGCGCTGTGGGTGGTCCCCGCCCCCGCGGCGGCCGGAGCCGGCGCCTCCGCCCCCCGCCCGGGAGGAGCTGGGAGCTGGGTTGCCAGGGGGCGGGTACGGGGCTGCGCGACGCAGTTATGCTCTTAGTGTGCCCCGAAGTCTCCTCGCTGCCCTCTGCTGTCGCGGGTCTCACACTGGGAGCTTTGGCCTGGCCGGAGAAAGACTCGAAAAAAATCCCTACCGCGCTGGAGAGACCGCGTCGCGAGTTCTCTCCCCGCCCCCAGTTTCTTCTAAACGAGCCTTCTGCTCCTGGGAGGGCGCCTTTCCAGCAGCCGCCTGGGGCCCCAGCCAATGTTTAGCTCCAGCTAGTAACACAACGGAAAGAAAAAAATTAAATCATCACAAATAAAAAAATTAAAAATAAGGGCCTTTTACTCTGAGAGAAGAGTAAAAAAAGCGCGCTTTCTCTGTGTCGAAGACACATCTTATAAAGCATTTTATACTTTTCCTTCTCATGCTGACGCGGACCGTCGTTTGGGTTAGGACTTGGGGTGACGCACTTTCCCGGTTCCCCGGCTTTGAGGAGCTCACCTGGCAAGGGGCTTGTTTGGGGCCTCTTGGAATAAAAGAACAGGAATGGTGGTCCGCAGAACCAGGGTTCAAATCCAGACTGCTTAACTCCAAACTACACTTTTACTTAGGTCTTAGGGTATCTAGCCTTCTGGGCTTAGACAAAAGGGTCAGGAATTTCTGCTCAAGTCCCAGGCCTTAAAGGGTCGCTAGCAGAAGTTCAGAAGCTTATATTGCAGTTCATCGTTCTTACTAGATTCATTCTTCAGTGTCTCTGGTTCTCAGTTTCTCAAGCTTTTTTTCTCTTTGGCCTGATGCTGGGAGAGAAAATGCCCGAATTTTTAAAATGGTTTCTTACTGGTATTTCATGTTTCATTGTGATTTGGTCCCTGGATTTCAGTTTCTAATAACCCTAGTCTCAAACATGTGGTGGGGTTAACGCCAGTATCTTAGAATAGCTGTCAAATCTAGGCCTCAGAGGTGGGTGAACGGAAGAAAATTCTTGGGGCAGTGGAAATCAGGCCAGATCGACAGAAGTGTGGAGAAAGGCCTGAAGGAAGGTGAAAATCTGGCTGGGGTGAGGTGGCAAGAAAGGTACTGCTAGTTCTCTGGGCCTCAAACACTACTATGTAAATAGGGACTTTGAGTCCAAGAGTGCAGATTTTGCAGAATGTTCAATGAAATTCTGATCCCCTCTGAATTTGTTTTCTATTGCTGCTGTAACAAACCTGAAATTTAAAACACACGAATTTGTCATCTTACAGTTTCGAAAGTCAGAAATCTGAAACGGGTCTCACTGGTCTAAAATCAAGGTGTCGTCAGAGCTGAGTTCCTTCTGAGGGCTCTAGGGGATCCATTTAACAACTTCTAGAGGCTGTTTGTTTGCCTGGCCCCTGTTTTCATCTTCAAAATACATCAACCTCTGCTTCTATGGTCACATCTTCTTTTTCTCAGACTCTGACTCTCCTATGTCCCTCTGATTATATTGAGCCTACCCAGGTAATCCAGAATAATCTTCCAATTTTAAGAGTCTTAATTTAACCACATCTATAAGGTTCCTTTTACCGTGTAAGGTAATAAACACACAGGTTCCAGGAATGAGGACATGGACATTTTGGGGTGGTCATTATTCAGCCTATGATACCCCCTTCCCACTGTCATGCATCGCTTAAGGTGAGGGAACCTTAGGAAGATCTTGAGGTGGGCGTTGTCTGGCCTTGGTTCTAAAAATTACCTAACATTTATTGAGTGCTTACTGTATTCCAGGCACACATTTATTGCAAGTTTAATATGAGGGTCCTTTAATATGCTATTTTCTGACACGTTCTCATCCCAAAGAGCAGATATGTAAACAGGGTCAGGGACCAGTTTCAAAAAGGGGACACAAAAACCTTCTACCAGAAGAGCTCCCCTGGGCCATTACTATAAGGAGGTCAGGAACATTTTGTAAACCATACTCTCTCCCCACAAAAAATAAGAGTAATTAGATATTCCAAATTGCCATAGATAAAACACTTAGAGAAGGGGATAAAGTGGGGTGTAACCATGCTCTATAATTTACATTGGAAGTTAAGTTTCTAGAGTCTTCTCACTAACATGCCAGGAACCTGGTAAATCAGTCAGATGAATGGAATAGCATAGAAACTCCAGAAGCATTTTCAACCATCTGTACTCACTGACTAATAAATACAGTGATGAGAGGAAGGGGTGATCACTAATAATGTTAGGACAAGTAGATTACGGTATGAGAAAGAAGCAACTGAGATTCATCTGTCACATACACTAGATTGCATTCCAGAGGGTAAAATAATTATTTTAAAACAAAAGAAAGAAAAAAATAAAAATCGGAATATCATATTGATCCCAGCTGTAGGGAGCTAGAGTGGACAGCTTTTCAGTGCACCTGCCCAGTCCACAGTGGTTCTTCCTTCTTTGGAAATAGGTCCCCTACCCCTCAAGCCATAGGGGTGAATCTTAAGGAGCCATATTTGTACTGTAAGACATGGTCTCCCAGACAGAGCTAACCGGGATCAGTCTTCGGCACTGTATTACTTTCCTAGGGCTACTGTAACAAAGATCCACAAACTGGGTGGCTTAAAACAACAGAAACTTATTGTCTCACAGTTCTGGAGGCCAGAACTTAAAATCAAGGTGTTGGTAGGGCCATGCTGCCCCTGGCATCTCTAGGGGAGGATCTTTTCTTGCCTCTTCCAGTTTCTGGTTAAGCTTCCAGAGCCTTAACCTTCGTTGGCATTCCTTGGTTTATAGCAGCTTAATTGCAACCTCGGCCTCCATCTTCACGTGGCAGTCTTCCGTCTGTGTCTGTGTTCCAATTTTCTCTTCTTATAAAGACACCAATCGTGTTGGAATAAGGGCCCATCCTATTCCAGTATGACCGCATCTTAACTAATTACATCTGCAATGACCCTATTTCTAAGTGAAGTCACATTCTCAGGTACTGAGGGGGGTAGGGTACTCAGGGGGTTAGGGCTCCCCTTTTAGAGGGGAGGAACGAGAAACACTATTCAACCTGTAACAGGCACCTAGCCCAAACCATGCCAGAATTCCTTCCCTGGGATTTGGAATTGAGAATGAGATTCTAGTCACAGCCTGAGCTGACTGGTCTGGTGAAGAAAGAGAAGCAAATGGAAACTGAGGCTCAGCCTTCTTACACTTTATGAACTAAGTAGCAGAGAAAGTCTATTTACAGAAAAAGAAGAATGAAACAGATGGGGGGTGGGGAGGCAGAGAAAAAAAAAGGGGCAGAGGAAGAATGCTCCGGGTGGCAGCTTTCACTACGGTCCTACAACCTTTCTGCAGCTTCACTGCTGTCCCGCCTTGGGTTCCCTGAGACACCGTAGGCTTCCCGAAAAGCTTGGTTTGTTTGCTTAAGGAAACTCAACTTGGTTTCTGTTGCTTACAAGCAAAGCTAATAGAAAAGCTATAATCAGAATAAGATACCCTATTAGTTTTCCTTGCTGCTGTAACAACCTATCACAAACTTAGTGCTTAAAACAACACAAATTTATTATCATACAGTTCTGTAAATCAGAAACCTGGTATGGGTCTCACTGGGCTAAAACTCAGAGTGTTGGGAGGGCTGCATTCCTTTCTGGAGGTGCCGGGGAAGAATCTCTTTCCTTGACTTCCCCAGCTTCTTGAAGCCCCTTCTTCCATCTTTAAAGTCAGCAACACCATTTGTCTGGTTCTCTACAGCCAGAAAAGTTTTCTTCCTTTTAAGGACTCAAGTGATTGGATTGGACCCACCTGCATAACACAAGCTAATCTCCCCACCTCAAGGTCCTTAACTTTAATCACATCCATCTGCAGAGTCCCTTTTGCCATGCAAGGTGTCATATTCACAGGTTCAGGGATTCGAATGTGAACATTTTTTAGGACCCATTATTCTGCCTTCCACAGATGCATAACAAAATGTGTCATGACCATTTGTAATAAGATAGATGGCTGAGAGTTTAATGGTCTTTCTTTGTACTGTTTTTCTTGTAAAATTGTTTCATTTTATTTGAACCACTCATTCTGAAGCTTTGGCCTCCTAATGCTCTTTTTGAGGAACACAGGGTCAACTCTGTCAGATTCAAGGACCTTTATTTAGCTGCCTTCTCATAGCTGAAGGTTTAACTATCCCAGAAAGACACTGAATGAGGACATTACCAAAAGACCTGATTGGAGCCAGGAAGGAGTAAACAGAATGGCATCAAATTGCTTATTCCCCACTAGAGAACTGCACGTATTAAAATGTTATTACTGAGAAAAAGACAATTGAAATTTCTCTGAACAGAGAGTCTGGGGTGAATACCTTGATAAAGGTGTTGTTTCTGGCAGAGGGCTGTAAAGGCCAATTTACTTATAGACACAATAAAGGAAATGTACATCCACAGGAAGGCAGGTAAACTCATGTAGTCAACAAAGACAAATGGGCCAGGTGCCATTGTGGGACTGGGCATACAGTGGAGAACACAAGTTCCTGCCTTCCCAACTCTACTGAAGGATATAGATTTGTACAAAATATGTTATATATTACATATACTATAATGTCAGGGAGAGATATAGGCTATGAAGAAAAATAAAGCAGGATATGAGGGTAGACAGTGAAGGAAGAGGTGCTGTTTTGGATGAGGCAGTTTTAAAATGCCTCAAATTTAAAAAGAACATTATTTTTGGAAACAATTATAGACTCACAGGAGGTTGCAAAGAAACAGAGAGAGAAGTCCCATGCACTTTTCCCTCATCTCCCCGAATGTTAGCATTTTATGAAATTATAGTACAGTATCAAAACCAAGAAAGCGACATTAGTGCAAACCCATAGGGCTTGTTCAGATTTCACCAGTTACACATGCGCTCATTTGAGTATGTGTGCATAATTCTAGGTAATTTTAACATGTGTATAGTCTTGCATAATCATCACTACGATCAAGGTACTGACCTACATATACGAATTATACTCAATAAAGCTATTACAAAGAAATACTTAACTGTGCCATCATCACAAGACACATCAGTTACCTCTTTGGGGCCACACACATCCCTCCCCACCATCACTAATCCCTGGCAATCACTAATCTGTTTTCCATCTCTATCATTATGTTATTTCATGTGACATAAATGGAATCATGCAGTAGGTATCCTTTTGAGATTGGGTTTTTCCACTCAGTGTCATTCCCCTGAGATTCATCCAAGTGACACGGATCAATAGTTCTTTCCTTTTTATTTCTGAGTAGTGTTCCATGGTATGGATGTACCACAGTTTGTTTAATCATTCACCCATTATAAGATGCTTGGTTAGTTTCCAATTTTGAGCTATTATGAATAAAACTGCTATGAACATTTGTGTACAAGTTCCTGCGTAAAAATAAGTCTTTGTTTCTCTTGGCTAAATGCCCAGGAGTGTGATTGCGGGGTTGTATGGTAAGTGTATGTATGGTTTTTCCAGAGACTGACAAACTGTTTTCCAGAGGAGCAGTATCATTTTATATTCCCCAGCAACGTATGAGTGATCCATTTTCTCCACAGCCTTGCCAACATTTGGTGTTAATCACAGTTTTTCATTTTAGCCATTTTGATACGTATGTTGTGATATCTCATTGTGGTTTAATTTGCATTCCTCTAATGACTAATGTTGAATATCTTTTCATGTATTTATTTGCCACCAATATATTCTCTTTGGTGAAGTGTCAGTGCATGTCTTGCTCATTTTCTAATTGGATTGTTGGTTTTTTTAATGCTGAGTTTTGAGAGTTTTTAAAAATATATTCCAGGGGCGCCCGGGTGGCTCAGTCAGTAAAGCGTCTGCCTTTGGCTCAAGTCATGATCCCGGGGTCCTGGGATCAAGCCCCATGTTGGGCTCTCTACTCAACGGGGAGCCTGCTTCACCCTCACCTTCTGCTGGCTGCTCCCCCTGCTCATGCACGCACTCTCTGTCAGATAAATTAATAAAATATTTTTTAAAATAAATAATAAATAAATAAAATATATTCCAGACATTAGACCTTTGTCAGATATGTGATTTGCAAATATTTTCTCCCGGTCTGTAATTTGTCTTCTCATTCTCTTAACAGTGTCATTTTCAGCACAAAGTTTTAAATTCTGATGAAGTCCAATTTATCAATTTTTTTCTCCTATTGGTCATTCTTTTGGTGTTAAGTCTAAGAATTCTTTGCCTACTCACAGGTCCTGAAAATTTTCTCTGTGTTCTTCCCTAGAAGTTTTATAGTTTTACATTTATATTTAAGTCTATGATTCCTTTTGAGTTAATTTTTGTATAAGGTATGAAGTGTACATTGAGTTTCATATTCTTTCTTACGGATGTCTAATTGCTCTGGTACCATTTATTGTAAAGATTATCCCTCCTCCATTGATTTTTTTTTTTTGCTTCTTTGACATATTTAATTGGGCATATTTGTGGGCTTGTTTCTGAGATCGCTATCTGTTCCATTGGTGAATGTGTCTATCTTTCCACTAATGTCACCCTGTCGTGATTACTGTAGCCCTATAGTAAGCCCGAATACTGAGAAATGGTTTCTCCCACTTCATTCTTGTTTTCCAAAAATTGTTTTGGCTAATCTAGAGCCTTTCAC